>NW_024424008.1:55740195-56074465 GCF_017311325.1 Ursus maritimus
TTTTTTTTTTTTTTTTTTCCTGCTAGGAAATCCTGCTAGGGATTTCTCTTTTAATAACCTCAGGCTCAGTGACCTCACGGATTCTTTCTACTGCTCCCTTCCACCGTGAAAAGGACTGTCTTGTTTCTTGTTGTTAGTTTCTTGGATTAGGAAAGAGAGAAGTGAGCAATTTTTCTAGTTTTCTCTGTTGGCTGAGAAGATAAAAATTTACTCATTTTGACCCTGCTAAAATATTATTTTCTCCTCTAGAAACTACCAGAAACATGCAGCAAGGCACAGTGTCCTACGATTTCTGGAAACATCTTGGGAACATTCTGGGGAAAAATATCCCATGAACACCCCTATCCATAAGAAGATTTTTTCCCCTCCCCCATTTAGGAAAACTCTCTGATTTGCTTCCTGCTGACAACTGAAGCAGGTTTGGGAAGCCATTCAACTTTAATAATAAGAGATTCTGTGTAGATTATGATCTGCTTAAATTCAGAACTGCTTTAGGATTCAGACGCAGAAGTAAAATTGAAAATAAGGCTAAAATTGAATCAAGTTTAATATCCACGGTATTAAAGGGATGAAGACAATCATTATGTATTAGCAGATATGGACCTTTGGACCAGGATAACCAGATTGCCCCCAAACTGAACATTCCGTAGGTAGTGTAATGAACAAGCATTTATAATAGGCCATTCTGTTTAGGCCATCCAGTTAGAAAATTATAACAATTTATGGGAAAGAAATGTACAAGTGATTTTTCATAAAATATTCTGAGCTGACAACTAGATTAAATGGAAAAACATGTAGGAGATTGGAAGAGGGCCACTGCGAATGGAAAAGTACACACTGAACAGAAATGAGCGTCATCAAACACGGGGCTGTGGGGGGACTTGGATTAAATCCAACAACAAATGAAGAGACCCTGCAGCAGAATGAAAGCGAAGACACACTCAAGCTGGAAGACAGAGGAGGACACAGAAGTGCCCACGGTCTGAAAACAGAGGAACACATAAGTATTTCCCATAATGAAAAGCAACTGTTATGTTTTAATAACTGTATCTGGTGATTAGCGCCTACATCATCTCTCTTATCTGCCGATCTAATAATGTCTTATCAAAGTATTAATGATCTTCACTAAGTAGGAATTGTTAATATCATGCCCAGGTGGGCAGTGAGTGATACTTCCAGATTTCTAAATATTCATTAACGACTTGGTTGATTAGTTGTTCTGGAACTTTGACAGGGACTGGTATTGGCTCTACTGGCTTCTATTTATATCCCTTCCTTTCCTTCTCTTTGAAAACCAGAGGAACATTTGCCAGTCTTAGGTTCTGGTTATTGGAAAATACACACTGAAGCCACAGTGAGATCATCGCGAACACACACTGGGATGGCTACAATGAGAAGGCCTGACTGTGTTCAGTGTCGCTGACGATGTGGAGTGACTGTGCTCACACACCTGCCAGTGGAAATGGAAGAAGGATGAAAATCACCTTGAAAAACAGTTCGGCACTTTCTTTAAAAGTTAAACATATACTAACCAAATGATCCAGCCATTGTACTCTTAGGTATTTACCTAACATAGTTGAAAACGTACACACAAAACTTGTGTGCAAATGTTCACAGCTGCTTTGTTTATAACAGCCAGATACTGCAGACAACCCTGCTGGCCACCAGCAAGTAAATGGCTGCATACGTTATGGGAGATCTATGCAGTGGAATACGACTTACCAACAAAAAGAAAAGAACTATTCGTACACACCACGTGAACGAATCTCAAAATTGCTATCATTTAGCAGTTCTTTCATTAAAAACCAGAAAAAAAGAGCCCATATTACTCCATATATTTAAAACTAGAAAATATGAGCAAATCTATTGTGAAGAAAATCGTTCAATGGTTTCTGGTGACAGGGATGAACAAGGAGGGGAAGATGGAATTACAGAGGGCACAGGACAATTTTGGGGTGATAAATTCTCGATTATGACATGGTCATATGTCACCAGTAATCAAGTTGCACACTTGAAATATGTGCAGTTTATCGTATGTTAATTATGTCTCGGTAAAGCTGAATAAAACAAAATAAAGTGATTGCCTTTCACCGTTAGTGTCGGGAAAAGACAGAATGCATCTCAGAAGGTATGTATGGGAGGTCCCAGAGCATGTGCAGAAAGAAACTTAAGGGTTTCATGGTCTCTGCTCAAACTGGTTTTACCTATTTTTTAGCTGACAAATATATAATTTGTAGCTGGCAAGCAAGTGAAATTGTATGATAACCATAAAGGCTTTGGTATGGTGACAGCCACAAAAACAGATGAAGTAAATAAATGTCCTATTAAACATGGTAAAAAAAAGCACTGACTTAAGAGAAGGATGACCTGACTTCTGGTTGGAGTCTCCTCTGACACGTTAGAGACAAGCTGCTGGTGTTGGACTGGGTGAGCCTCTGTTTTCTGCCCTGAAACTGAATGATCATGTATTCTAACTGTGCGTAGAAACAGAATTGAGGGAACCCCCCCCGTGTTGTGAAGCTTATGTGTTCTGATTTCTAGCATAGACTGCCTGCTGCTTGAACCCAAAGTATATTCCCTCTTAAACCTGTGGTCCTTGTATCAAATGCAGATTCTGAGGCCACAGCCAGGATACTGAGAAAGTCTGAGGCAAGGCCCAGGAAAGTGCAATTTATAAATAGGTGGTCTGAACACCATGTTTGATTCTTTAGTCTGATAACAAAAAAGGACATCTCATTTGTACCATTTCTCCAAATTACAGACTATCACATCGCCTAAACAGCTCCTCAGTGCAAAGATACCTCAGCTTTTTAAAACATAGGGTCTTTCAACATCTTATCCCTTCATGAGGAACACGTTTTAAACCATTTGTATTGCTTCATCTACCAGAAAACTCGGTCAAAAATAGAAACTTTTCACAGCATTTCTTGCTCTCTCACCAGCCTTTGAGCTTATAGATTACTGAGATATTTGCAGTGTCAGAGGATGGGCCCCTGCCCTGCAACTGCTATACACTTTTCTGCAGGCATAATAACCTTGATAAGCTGGTACACAAGCAAGTCAATTTCAAATGTGGGCTGGTTAAGGCACTGAGTACCCTAAGTACAGATTCCAGAACCTGTTAGAAATAACTGCTATGAGATGTTCTGGGACTGAACTATTATGTTAGCCCAACAGATATTGGCAGGCATTCTTTTCTTTGACAAAACAAGGCAGTGAAATTTATTGTACTATTTAGTAGGGAAAACAAAGCAAAAACCTGTACAGAAAAAACAAAGAAGCTCTTTTGCTTTTAACAAAGAAACTAACATAAATGTCTTAAAAGAGGGGTTGCTCATCCACGTCTGGACCCCACGGCTGGCAGACTCCCTCCTCTCCTGGGCCCGTCCCCAGCCCTCTCTCCAGCCAATCGATTGCAACATCCTTATTGAACTGACCTGCACAGCATCCCCCAGCCTGTTCGCTTCTCTCCATGGCCTCTCACCTGGGTCAGACTCCTCACCTCTCACCTGACCATTTGCTACAGGCCAGGCTAATGCAGTGTGGTTCTCAAGTTCTGGTCTTTAGACCAGCCGCATCATCACCACCTGGGGCCTTGTTAGGGATGCAAATTCTCAGGCCCCTCTCCAGAGGTTGTGGGTGTGGAGCCCAGTGATGGCTGATTTAACAAGTCCTACCGGTGGTTCTGATGCTCACTAAAGACTGAGAACCATCACTCTGAGTGTTCTCCCCTTTGCCGGGTCCCCTTCCCAGCCACGGTAATTTTACCCACTGCTGTCAGATAAAATTTCCAAAGCATACACATGATCATATCACCCCCAAGAGTAAGGGCCCTCAACCTCCCTCTTGTTAATACCAGTAACATGGAACATCTCCTGAGCACTTCCTATGTGCTAGGCAGAGTGGCTCCCAGCTGAGCGTAATAAATATTTAAGAAATGTATGAAGTGTGGATGTGTGACCACCTACTACTCTCTGTGGTGTCAGCCTGCAATGGTCCCCATCAGGGGTTGTCAGCCTTGGATGCACGTTAGAATCCCTTGGGAGGCTTAATAAAAACTCACCACCCAGGAATAAGTTAAGTGGGTCTCGCATATTTTCAGAAGCTCCCTGAGGCGATGTGTGTGAAACTGGGGTTGAGAGCCAGCCTCTCTGTGACCCCTATCTTCTTAGCCTGATTCTCCCACAGCTGAGGTGGCTTTGCCCCCATCTGCTGCAGCCACTGCCTTGCCTCTGGCTCTGTCATCCATCTCGTTCTTAGACAAAGGAACATACCAGGGGGCAGTGACCTACCTCATGTCTCCAGTGTAGAAACTGCCCTGACTTCTCTGAGATCTACTTTCTACACAGCAGCCAGAGCGAGCTCGTTTCAACCTAAGTTAGACCATGGTCGTCCTCTGCTCAGAACCCTCCAGCGGGCCTCCATCTCATTGACGGGAAAAGCAGAAGTTCCCTCCATGACTTCTGTATCTCCTCCTTTTCCCTCTACTCTGCACACCCATCCACCTGTTGCCTCTCTGGCCTCAGCAACCTCTGCTCTCCCTCCAGCTTTCTCCACTCCAGCCACCTGATCTTCCCACTGTCTCTGAGACACACTTCTGCCTCAGGGTCTTTGCACATGCTGCTTCCTCCACCCGCAATCAGTCTCCCCGTTTAGCCACCTCCCTTCTTCCCTTGCCTCTTTCCCATCGCAGCTGTCATCTCGGTAGGGCCTACCCTGACCACTTTATTTAAAATTGCCAACATCTTCTCGGTGTTCCCTAACTTCCTTCTTTGCTTCCTTTATCTATGGTGTTTACTATCTACCTCTAACTTGCGCAAACTTCACGAGAACGGGTGCTTTGTCTGCTGCATCCCAGCACTTAGAACAGCGTATGCACGTAGTGAATGCCTAATAAAGACTTCTAAAATGAATAAATACCTGGCCCCATGGTCAGGCTGTCTATCTCATAGTCCACAGTAGAGCCTAGGCCTCTGTCTTAACCCCTAGGTGACCTCTCTTCTCCCCCAGGCCACCTAAGACAGGATCTCTCCTCTGGTCTGGCTTGCAGGGGTGGTAGAACTGCTCAGCACACCACCCAGGGTTGAGATGTCTTCCCTCCTGCCACATCTCCTGGTCCTGCCTCTGGCCTGCCTGCATGCCTCTGTTAGCCCGACTGGCTCAGCCCAATCCTGCTGCTTATTTCGACAGTCGCCTACTTGTATGTCGTCTATACCATTCTGGTGGAGGACACCTTTGGGCAGGCCTATACCCATGTTCATAGCTTGTTGTGTTTATCTCTGGAGCTCTAAGTTCCTTTGCTGACAGAGGACCTGCCCTGTATTACAAACATTTAACCAAGATCAGTTGTTAGTATCTATTTTAGTCTTTGTTATCTGTTGCCCTTGACTGTAAGCTCAAAAAGAACAGAGATTTCTATTTTTTTGTTATTATATTTCTCCAGTGCCTAGTACAGTGACTGACCCATTGTAGTCACACGCTATAAAAATACTTGCTGAATGAACAAATGAGTCCCAGTGTTATTGCTGAAAATCTTCTCTGCCACCGCTGAGTTCTCAAGGTATGAAAATTGACCTAGAAAAGCAGTGCAAGGCACTGATTCCCATTTGAAGAAGTTACAGAGTGAGCTGCCAGGATTCCTCGTTCGAACCTTCATCATTCAAACTCTTTGTTGCTTGGTCTTGAAAGGGGAGTAAGCAAGAAATCAATCAAAAGTGTGGAAAGTCACTTTAGGAATGCCAGTCAAGGTATAAAATATCACAAATGGAGTTTCACAGCCATATATTACAAAATCAATGAATGTCTGTCTTCAAATGGGAAAAACTGACATTTAGAGGTTTCCAAATATCCATATGTGAGATGAGATGTAGTACACGCAGATATATAATTGACGTTTTTACTTTTCGTGATGAGACTCAGCCTTAAGGAAATTAGAGCCACTGTAAAACAGGCTACTTTCTCTTACGTTGAAAAAAAATGGCCATTTAAGATGCCTTTTTATGGTGACATCTCCTGGGCCACAACAGCGTTGGGAATGAGAATGAAACAAAAGACCTGACGCTCTGACGATCACAGAAGTGCTCGTTCTTTCTCTTGCCTCCAACAGGAATAATATGAGTAATGACAGTGGCTTATTTTGAGGACACCAGAGAGGACACATACATACATTATCTCAGTTAGTTATCCTGTCTACGAGGAAGAAATGATTATCCCCAAGGAAAAGATAAAGAAAACGAAGTTCAGCAAAATCTAAGTGACATTAAGGTAAGAATTAGGGGAGCCAGGAAGGAAAGACCTTCCCTCCTCTTGCCCTTCCCCCGACTCCCATGCATCATTCACCTCCCAGCCCCAGCCCCTCCTCAGCTGTTTGCCTGCCTTGCTCACGGCAGTGGACATGCTTACATTAACATATAAGCATAAAGTACTTAGTGTAAACACAGGACATACTTATGCTAAAAAATCATTTATTGCTTATCTGAAATTCAAATGTAACTATTTGTCCTGTATTATTATTTGCTGAATCTGGCAATCCTATTTCCGGTATTCTCTTTGAAATAATTTTTTTTAAAGATTTTATTCATTTATTTGAGAGAGAGAGAGAAAGAGAGAGAGAGAGAGAGAACACGAGTGGCAAGCGGAGGGCAAGGGCAGAGGGAAAGGGAGAAGCAGACTCCCTGTTCAGCAGGGAGCCCGACGTAGGACTCGATCCCAGGACTTTGAGATCATGACCTGAGGTGAAGGCAGACGTTTAACTGCTTGAGCCACCCAGGCGTACCCCCACCTTTGAAAGAAATATTATTTTTGTGCCGTATAAGGATTTAATTAAGAATAAAGAACATGAAGGAAAACTGTAGGAAGTACTTGTACACCCTCTTAATCTACCATCTCTGTCGCCTCATTAGCCTGGAATGTTACTTACTAAATTAGGTCTTAAACCTCCATTATTTGTGAGCTTGTTTCTCCCCCAGAAGATGATAAGTAGCTGCGGGGAGAGAGGGTTATTTGCACAACCTGGTCCACACCTCTGCTCAGCGCCCCGTTTGGTGCCTTTTTGAAGGCGCTCCATCTGTTGGAGTCATCCAAGCCAAACTGGGCCAACTCAGAGGAGTTAGGGAGGGTAAGCGGGCGGATGCCCAATGGGGAGATCTGATCCTCTGATCTGGCTTGAGCGGCAAATACACTCGATCCTGTGTACGGAATACACAGGTTCCGTGTTTGCAAATTCACCTGCTGGCAAACATTTCTTTGTAGCCTCAAATCAATACCTGTGGCACTTCAGTCGTCATTCGCAGATGTGCACAGGGCAGCAAAACATTTGAGTCAACCGACACGCACCTTCCCCGCTGAGGGAGAGCAGGGCGGTGCTCGGCTCATGTGCTTTAGCTCTCCCACTGGAGCCAAGTGCCTTCTGGTGGGGTGTTAAGTGCCATGTTTTTCACATTTTTGTACTTTTTGTTGGTAATTTCATTGTTTGAAATGGCCCCAAAGTGCAGTGCTGAGTGCAGCCTGATGTTGCTAAGCACAGAAAGGCTGTGATGGGCCCTGTGGAGCAGAGACGTGTGGCAAGCTTTGTTCAGTCATGAATTAGTCATGCTGTTGGCCATGAATCCAATATTAATGAGCAATTGCATTCATATATAGCAATTATCTATCCAATGTACATGTGATCACTGTAACGTAATATATAATCAATTCTATATATAATAAGGCATCTTTAAACAGAAACACATATCCAACATGTTTGTGTATTGATCTGTTGATAAAAATGAGATCATGGCTCACAGGAACATAATGTGCATTTCCCCCAGAAGTCGTGACTCAGTATTCTCAAATTTAACGTTCACGGTGACTTTAACTACTATGCATAACGAGAATCAGCTTCTATCTCCTAGACTTTCTCATTTCTAGGATTGTGACAGTCAATTCATTATGTTGGTATGGACCACTCTGGGTCACGGAGATAGATTACTAAGGCACTCTTCTCAAAAGAGGGAAAAAGCTGGCAGACCATGATACTAGAAACGGGTTGCCAATGGCCTTGCTAGTTTTTCCAAAAATTGAAGGTGATCATTTTGAGTACATTTCAGTGGCCAGCCTTCCTGTTTCTGGCATTTGTTTTTCCTTTACAAACTTAATTTTTATTCCTACTTTTCAAGGAGAAAGTTTCTTGGCAGCAGGTGATGGTACTTGTGGGATTTTATCTTGGGATCAGATAGCTTTTTGTTCCGCTCAGAGAAAAATCCAAGCAGAGAAATAGCAATGGATTGCTTCAGAGCTTGACAAGCATAGGGTTAAGATGTTCCATGACATTTTTATTAATGTAGCTAGGGAAGGCCAGAAAAAGCCAATTTATCGACGTCAGTCCCCTTAACCCCATTTCGCCTGAATGACTCAATCGTCTATTGCACTGGATCTTGTTTCTTCTGGGAACTCTAAAAGGCTGTTAGAATTACATTTCCACCAATTTTTTTGTACTTGTTGCTTTTGAAAGAAAGCCTTGTCCAAAAGGCCTCTCATCTCCTAGAATGAGGTACAGAGATCCTTGAACAAAACCAGACAGGTGGATAAGAAGATGTTCTCTGAGCCTTTCTTTCTTCTTTTTCTGAAGTTGGCTGTAATGGAGAGAAACCAGCTCCTCAAGTCCTGGCTTGGTGGGAGGCGCTAACCAGCAGCTCCTTCCCTCCTTCGGTGGTGCGGGGGGCTCAGCAGCCTCAGAGCTTGCTGTTTCCTTACCGCTCTAGTCAAAGTCCCTGGTATTCATTTTTCATCTTTTCCACCCTCATTTTTAGGAAAAAATACCAAGTAAAGGAGTTTCTGAGAGTAAAAGTTGGTATAACCATTTTGTGGGGCAACTGGCAATATCAATCCAAATTTAGAATGTGCCTACCCTCTAACCCAGCAATTCCACTGCTGGAAATGTATCCTACAAATAAACACACAAAGATGTATGTACACAAATGATCATGATGTACTGTTTTTAACAGTAAAAAAAAAAAAAAAAAGAAAAAAAGGAAATCTCCCAAACAACAACAATGAAAAACAACTAGAATCAACCACAATGTCACATGTGAAATCCATTAGAGAATAAGGCATATCTCTCCGTACTGACTTGGAATTTTCTGTTAATCAAACATGGCAAGTTGCAGGAAACGTATAGTATAATCCAGTTGTATAAAAAGAACGTGTGTGCACAGAAAACTGTGTAAAAGGGTAATCACAATCTGTTGATCAGGTAATCTCGGTGATCATTTGAATTGGGAATAGCAGGTTAGGGGGAGGGTAGGAGCTGAAGGGTGGCTTTTAGTTTGTATTTTACAGATATTTTATTGCTTATTTTACTACAACAAGCATTTCTTATTTTTATGCTTCTATAAAAACACATTCTGTGAAAGATTCCCAAATGTTTTATTCTTCATTTTGGTAACTTCTGTGGAGAGGCAGCGAATACTATAACCTCTTGAATAATCGCACGTCAACGTGTTGGGCTGCCACACCCACGCTGTGCTGCCTCAGCTATCCACTTCATTGATGCTGGCTGGATTTAGATGTGTTACACCTCGTTTCTGTGCTACCTGTTGTATGCATATCTGTGACACAACAAATACGTATGAACAAAGTAGCTGGATTTAGATGTGTTACACCTCGTTTCTGTGCTACCTGTTGTATGCGTATCTGTGACACATCAACAAATACGTATGGAGAATATTTACCCAAGAACAAAGTAGCTGCCAAGAAGTGGGGTCCAATTAGATGGGGCCTAATTGGTGTACTAGAGTTCGGGGCTCACAAAGTGACCACACAGTGGATAAAACTTAATGACCTTGACCAAGGTGATTGGTTCTGACGTAACACTACTTGTCCTGACAGATAGTAGAAGCAAGAAAGAGGGCAGGTTACGTGCTGCCTTGACCTGGCTCCAGAAAGAGAATTCCAGAAACTCTGCTTTCAACGGCTTTATCCATATCAGTTCAAAAGATGTCTGTGGCCTAGTCACTATTTGTTGATATGTGTTGTGTAAAAAAAAAATATTCTTTGAGCTTTGATCAATTGATTGATTCCTTCAGTTATTCCAGCCAGAATTTACAGAGCTCCTACTGTGTGCTAAGCACCGGGCATGATTTAAATACTAAATGATCACTCTCTCATGCTTAGCAAAGCCCACAAGAAAATACTAAAGAATTTAAGCACTGAGAGGTAGAGCCATTGAGGTGTGAAGCACTGACTTCCGTAACTATCAAACAACATTACCATCTGTTGTAATAAGAGAAAACTCTATTGCTTACTTGAAAATGTTAATAAAGAAACTTCCCTGAAGATGATATGCAAAATCTCCTCATTCAATTTTCAGCTGTCATGTTTCAAAACAAGTAGGAATTAGATGAGTCAATATAACAAAAAATCTCTTTTGGCCAAAATCTGGAGACAGAAGTTGGGAACTGTTTTCATTTCAGATCTCAAGGAAAATATCAAAGGGGAATAATTAGTAACCTTACTGGGGGAAAGAATCCATATGATCTACAAGGATCCCTCAGGGAGAAGACAGGAGACAAGCAGTGAGGGGAACAACGTAAAGACTCACCTCTGAGCACTTGAAAATGTGGAATAGGTCAATATAGGGATTCCTGAGAGCGACTTCTGGCGAGTCCCGTCCAGCACAGAGCTTATCCCAGCCCCTCTGCGGTTCTCTTCTGGATCAAAACAACAAAAACCCAAATTCATCATTTCTTATGTCAGCCGAAGAAGCACCTTCCCCCCCCCTTTCAGATCTCACCTACTACCCTGCCCCCCAACCTCCCTCTGTTAACCAATAGTTTGTTTGCTGTATTTATGTGTCTGTTTCTGTCTTGGTTGGTTCGTTGTTTTGTCTTTTAGATTCCACATATAAGAGAAATAATACGGTATTTGTCTTTCTCCATCTGACTTATTCCACTTAGCATAATTCCCTCTAGGTCCACGCATGTTGTTGCAAATGGCAAGATTTCATTCTTTTCTTATGGCTGAATAATATTCCATTGTATACGTACACCACACCTTCTGATCCAGTCATCCATCGATGGACGCTTGGCTGCTTCCATAGCTTGGCTATTGTAAATAATGCTGCAATAAATGCAGGGGTGCATGTATTTCTTTGAATCGATGTTTGAATCCCAGTTTGACATGGTTTCCGAGCTCTGGAGAGAAGAGAAACAAAGACATGGGAATACAAACCTTCTTCATCCTGCTCCCACCCACCTGGAGGTGAATTCTAGGTTATTACTTATTGTGCAACAGGCAGTGTGTTAAGCATTTGAGTAAAAATAGCCAACATGTACTGAGCTCTTATGAACTATTGGGTAACTTTAAGTTTTACATCGATTAAGTCACTTGATCAGCACAGCGCATCTGTGTGGTTGGTGTTCTCATCGTTCTGTTTCACAGAGGAGAAACGTGGGGCAATGAAGGTGAACTTGGATCAGAGAACACAGCGAGGGCTTGAACCTGGGCAGCCTGACTCCCAAGTCTGCTCTTGTAGCTGTTGTGACAATGTCTCTCCACTTTCTTTCCTTTATCTCACTTACCCCTTACCCTAGACGTCTGCCTTAGGGATGATTACTCTCCTAGTTTCACTGATGAGGAAGCTAAGCCTTGTAAAGGCTGAGTGAACTTGCCCAAGGCTACGAAGTGTTCCAGTAGTAGACCCTGGATTCAAACTCAGATATATTCAGTTCTACATTCTCTTTCATAGCATTCTGTAATTTCCCTTCACTTATTTACTTAAAAGACTGTACTAATATCTTCCAGGTGGTGGAGACGACTTGCTGTTGGACAAAGGAGTTGAGTGAGGTCCTAGGTTTCCCATTGAGGGCCCGAGTGACTTGGTTATTCTCCATGGCATCCCTGTGACTGCCATCCATTCTTTACCCTCCTCTACTCTTCCCTGTTCCCAGGGAGGCTGACCGCTGTGGACCAGTGCATCCCATTCACTTGTCCTCTGGCTTCCTATTGGGTTCAGCTAATCTAACCCAATGCTTACTCCTGTCCTTCCCTGCTTCCCTGCTGTGGCCACTGGTCCTGTTGGGCAGCTGCTCTTCTATGGCTCTGGCTCTCCCTGGAGTACGATAACATTATTCCTCCTTGCTACCCACCACCCAGCCCCTTTAAGCCTAGAGATGATGAGAGCTTTCCACTTCTGTTAGTTTCTGGGTGCTTCGCCATGTCTTGGAGATGGGTGTACTGTTTCCTGTCAGGGCTATGACTGATGTAAAACCCATAAACAAAGCATGCAAATTTTCAGATTCTCAGTTTCCTTTAATGTCAAGTGGGGATATAATACCAACCAAAATGGTAGTATCATTTCAATTGTTCAGTACAGTACCTGGCCCAAGGTAAGTGGGCAATAGATAGCAGCCATTTAAGTGGTCGTTTTTATCATGACTCTTCTCTGCTCTGAGGCCCTCAAGCACTCATCACCAATGGTATGTGACTAGGCAGGATCATCGAAAACAGCATGAAGTCATGCCTCCTTAACAACCTCAGTGGGAGTATAGAAGTGGGTCTCCCTGAGCTGGCCAGCAACCCTTCACCTTTCACTGAGGTTGACCATTGGAAATAGTAATAGTTTCCTTTTTTGAGATCATACTTTTTTTTTGTTTACCACATACTGTGCTAAGTACTTTAGTTAATTCTTACAGTGACCTTAAGGGGTGGTTACTGGGAAAAAGTCGCCCGTGCAAGGTCAACCACAGCCAGCAAAGCTGAGATTGAGCTCATGCGGAATTCACCCTCTCTGTCCCCAAAACCTGGCTCTGTGGTCCCTGTGGGAGCTGGAGGAGGGTTGGCCATCATCAGCAGCTCTCCCCACTTCCTTCCAAGAGGAAGCTTGGCTTTCTTAGTGGTGCATGTCCAACAATACAACACTCACTTCCCTTCTTTCCCCCCAAACCTACTTATTATTCTGTCATACAGGAGACAAACTGGGTCCCCCAGGGTGCCTAATGAGTTTGGTAAGCCAGTTAAAGGGCAATGCTGAGTCTTGAGGTGGGTGTGTTTGATTAAGCTGTGGAGACTTCAAAGTGAGGTCAGGGGTCTGTGGAATCCATCAAAGGAAGCTTCTTGCCAGGAGCCACACAGAAGGATGACAGAGTGGGAGGGAGTCCTGCAGAGAGGGAGGGCTGGCTGGGGTGCGAGAGGGGATGAGAGGCTGGCAAGGCGAGCACAATAAAAGTGTCAGCAGGGGTGAGGCCTCTGTGTCCCATGTGAGTGATGGGGTTCCTACTAATGAGAAACTTGGAGAGAGAGTGGGCTCCACGGGGCCCTGGAGGCAGAAGGAGGAGATCGGGGATGCCCATGCCAAGAGCACTGCCAGAGAGTTTGGCTGCAAAGCCCCCAGGACAGGGAGCTCAAATTTGCTTTCTCATTAGCTGAAATATTTGGAATAAATAAACGGATGTCTCTGGAGCCCATTTTATTGCATTTGGTATCATCTTTCATCAGGGTTGGGAGGGGGAAAGACACTCATGCCTCAGAAGTGTAACCATTTTGAAAATACTTGAATAGACTATTTGATCACTTACGGGAAAGAAAAGATGATGTACTTAAAGGTTTTCTCCTTTCCCCCACCCTCAAACAAAGAAAACACTCCATGTGTACATTAACCTTAAAAAAAGAAAAGAACAGAACCCCTCAGGCTTTCTTGCTGACTAAGAGAAAAGGAGCAGACAGCTGCCTCACTAGGGAGTGCTCAGCAGGGAGCTGGGAGTCTTGACATAACTTTAATATATCCAGGGAGGGGGTTCTTTCTCCACGTAACAACTTCTAAGGATGGGCTTTGATCATCTCTAAATAAAACTCACATTGAGTAAATACTTGCAATATTTTTTTTTTATCTGTTTAGCCCATGTTAGCTGGGGTCTCCCTGCTTCTTGAGAACCAGACCAAATTGGTTTTACTCTTCTGTGGATCTATGAGGGGGTAACAGTTTCCTGGTCATCTTTGGGTCTTCTTCAGTTTACAAATCATTTCATCATATACATTTCTGGCGTACAGAAGGCTAAGATATAAAACCAGTCCTCTTCCTTGATTTCCACAAAAAGACTCACTTTACAGGGCATATCGTGCACGTCATCTGGGGATTTTGAGGATCGGAGGAGGTGTTATCCCCAAAGCAAATGTAAACAGACTTAAAATTGAGTGGTAGGTATCCTGTACCTGAAAGTCCTCTGGGTACCCCACCCGGGAATTTTCCCTGATCATTTCATATCACAAGGTGCCTCAGCCTCAAATCAGCCCCCCTTCCTTGGCTTGCCACATTTGTCTGTTGTTTCTTTCACTCTTCACACATACCACCACGTCCATCACCACCACCACCACCACCACCACCACCACCATCATCATCACCACCATTACCACCATCATCACCACCACCACCACCATCACCATCATCACCACCACCATCATCACCAATACCACATCACTATCATCATCACCATCACCATCATCACCATCACCATCATCACCATCACCACATCACCACCACATGACTATCACCACCATCACACTACCACCATCATCATCATACCACCATCACTATCATCACCACCATTATCTCCACCACCACCACCAACACATCACCACTGCCACCATCACCCTCACCATATCACCACCTCCACAATGCTAGCACCCTGATCTAAGAGTCCACCTTCCAGAACAGTAAGAAAATACATTTCTGTTGTTTAAACCACCCAGTCCATGGTGTTTTATTACGGTAGCCTGAGATAACACAGGTATTTTCCCAAATAAAGTCAGTTTCTCTTCTGTCAGCCACCAAAAGTAATTTTGGTATCACTATGAGGACAATTGATCTTTTTCACCCATCTCTTTCCCAATATACAAGTGTCAACAAAGAAAAAATCTAATTTCTCCCTTTAAGGTCCCGTGTAGGTAGGAGATGGGTCTGGACTTTGCCCCTAACTGGCTGGTTGGGCCTGGGTGTATCTGATTTACCATTCTAGGTGTAAGTTTATCTGCTGATTAAGTGCAGTAGTTGGGATAGATGATCTATGTTGAAATGCATGATTTGATGATTTACAGAGATAGCAACCTATAGATAATCCCTGAATAACAGCAGAATCTTACTAATAAACGTAGCATGAAGGCTGAGAATGTGAGCTGCTGGTGTCTTCTCTTGGAGTTTATGTGTGAGTCTAGAAAAGTGATTCCAGGAAGGTGCTTCACACTCCACCTCACTTGAATTTCACTTGATATTAAAATCAGGATTGAATATAAAAGAGATCGATAATGTGTTTTCCTTTTCATATGCCCATCTTAGGGCCTGTCTGTGTATTTTTGTGAAGCATTGGGGTGAAATAGTTGAGATGTCTTTCAAGTTGTTCCATTAATCTGAACTTTCATTTTTTAGGAGAAAGAAATTTTTCTATCCTGCATCATTTAAATTCTTTGTCACTCTCCAAGTATTTATCCAACCCTCAATAATATCTCCTATTACTCTTGGTAACATGATCATTTATCTCAAAAAAATGTGTTCTCTGAATCATCTGAGGATCTTGATAAAAATAAATTCTCGAAATCCCTTTTTAATTACAGAAGATTCAGAAGTCCATTGTATGCTGTGCTAAGCACACTTCCTTCTCGGCATTTGCTCCTTCTCCTCAAATCCAGAGGAATGCAAGAATCCAGATAAAGACCATTTAGTTTTATCTGGGTCAGGCCTAAAAGACTCCTCATGGGAAGCATGAATTTCCTGCCTTGACAAGGATAAAATGATTACCAACTCCTCTGAATTTGTAAAATAGAAAAAGTTTTGGGACAGCAACAATAGGATCAAAAGCCAGCTGGACAATCCCTTTTAGGAAAGAACATGGAATCTTGAGTTAGGAAATGAGAGTTCTGGCCTTGGCTCTGTCACTTGGGCACTATTTCTTGCTGTTTATAGGGACATTGATAATATTCTCCCCCCAAAGTTTAACTGTGGTTGTGTAGGTGGCAGGGTCTTTCAGAACGCCCAATAAATAGCTCCATCTTCCCTGATTAAACTCTGAACCAATTGAGAAATAACATAAAATGAGTCAGTAAGCTTTTACTGACAAAAGCTAGGTTGGTAAATGTAGCTTAGTGTAAGAGCCAACAATAGTGTGTAACTTCTGACACCCCAGTTTCAACCCTGGAACGATATGGAGCTGGGGAGAGACATTTCCTTCTAACCTTGGTGATTCATATTGGGATACTTTATGTGTTAGATTTCTTTGTCTCAAGCATCCTGTTTAAGAAACCATCCTGTTTAACTTAAGCAAAATAAATATGTCAGAGAATAATGAGGACTCTCAGAATGGACAGGAAGAAGGATAAGAGCCAAACCACCCTGGGGGCTTGGTCTGGGTTGAGATTGGGTTAAGGAGGCCACAAGAAAGTCTCATGGCAGGAATGTTATAGTGAAGATCCTGGCCTGTTGATGACTGAAGCAACAACCATGTGTGGTCTCTTTTTTTGCTGCATAAGATTCAGGGTATAAGGTAGGAGTGCCTAAGTGGCTTAGCTTGCATTGCATGGCTCTGCATGGATAAAGATGAGTGGAACCTTGGGTGGGTCGCATCAGTCTATGGGTATTGTCAAAGAGTTAATCCCAATAAAAGAAATTTGGCCTCTTTGGGGAAGAGAAAATAAATTTTAAAAATCAAATGTAGTAACTATCAGAGTATGAACTTCCCTTGCCTATGGATCTAATCCAGTGTTTGTATATAAGGATCTTTAGAATCTGTCCTGAGCCTAAATTTCTAAATTTCTAGGCTCATTTGTCACTTTGTTTTGCTCTTTTTGCTGATTATTCATTGCACACACCATGTCCTTTCATGCTTCTATACCCTAGTTTTCGTCTGCCTACTATACCTCTCTTACTCCTCTTCTATTCTTATACCTGGAACATTCCTACTCATCCGTCGAGGGCCAACTGCTAAGTTACTTCTTATCTTCCTGATAATGCAAGGCAGAGTTAAATCACCCCCTTTCTTCATTTTTCTGCATATGTACATCTCTATTATTTTACTACTTACCACATACCATAATTATTTATTTATGCATTTGTCATACTGACAAGGGCAAGGACTTTGCATGCTTCATACTTCTGTGCCTCACACACAGTAATGATTCAGTATGTTTGATTTCTATTTTTCCTGAAATATTCACATTAAGACTGTTGATGTGATGAGTACTAGACAGAGATTAGAGAACTGACTCTGTCCTGGCCTTCTATATTTATGGTCACATATTCATAATGTCTTAGTTTTCTTATCTGCATAATAAGGAGGTTGTATTAAATTGCCATTTATAAAATTATAGTACCTTAAAAAAGATAGAAGTTCATTTTTCTCTCCCATGCAAGAAATCCTGAGATAAGCAGCCCAGGTCCACTATGGTGGTACCACAAAGTTGCCAGGGACATAGGTTTATTCCAGTTCATGCTCCATCCTGCTTACAGTGCTGCCTCATAGCCCAAGACGGTTGCCTGAATCCATCCAAGCTTCATCGTAAAGGAATTAGAAGAGAGGAAGGGGCAAAGGAAGGCCCACCCATTTCCTCAGGGAAACTCTCCACAAGTTTTACAAAACACTTCCTATGCCTTAGGGGCTCAAACTTAGTCATATGACCAGACAGGTGCAAAGTATAATATAGTGCACCAGACAGGTGCAAAGTGGGAAATATAGTTTTTTATCCTGGTGACAACAGCGTTGCCTAAACATAAGGGTTCTCTCAAAGGTGAAGGGGAGAAAGGATAATGAGAAGTAACCAGCAGTCTCTGCCATAGTGGGCCACTTTGGTGAAAGTTATTGGAGAAGTTTTCTCAGAGATTAAAACTAAGGTTAAACTTGAAAGATGAGGAGGATTCAGTTGTCCAAAAAGTACATAAAGGATATCTTATGAAAAGGTAACAGTAAATGCCCTGAGGTGGTATGGTAGAGGTCGTGCTATGCTTTCATTAACTGTGTACCAACTCCTTTGTCATCCTCCTTTTCCAAGCTGTTCTGGAAGACTACACCCCCCAGCCTTTCTTATAATTAGGTTGAGGTCTTCTGACTGAATTGTCCAGGGACACCTGGGTGGCTCAGTTGGTTAAGCATCTGCCTTTGGCTCAGGTCATGATCTCAGAGTCCTGGGATCGAGCCCCGAGTCAGGCTCCCTGCTTAATGGAGAGTCTGTTTCTCCTCCCTCTGCCCCTCCCCCCTGCTCGTTTTCTCTCTCTCTCTCTCTCTCAAATAAATAAATAAAATCTTTAAAAAAAAAGGTGGAAGATCTGGATCCATACCAATTAGTCTCCACTTTGCCTTCTACTGTAGCCCCAAGACTTATCTATAGAACCCCAAGATTCATGGATATACAATTTGAAAAATCGCTGGACTAGATGATGCTAAGGATCCTCCCAGCTCTTCACATTCTGAATTTTACTGACTTACGACTTATAAGATATATAGCTTGGCCTATTTTCAGTTTGGATCTTTTGTAAATTAAATGTTAATTTGAGGAGCCAGATTAAAAAAATAATTACTGAATTAAATTTTCAGAGACTATTGAGCAGAGTGCCAAAAAATTAGATGCCTGATAAGAACATATTTTTTAAAATATATGGGATTTTTTATGATTAAATAACTAACACATGTTCTTATGTGAAATCTAAAAAAATTATGAAGAGAGAGATTATAAAAGTCACTTACAGTCCCACAACTTGGAAATAACAGGGATTCATTTACATTTCTGTTTCATGAAGGTGAAGATTGGAGTTGCCTGGGGAATGGGGGTAGGGTGGAGTGGGAGCAGTAGGCCAGGCTTTGCAATCAGAAAGAAAAACATACAGGGTGTGGACGTCCACTTGTATCTCTAGGGACTCTGGGCTAAAAGGCAGACATTTACAAGGACAAAAAGGCATACATTTATATCTGACAACTCATTTCAAAAAATTTGGAAGCAGGAATTTGGAGGAACTAGAAATAACTGATTTAACTGACTCGAAAAATCTGAAATATGAACCTGTGGTGTGGAAAGCCAATAAAAAGCCAACTGACTCATCCCACAGAATTTGATAGAGGCTCCTGTGGATTTGGGACAGCGGGTATTTGGAAAAGTAGGAGGTGCAGGGCGGGGCTAAAAACAGGTGGATTGCTGAAAATCCTTTTTTATATTAGCAGTTGGACCCCCTTTCCTCAGGGGAACTCCCCTCCGTGACTCTGGCCAGTGATCTGAGGTTTACTGTCTGGAGAGGATGAATCACATAGGTTCTCAAGTTGGAGAGGTTATAAACAACTGAGGGTGTAACAGACACACTTTATGGATAATAGAGGATGTTAGGTGGAGATCTGCACGCCGGAAGTGACACCTCCCACACCCGGCCACACTCGGCCTCCTGAGTACTAATGACAAAGATTGCAACCATCTCCCTAAACCTAAACTATGAGACTGGAAGATCTGTATTTGGGAACCATAATGTGCCCAAGAGTGAAATGCTACAGAGACTACTTTTTGTGAATCGTTAAAAAGACAATTGTGTCCCTAGACCTTCTTGCAGCAAAGCCCAGATCACCAGATACCTGAAGAAAGACTTAACAACCAACTGAACAAACAGGAAAAAAAAAAGTGATCGAGACTTTTTAATATTCTCAGAAAAATGAGAAGAAAATGTGCCCATGAAAAATAATAGATTGATTTAAAAAGGAAAGATCTTTGATATTAAAATGTGATAGCAGAAATTAAAAATTCAGTGAAAGGCTTAGAAAACAAAGTTGAGAAACTAATCAAAATAGGTCTCCCAAAAGTAGTGAGAAAAGGCAAGAAAATGAAAGAATCAGTTGAAGAGTTCCAAAAGATAGAAGTGATACAGGTTTCACAAAGAGAGACCAGAGGAAATAATTATTAAAGACCTATTCTGAAAATATTGCCCAGACCATAGGAATTAAGTTTCAAAGAATAGGCAGCATGATTGGCCAGCAAACTGAGTGACGAAAAACAAAAATAGAAAGCAAAACAAGGCAGATTATCATAAAAATGTTAGGATGCTAGCAATAGAGAAAATTGTAAAAGCTTCCAGAGGGGGAGATAGATTACATACAATGGCTGGGAATCGGAATAGGATCAGACTCCTGAAGACCATATGGGAAGATAGAGACAGCAGAGTTACAAAACAGAGCTCTAGATACAGTTGAACCAATAACCAAGCACAAAGGTTGAAGAAAGACATTTTGGGACCTGCAAGTTCTTAACATTTTTCTGTCCCAAGTATCCTTTTTTGGGAAGCTCCTGAAGGACGTGCTTCCCTAAGGACTGGCCACCACCCAAGAGAGTAGGCAGGTGTCCTGGAAACAAGGTTGAGAACACAGGAATGAGGTGAAAGCCATTCCCAGGGGTGACCCAGGACAAAAGTCAGGACAAGTGATGAGTGGCAGCTCTCCTGAGCAACCAGGCGAGTTCAGAGCGGCGGGGGAGAGAGAGAGCTCCTTCCAGCAGGGATGTCTGCAAGGAAAGACTCCACAGCTGATGACTTTCCTGCTGTGCCGGAATTCTGCTCTGTCAAAGAGTTGGGCAATGAATTTGTGAAGTCGCACACTGAGCCGAACAATTAGACTAAATTGAGGAAATGGTTAATTCCAGGGAGCAAAGTATTGCAGAGGAAAGGAAATGAAACTATAGTCCAGAACCTGGAGCCACTCTGCATTGTTTTCACGTAGTCATAAAATGTAAACAATCAACATTGGCTCAACTGAAAAGGGTGATGGAGCTCTTTCAGAAGAACAGGAAAAGATGAATCTACGTTTGTGTGGGAGATGAAGGGTGTGGCTGAGAGGTGGAATCTCATCACCTCATCACGTAGCAATCAGTCCATGTGTGCATGCAGAAACTCATAAAAGAGCAATATATACCAGATATTTAGAAATGTGGAAGCAAACACCAGAACAAATAGCCAAAAACATTGAAAGCATTTGTTTCTGGGCAATTGGAATTGGGAAAGAAGATAGATGGGCAGCTATCTGATTTTTTGTACATTATTTTGATTAATAAGAATGAAACGAAACTTTAAAAAGTACTATCTTAAAATCAAACATTTCGACCAACATCTCCTTATATAATTCTTATGGAATTATAAATATTCTGAGTTCTTTAGCCAAACATCTAAATGATCTGAAAAAAAAAAAATTCCAAAGCAGTAAAACAAAAGCTACAAAGTTTCCTGTTCCTTTCTCACAAGTTATTTGAAAAACCATGCAGTCTATTTGAAAGTATTTCATGATACCTAACTATATTCAGAAGGACATTCAAGAAATACTTTTGAATAAAAAGTTGAGCATGAGTAGTAAATGTTCCAAGTTTTTAAAATAATAAGCCTGTCCTTTTTTTCAACTATAAAAGTTATAGATTATGTGCTGTCTGTATTTAAGTTCAATGCTACTTAACACAGGGTCTGGGCATATACATATGGGAGATGCTCGCTAAGTGTTTGGATGGAATTGAAATTTTTGAGTGCCCTGGAGACCTGATTGAGCCAAGAATTAAGGGAGGGGGTGTTCTCTGTTGACTTGCTACAATTTGATTTCTCACTTTTTTGTTGGAATGAAAACGAAATTCACAAATTCCTAGAGGCTTTTACTAGGAGTGAAATTCCAAGCTTTTATGATCCTTGTCTGTAAAGGAACTTACTGGACTCCATGCCTTAGATTACTGACCTACATCTGGATTCTAGATGGATTCATGGTTTTTCTCATAGTCCATAAATCACACATCCAAAATGAAACCTCTTTAATCTGCTCCAGTCCCAGCTGCTGTCAGTATTTTGTTAGCAAATGAAAAACATATCATATAAAAAGTCTTTTTAATTTAGGAAAGCTTTTTCTTTCTTTTTCCCTGTTACTATTTTATATTTGAATTAGTTGTGTTCTTCTGCAATTAAAAATTTCCTTTCCATGTATTATTAATGCTGCTGATAATATCTCCTCCTTTTAAGTAGTCTTTTCCCACTTATTTTGAGATAATATTTAACCAATACATGCTTATTGTTTATGGGAAAGTGTGGGAGAAAACACCACCTAAAATATTATAACAGCTTCTAGAATGCTCACCATGTGCCAGATACTGTTCTAAATATTTCACTTACAGAAACTCACGGAATCCTCTTGTATTAGTTTTCTATGGCTGCTGCAACAATATATCACAAGCTTAATGAATTAAAACAACACAAATTTATTATCTTACAGTTCTGTAGTTTAAAAGTCCCATATCGTTCCCTTGGGCTAACGTCAAGGTTTCAGTGGGGCTGAATTTTGTTTCTAGAAGCTCTAGGAAAGAATGCTTCCTTTCCTGTTCCAGCTTCTGGAACAGTCCATGTTCCTAGGCTCATGGTCTCCTCCTCCTTCGTGAATGTTAGCCACACAGCCTCTCTCTAGGACTGCTTCCATTGTCACATCTCTTCCCCTGACTCCCTTCTTCTACCTCCATCTTCCACTTTTGAGGATCCTCTTGATTGTCCTGGGCCCAGCTCAGTAACCCCACATCATCTACCGATTTGAAGGCCAGCTGATTAACAACCTTAAGTCCATCTGCAAGCTAACTCCCCCGTGCTATGTAAGGTAACACACTCAGTTTCCAGGGACTAGAATGGGGACACATTATAGGCATATTACTCTGCCCCTCACACCTCTTGACAACACTAAAATACCTACAAGCACTACTATTATTATTATCTCCGCTTTACAGAGAAGACTCAGAGAAGCTATGTAAATTTCCTGAGAGCACAAAGCTAAGATTTGAACCCAGGCAGTCTGGTTCTAGAGCTCAAAAGCTACATTTACCCCAAGATAACTCACCATACAAAAATGCAATATTATAGTACTTTTTACTTCAATGTCTTTCTTTTTTGTGTGCCCTTTTTATGTAATTGTTAGATAATGGTTATAATTTTGTAGCCTTTTTACTTATTCTATTTCTACCTAACCTTACTACATGAACTTTGCCCTTTATCTTTTAAATGTCTGTATGGCATTCTAGTTCAGCCTCAGGGCCTTTGCATATGCCTACCGTGCTCTTCCATATTTCCATATGGCTTACTCCCTTTTACTTCACTGTGCAAATGCCATCTCATCAAGGAGGCCCTCCTTGACCACTGTTGCTAAAAAGAGTAACCTATCACTCTCGGTCCTTACACTGGGCTTTATTTTCTTCACGGTATTTATCACTAATAGATTTCATGTAATGTATGTATGTATTTATCCATTATTTGTCTCCCCTACTTAAATGTAAACTCCACAAGGACAGGAATTTTATTTTGCTCATTGATGTAGGCATTCAGTAAGTATTCTTGAATAAATGAATGAATAGGGAAAATTCTAAAACCACGGGTAGTCAGGATGCTACTACTCTAACAAACACCAGTGGTCTGCATGTCCTATTCAATGCCCATTTGCGAATATAATTTTATGTATTTCATTATACCATCGAAGCAATTATGGATGTGTGTATCTTAACTAAATATTAAATCCTTTGCATGTGTCTAATCTTTCACAGATAACTTAACCTCTCTGAGCTCACTTCCTAGTTAGGAAAAGCATATTTAGATTATTATGTTAAATGTAATAACCTAAATAAAATACCTGGATAATGTATGATAGATAATTGTTACTGAACAATTAGTATTAGTTTCTTTTGTTTTGATTCCATTTTCAATATGTTGCTATTACTAAATAATGCTTTACTGAACATTTCTTGTTATTGATACTTTTATATTTATTTACTTTAGGATAAATACCCAGGAGCGGTATTACTGTGTTGGAGTGGTTCAAAATATTAGCTAAATTGATAAAATTGAATCAATTTAGGATAAATATTTACCTTAGTTTTAAGTATGAATTTCCTTATGGACAGATAAGTGATATTATTCTTTATATTGTATTTTATTTTTACACTTCTTATTATTTCAGAAATACTTTCTTCTATTGCCAGTAATATTTTAAGTCTTCCAACGCATAAACCGTCCTTTATGTCTTAAAACTAATCAGTATTTTGCTTAACACGGGGAGATGATTCAGCCCCTCCTGGGCCGAGTGGATTGCTCACGTACTCGAGCTCTGGATCTCCCTCGAATTTCTTAGAATTGATGCCCAAATTATTTCCTTCTAAGTTTTTTAATTTGATAAATCTTTCTAATTTAACAGTTGCTCTTAAAAATAGATTCGTCATCGGTCCGTTGCTATAGTTGTTTATATCTTTCCTGGTCCTAATTTAGTCATAGCATCTGTGCAAAATGGTATGAAAGTTATTTATTACTCCATCATCCAGAGGGGATGCTTGATTCCTGACATTTATATTCCCTCGAACATACAAACCAGATAAAAAGAAAATCAGACTTCTTGCTTTGGGAACTGAACAGATTGCTTACCATGGTTGGGAGAGAATGCCCTCCCCTGCCTCCTCTTCCTGAATTATAAATACATTTTCAAGGATTGTGTCCCTGAGTAACCAGATAGTTTTCTTTTACATCGCATTGGTTGGGATAATTTGAACTGGGGGGGGAGGGATCCTACTGGGCTAGCGGAAGAGCCGAATGGTTTAAAAAGGGTCTTTGGAGGCCTGCAGACCTGGGTGGGTTATCGACCCCTCTGGACCTGCGTCAGTCACTTTGTCTCTACCTGGTGGATTCCAGAGATGTCGGTGGGGATAACAGTCAGTACGTGTAAGGAATAAATGAATAACTGTATGCAAAGTGTATGCAAAATGCCACACATTTCATAAGTGCCCCAAATGTCACCTATTATAATACTTAAGGTAGGAATGAAATGAGTGGCACGTGCAAGCCTGTGTCGCTCTGAGTCACCGCCGCAAGCTTTCACGGGCTTGCCCGGCCTTCTCCTCGCAGCTCTTCCTCTTCCACGAAGGGTCCGAGGGCTTTACTGAGCTCAGAGGCATCACTCAGGGGTTGTCTTAACTTCTGCATTGAATTATACTTTTTAAAAAGGCTTGTTCTTCCTATTTTGGCATAATAAGGAGGATCTAGTGCAGTTACCTTGGTAGTTACATAGAAAGAAACCCAGACTTCACTCAACCAAGAGGATTTAATCCCTGCAGCTTTGGAATTCAAGCTAAGGAGAGATTTGCTACCTTCTCCTTAGTGGGAGCTGGTTGAGGCATAAGGAAGGGCTTCCCCTGTGTGGCAGACCACATACCCAGACCACATATGATCATCTCAGAGCACCAATCAAGGGGCAGGAAAAAAAAATCTGAGTTTGTAGAATGGAAAGCAATTTCTATTACGAGCCTCCATGCCACTGAGACAGTGGTACTTAGTTCATGTGATTTGAGGTGCCCCTGTCCCTTGCTCTGGATTCATGCCTGAGTTCTCGGCTGGGTGTGGAGAGTGATGTGCCTTGTCAACTACAGATGCTGATGTTTGTGAGATGTCCTTATTCATATTGTGTTTGTCTGTGATCTCTCTCTGCGGGTTGCTGACTAGCCGTTGCATGCTCCTACCTGAAAGACTGTTGAGGTTCCTAGAATCTCCTTGCTCTCTCTCAAGTGCCAGGAATTTAATCTGAAGCTCTAGTTCCAAGCCAGGCCACCAGACCTGCTGTGGGACTGCCTGGGACCCTGACCACCTTCTGCTGCTCTTGGCCGTCCAGGATTTCTCAGCTGCTTTCAGGCCCTACTAGGACAAGGACATTCTGTAAGGCAGCTAGGGCCAGGATTGGCTGACATAGCACCCAGAATTTCTCCTCCGGATTTGTGTCTCCCAGGGTCTGGGTTCCCCTCTTAGATTCTTGAATCCTGTTTGGAGGTGCTATCATTTGCTTGTCAAGCTTTTTTTTTTTTTTTTTTTTTTTTTTTTTTTTTAAGACACCCACAAGTTCTACACAAATCTTGCTACCTCTCAGACTTTCTCTTCCTAACCTAACCCAGGGAATCTTAATGAGATTCCAGAATGGGAATGCTTTTCCTGACTCACCACATATTCTTCCAAATCCACGATTTATGCTTTTGATTTCTCTTACAGTCTTTTGAAACATGACAAATTATAAGATGGCAGAAAATGTGAAATACCAATTTGTCAGAGATCAGGAAGGAAATGGAAATGAAAAGGGGAAACTTTTAAAGGTAAAAGTCACATCAGATGCAATAAAAATTATCAGAAAAATCATAACCAAGTTCAACATTAAGGAACATATATACACTTTAGAGGAGCTCACCCACAATGAAAAGGAAAAAGTGTAAGAATGATTACTTCTGGTTCCTTCTCTGAACTCAATATTAGAGATGCCATGGAAGTAGCAAGGAAGTACATGAATCTGAACATTTAACATGAAACAGTGGGCTGTCCCTGGGGAGACAGAGAGTGGTTGTTTCCCCAGGAGGGAGGGAACAGCTTTGGTGCTGGAGGAGGCATCAGCACCTGGGGGTGGAGTTGGGCAGCTTCTGAGTTGTGTTCTCTTTCTCTTCCCACTTTACATTTGAGGACCTTTGCCACTTGTCTTCACCATTGGATTAAAAAACAAAGCCGAAGCCAGAAATAAACAGAAAAACAAAAATACCCCTCGGTGCCGGCTCAGTGCTGCCTTGGTCCACAGGCAACATCAGGGCCATGTGGGTGCTCACTGTGGTGAGAGGAACATGGCAGTCGGACAGCAGGTTGGTGGGTGGTGCTGGGTGTTTACCTCCCGCCCCCTTCACGTTTGTTTAGGGCTAGGGAATGAGAGTCGAGACAGAAAACTTCTCATTGGGGGCAGCGAGAGGAGCGGTACAGAAAATGATGGGGAGAGTCAAGTTGTGGAACCAGGGTTTCCACTTTGGCGCATGCCCATTTCTTCTCCAAGCACACAAGGAGAGGCACACCAACTAGGAACGAGAGTTTGGTTCCTTCTCCCATTTCATATTACTAACCAGGGAAATACAGCTCATAGGAGACACTACAAAAACAACAACAACAAAAGACTACAAAATGAATCAACTATACCATGCACAGCTGGATTCATGGCCCTAACAAGTCAAATGTTTAATAATAATTTATATTTTCAAAGTACTTCTTTTACTTATGTAGTGGATTTTGATGTTAATAATTTAAGAAATTGAAAGATAAATGTAAATACAACTTTTGATCTTAAATTGGGCATAACCATAAAACAATAAAAATAGAATGTGCAACTTTCAAATCAGGAGAAGAGAACCCTATCATTTTTTGAAGGGCAGGAAAAGAGAAAAAGGAAGTAGAAAGAAATTATGGTAAATAGAAAATATGAAAAATGTGGGGGGACACATTCTAATATACAAATAATAATAAATGCAAATGGGTTTAACTTACTGAACAAAAGAGTTTAAAAGGTTCATTTAAAAAGTATGTTCTATGAATATACTTTTTTTAGAAGAAACACATTTTAAAAACTGAAGGATACAGAAAACTAGAAAATAAATGTGTGGAGAAATACAAACTAGACAAATTTCTGATAGCAATTTTGATATTAAAGGTGGATTCAAGGGGAAAATATTATAAGGGTAAAAGTGGAACATATAAGAACCATAGATCAAGAAGCTAATTAGAAACATATGTGTACCTTACAATATAGGCTAAAGTAAAAGCCACAAAAAGAACTGTGGGGGAAAATAAATAAAACCATACTTAACATCAACACATTTAAACATATCCCTTTCAGAAACTGCTAAATTAAGCAAAACATAAATGCATTACAAAATAACTTTGCTGAAAGAGGAAAATCACAAGAAAAAATCACAAGATACTTAAAACCACACAAATGAAAACACATGTGAAATTTGTGGGCCCAGCTAAAGCAGTACTGAGTGAAATTTATAGCTCTAAAAATTATTTATGAGCAAACAACACAGATAAAAACAAACAAGCTAGAGATCGACAGCTTCAGAAATTGGAAAAACGAGTAGCAGACCAAACTGAAACAACTGAAGGGGGAAGATGTGATTGGTGTAAGGGCCGAAGTCAACGAATCAGAGCCTAACTGTAGCTAGTGACTGCCAGCTAACGGACGAATCAAACTTCAGAATTCAGAAACAGAGAAACAAAGATAAAGGCCTGGGAGTGGATCTCCAATCTACGTAAATGTGGAACTAAGAAAATGTGTGGATTGCCGAGACAGAAGAGAACACAACTACTATAAACCATCACTTGTTGGGACAGAAATAACTGAGCTGTGTTAGGCTGAATCACGCCCCTGAAAAGTTAGCCATGTCTTAATTCCGGAATCTGGGACTGTTGCCTTAGATGGACAGTAGGACTTTTTAGATGCGATTGCATGCAGGATGTTAGGGTGGAGACATCACCGTCCATTATCTGGGTAGGGCCTGCACACAGTCACATATATTCTTATAGGACAGAGAGAGAGGGAGACTTGACATACAGGGCAGATGAAGGGAATCCATGGAACCACAGAGGCAGAGACTGGAAAGACGCGGCCATGTCCTGAGGAATGCTGACAGCTTCCAGAAGCTGGAAGAAGCAAGGCAAGGATTCCCTCCCAGAGACTCCAGAGAATGTGGTCCCGCTGACACCTTGATGGTGGACTTGATTTTGAAACTGATTTTGGACTTCTGGCTTCCAGATAGTAAACGAATACATTTGTGTCGTTTAATCCACCAAGTCTGTGGTAATTTGTTACATAGTCAAAGAAAACTGAGGTGGGGAGAGGGGAGGAAGAGGAAGGAAGTATAATGCAGTGATTTCCTTGTCTTTCCATCAGAGAGTTAATAAATGTTGTTTAACGTTAAATAAAAAAGACCTCTACTGACACTACCCCTTAACATTTTCATATTATTTTAGAAATGTTTATCATTTATATAATATCTCTGATGTTTATAAATTCATATGTTGCAATCCTAATGTCCAATGCGAGGGTATTAGGAGGTGGGGTCTTGGGGTGGTGATCAGGTCACGAGGTTGGAGCATCATGAATGGAATTGGTGCCTCTAGTAGACAGAGGCTTGCTCCCCTCCCACCATGTGAGGACACAGCAAGAAGGTGCTGTCTAGGAAGCAGAAAGTGGGCCCTTTATCAAGCAACAGATCTGCTGGGGCCATGTTCCTGTACTTCCTGGCCTCCAGAACTGTGAGAAATAAATTTCTGTTGCTCACAAGCGACTCAATCTGTAATATTTTATTGTAGCAGCAGACATGGACTAAGACAGGAGGTTTGCAGAGGATGGAAACCAGTTAATTAAAGAGCTCATTAGCATCCCTTCGCCAGTCTGCATCCCTGTCAGTGAAGATGAGGGTGGACGGTAATATTCCTTCTGGAGTGCTGGCTGTCTTGCGGCTAAGTATTGAGTGACCTCAGAAAGTTTCCAAAGTAAGGCAAATGACACTGTGCTCCCTCACACTGACCGTATTCACTCAAGTTTTTAGCTGGAATACATCCTGCTCACCAGAAAGCCTCTTTGAACAGCAGACACCCTGCTTCTGTGGGTCCTTCAGAGGGTCCGGCATTGACCGTGTACTCACCACAGCAGACTGCTGGTCGGCCTCCAGGTGATGGGGCTGCTCTCCTTGGGCTCCTCTGATGGTGTGAACAGAGAATGACACTGCACCACAGCTAGTCCTCCAGTGCCCTTCTTTTCCTTCTTTGTCGTGGCAAACTGCAACACTTGCATGGTACGACTGCCGAGCACAGGTTAGGACCCAGCCGGTGCCACGAATGCCCTTAGAGTTGGGGAACAAAAAGGACATTTGAGATTTCTGTTGTGCCTCCAATTTGTTGTGTGCTCTCAGAAAAAGAATTAATTTCATTTCCTCATGTCTTTTGTCTCATCTATAAATGAGATGGTTGGACCAGAGTGAAGTTCTTTACAGTTCTCTTATTCTATCACACTGATGCTTACTAGTTAAGCAGCAACGATGTAGATATTTCTATCTATATATGTGTGTTTATCATAAATAACAGCAATTGGCAGGGATCCTTTGGAATATTGCAGCTGAAACTCCTCTAAGGGCTTTTGCGAAAATATTATCTCAAGGTAAATCACATGTATCTCTCAATTAGGTAGTTAAGGACGGGAATGGACTTTAAATTCTACTGCTTTGTGCTCATATTTTATTGACTTAATTAAACTTTGCATTTAAACATGGTATATGTCTGTAATTTATTAGAAAATCAAATGGCAGTGACATTTGGCGCAGGCAGATGAGACGGAAAGGTTACATTTGCATGAATTCATGCTTTAGTTTTTAGTTTTAGGTTCTGAATTATAACAAAGCCCTTTTTCCTAGTCATTAAGTCATTTTATAGATGCATTGATTAGATGATAATCTGTTTGGAACTAGGCACTGCTTCTTGTGGCCTTCAGAAGACACTCCGTAAACGGTTGAAGGGAGGAACACCAGAGGAGATCATCCAACGATGTGTATGGATACTGCTTTGATTCGTGGCCTCGTCTCAGAGCAGCCAGCCCTCTGTTGGTGGTTTTGGTCACTTCCCCCCATTTCCCCTAGATAGGATTCCAAACTTTCCTCATGTACCAGAAACCACCTTTCCAAGCCTTGCTGCCTCTACTCTCAGCAAATGCCTCCAACACCTACTTCAGTGCGGAAAACAAGGTCACACCAGTGGAATGATGCTCACACCACGGACTTTGTGCTGAGTACGGGCTGGTGCCTACAGACTGTAACACCCTCCCACAGTGCGAAGTGGGGCAGCCCGCTGGTCGGGAGTCCTGGGATTTGGGAACCATCGCCAATCACCTTACCCTGGCGGTGTTATTGTAGGCACGTTATGGGACAGTATGCAGTCAAGTCCTGTACTCTGTGTCACAGACCTGAAATCTAACTTTTATTTTTTCCTTCCTTAAAACCTAGGAATATGTCTATACACACACCTATTCTCTCCTCCCTTCTGGCAGGATCCTTCGCTTCCAAGGCCCACCTTCCACCTTCCATTTGGTTGTATCATCCCCTGCCTTCTCCAAGACCTTGGTTTTTCTCCTGCATCTTCAGTTTCTCTTTCTACTGGCTCCTTTCTGTCAGTCCAGTTCATTCTTGTATTCGTTCATGCAGATCAGATTGAATTACTGATCTTAATCCTCCCACCCCCTTTCCTGGGATTAAAGGTCCACCCCTTTGCCATAGAACTGGACGTGTTCTCTTCCTCTCCTTTCTGTGGGTCTGTTTTCTCTTCTGTAAAATGAAAGTGGTTGGACAAGATCAAATTCTTTATAGCTTTAATATTCTGTGACATGTTTAATATTTAATCAGCAGCAATTTTACAGACATTCCTATCTGTATATTTGTTTTTAATTTAGTGTCATAATCCAGGGGCGCCTGGGTGGCACAGCGGTTAAGCGTCTGCCTTCGGCTCAGGGCGTGATCCCGGCGTTCTGGGATCGAACCCCACATCAGGCTCCTCCGCTATGAGCCTGCTTCTTCCTCTCCCACTCCCCCTGCTTGTGTTCCCTCTCTCACTGGCTGTCTCTATCTCTGTCTAATAAATAAATAAAATCTTTTTAAAAAAATTTAGTGTCATAATCCAGAATAATAGTGGGCAGGGTCTACTTTCCCACCTCATTGATGTTGGGTGGCTCATGGAACTGGACGTGACCAATGCAATGTGCCCAGAAGTAATAGTGTGCCAATCGTGGCCAAAGCTTCAAGAAGCATGGCATGATTTTGCTCACCTTCTTGTTTTCCAGTGGCATACTGAGAGAAGAGTATGGCCTAGGTAGCCTCTAGTCCAAGAAGAATGAGGAAGCACATGGTGCACAGCTGAACACAACCCCAGCTTGGAGCCCAGCCCAGCCAAGCTCATCAAAGATCAGCAGAACTCAAGCAAACCCATAGATCCATGGGCAAGAAAGAAATGCTCGTTGTTTTAAGACACTGAATTTTAGGATGATTTGTTATGCAGCATTCTTGCAGAAAACACTAATGAATACACTCCACAATCCATTTTTCCATTCAACAATTATCTGTTGGGTACCTAATAGATACCAGATACTTGTGGGCTTCAGGGATGCCATGGGGAATAAAACAAAGAGGGAAAAGTAAGTGAACAAGGTCATTTCTCATTCTGACAAATGCTATGAATAAAACGAGACGGGAGGAGGTGAAAAACACGGATGGGGGCTGTGGCAGAGTGCACCATTAGCGCGGGCGGTCAGGGAAAGCCTCTGAGAAAGGAACAGTTGGATGAGACATGAATCCCAAGGAGGAGGCAGCCAGAAGGTGATGTGGCTGGAGTGAATTTCTGCAGAAGAGCAAGGGTCCCACAGTGGCAGTGGGCTTGGCTCCGGAACAGCCTTAAGTGTCTCTCAAATAACCCAAAGCTGTAAAATTAACATAAAAATAATTCCAAAGGTCCAAAGTGGGACCGATATCTAGAAATAAAACCAAGCCTCGAGCAGCAGCTGAGCCAGACCGGAAAACAAGGGTGGTTGCAAACAGAGGCAGGTTCTGGGCTGGCCTTTTTGGCCGCTTGTCACAGGCCGCAAGGGTGGGGCAGGCTGGCTTCAGTGTGCAGCCGGACAGATATCTGGTACTGCACTGAGCTGGAGAGCGTGTCTTTTCATTCTCTGCATCCTGTTTAGTGTTGCTTGGGCTCAAGATTCTCCATCTTGGCTAGTGATGCATTACATTGTTTTCACTGGACGCAAATAACTTCATAATTCCCTGTGAGAGAGCTCTGCGTGCTCTTTCTCTGTTGTCATCCCTCTCCACTCCCCCACCCCGTCCCCCGTTCTTTCAATCAAAGTGATAGGTACACGTGCTGTAGAGTCAAGGGGTCCTTTAAGTCTTCTCTGTAAGCAGACCCTCATGCTCACATTCACCGTCCCAGAAATACTTTGACTTCTTTCATCTGAGTATTTGGCATTTCACCTTCTTGTCTTTTAAATAACAGACTTATTGCTTTGTCTTGATCTGCCATTTAAACCTATTTTATATTGACTCCTCACGATTGACTATGAGGGTTCAGCTTTCTTTCATCCCTCTACTCCCACCAAACACATTTATCTACTGTATAACCTTTTCTTCTCAGTAAAATGTTGATAATTTTATTTACATCATCCAGTATGTTTCATATTTACATTATTATGATTATACAAGTGCTCTTAACAGCTGTGCCGTAATAAAGTGCAATTACTTGCCCCTTCTGTGGTAGGCAGCCTCTAAGACGGTCCCCAATTGATCTTTGCCTACTAGTACTCAAGGCCTATGTGTCCCCTCCCCTTGAGCAGGAGCTGGGCTCACTGACTTGCTTCTAACAAACAGAAAATGACAGAAGAAATGAGAAGTTGCTTCTGAGATGAGGTTATATACAGACTGGCTTCTGTCTGTGGCATTTTCTTTTCTTTTCTTTATCTTTTCTTTTAAGTAATCTCTACATCCAACATGGGGCTTGAACTCACAACCCTGAGATCAAGAGTCACACATTCTACTGACTGAGCCAGCCAGGTGTGCCTGTAGCATTTTTTGTTTGCTCACTCCCAGGGTCATAGAGTTCTAAAGATGCCCTCCCAAATTCCCATTACACAGTTATTCAAACACTAATCTCAGTACCGTTGTGAAGGGATTTTGCAGATAGAATTAAGTTTCCTAATCATTAAGTTTCCTGACCTTAAAATGGGGAGTGTTACTAACTGCATGTGCTCCCCAAAATGCACATTTTGAAATCCTACTGCTCAGAGTGATGGTGTTAGAGGGAGGGCTTTGGGATGTCATTGAGGTCACAAGAATGGAGCCCTCATGATGGGATTAGTGCCCTTATGAAAGAGACCCAGACAGCTCCCTCACCCTTTCTGCCATGTGGGGACACAGCCAGAAGACTGCTATGAACCAGGAAGCAGGTCCTCCCTAGACATGGCATCTCCCGGGGCCTTGATCTTGAATTTTCCAACCTCCAGAACTGTGAGAAATGAATATTTGTTGTTTGGGCCTCTCAGTCTATGGTGGTTTTATTATAGCAGCCCCTGTGGATTAAGACAGGCAATTGTCCCGGCTCGCCCGGAGAGGCTCACTGTAACCACATGTACCCTTGAAAGCAGAAGAGTAAGGCAAAGATGTGGCAAAAGAAGAAGACAGGAGACATGAGGCAGAGAGGGAGCCCAAAGAGATTCGAGGTGTGAGAAGGACTCAACATTGTTGGCTTTGAAAATGGAGGTGTTTACGAGCCAGTGAATGTGGGTGGCTTTAGAAGCTGAGTATGACCGCTGGTCAACAACTAGCAAGGAAATGAGGACCCGGTCTTACTATCACATGGAACTGGATTCTGCCAACAACCTGAACGAGGCTGGAAGTGGATTCTCCCTGAGAGCCTCCAACCTGGCTGACACAGTGATTTCCGCAGAGGCACTGAGCCCATCTGGACATGGGACCCGTAGAGCCATGTGATAACAAAGGGGGTTCTTCTACGCTGTGAAATTTGCAGTCATCATTATAGCATCTATAGATAGCAAATATTTTGCAGGAAGCCAGCAGTAAAATTTTGAGCAAACAAAGTGAATTGGGGGAGTGATAATGTCAAGGATTCATTCTGATAAAGCTATGTTATCGAATAGCATATTCTCAAAGGATTATGAGAGAGCTCATGCATTTACTCAAGAAATGCTTATGGAGTGCATATTGGGGCTACTGCTGTGAGTAAGGCCAAGTTCCCATTTTTGTGAAGTTGACATTGTAGTCAGAAAAGAGGGTGTGTGACTATTGATTATCTTTGTGCCCTGTTCCTGCAAGTCTACTCTTAACCACGGGAGAGTTCATCACAATTGGCTTAGTATTTTTAGGAAAATCCAAGATTATTTGACAAGCATTTGATAAACATTTACTAAAGCCTCAGATGGTGCCGGTCCCTGGGATCAAATGTGTGGTAAACAATGATTCCTGTCCTCACAAATCTTATGTAAGGAGAAGGCAGAGGCAGGAGTTCACAGCTCCTGCACCACGTGACGCAGGAGGAGAGGGGCAGGAGGCCCAAAGAGGAGTGGGTTTAGGTTTCTATAGCACTGACTGACACTATAATTAGACATTTTTGATTTAGCAAGCACTGCCTTTTTCTCTTTGTCTCTCAAAACAACAAGGAAGACACCATATTTTTTTTCTCATTCTCTTATTTCTGTTCCCAGCACAGATTCCAGAAAAAGGTAAGAATGCATTGCCCTTGAGCATTATCTAAATTTTTACTTCTGTTCATGAAAATCAGGGATCTATTAGATATTTGGCCTTGAGCTGGACACACGTGCTTGTGCAATAGCAGAGTAAGATTTCCTAAAAGAATTGGTTGCTGGTTTCGCAAGCACTACAGTCTTCTGACATGTGCTATTCTCAGAGTAATCTCATCACCATTACTCATTTACTAATTTAGCGGGAGACCATTTGCTTGGAGGAGCCTTGAGTGTATTTTAAAAATAGCTACACATTCAGGTTTCCTTGATCATGTAAAAAGAACAACAAAAAAAGAGGCTGTTGGTTTTATCCACAGAAATAACTGATTTGAAATCAACCTGGTGTCTTCTATATAAATCATGCACATAGATGTGAGTAATTGCACTGCAATAGTTTTATATAGGCTTGCATACATAGCTCTCTGTGTTCGTTTGTTAGATATTTCTCTCTTTAGTTTTCTCATTAAGAACCAGAGATCACAAGCATAGCTTCACATTTGTGACGCTCCTCTATTGCTCGTTTATTGATTTAATCAACAATTACCTGCCACGTGCCTAGCATTGTGATAGGTCCTAAGGATATGCACGTGAACATCAAAGAGTGCCAGGTTTCAAGTCACTCGGTTTGGCTGAGGAGCAGACGTCTGAGTTAATTTCTGGAGGAGAAAAATAAGTAAAAACTTCCCTCTCCTTGAGAGAATTTGGAGCAGTGACAAGATGATACACCAAGCTCTGCGACAAAAAGAATTCAAGGTAGGGGCAAAGCTGTCACCCTGCAAGAGTGCTTCCCTAAGGGACATAGAATTGCCATAAATAGAATTCCATTAGAATGAATCAGGCAGGAACTGGGAGTGAAAATTGGATGGGAACCCTATTTAAAGAAACTGTATTAGTTAAGGTAATCTGAGCTTAGTATTAGAAAAAATAAATAGAAGCAAAATGCATAATGCTCAAGTAGGCTAAGAGTGTATTTCTCAATCACGTCAGTTTAGAAATAAACATGCCTAATGGGGGGAAGCTTTTCTGCATGCAGTTACTCAGGGACCACGGCTCCTTCCGTACTGTGGCTTTCCTACCTTGAACACTGGTTTCCAAGGCCTCTGTGTTCTGCACCTCGTCCACAGACAGTGAAAAAGAGCAGGTATACGTGTGAGGCTCTTCAGGTCCAGGCTGAGAAGCAGCACGCGGGGTTCTCCTTCTAGTCTATTGGCTAGAACTTGGTCACGTGACCTCACCTACCCAAAGGAAAAGCTGGGAATAGAGTTCAGCTGTAGAACTGGAGGAACCAAAGAGGTAAATGGTTCATTTCTGCCATGGAAGCCTTAAGCTGGATCATACTTTGGGGTTGGAAAGTCGTGGAGGGTTTTGCGCCTATGTATGCTCTTATTCCCCGGCTAGAGAACGCTTCAACTTTTTCTTAAATGATGTATGTCCTAGGCTATTTGACATTTTTGTCTCCTGAGTCTGGACTGTCCGTAATTTGTCAACAACCGGCCTTAAACTGTGGGGTCCAGAAAGGAGTACACTGTTCCAGATCTGGCTAACCAGTAAAAAAGCAGAGTGGGACAAATTCTTCCTCATTAGCTTGACATAGCCTCACACCACATTACCACATAGCTCTTCTTGCTTTTGATCATTTACTTTCTTCACTTCATTTTGTGAGGGTCATAGATTAGAAAAGCGTAGAGCATGTTTTGGTGACACAGACGTAAATCTCCTGAGTCATTGTGACTCTTTCTGGTTTACTGTCGTATTCCCCATGTCTAGCACAACACCTGGCACATACTGGGTATTTAATAAGTATTTAATGAATGAAAAGAGTTTTTCAGCATCTTACAAGATACCTTGAACAGAGTAGACAGTTTCATGTTTTTCTCTTTCTTATCCTTCTGGGCCACATTCCGGGTGATCTGTGCATATCAGTTTTCCAATTTAATCATTTTTCTCTTTAACGGTGTGGTGAGTGGGTCATCAGTTGAACTTAAAAAATTTTTTTTCAATGTCTGTACTCATAATTTCTAGAATTTCTATTTGTTATTTTCTCCAGTTGATCTGCGTTTTTTATTTTGTTCCTTCCTTTATTTCTCTGACCAATAAGCCTGTGTGTCTTGACGTCTCTTTGGAATGCTCTGTGTGTGTAGCTTCTGGCGTTTGAAGGTTTTTACCTGGATTGTCCTCATTGTGCATGCGAGCTCATGCTCTGGCTGGCGCTGTTTGCCGCTGGGGCCTCAGGTCTGCAGAGGGTGGGGCCATCCACAGGCCGCTTTTAACTTGCCTCTGTCGAGGCTCTATGCACAGAACCATTTTTAGATTAATTTTTATGCTAATATCTCCTTTTAGGGTTCTTTCACCTTGAGGATAATACAGATTTGGACCACACACTCAAGATATAAATTTGTAGTTCTTGTTTCTGGTAGATGACTGGGAATACAGCCGAAAGCTCTAATTTCCTCCTCAGTGAGCTTAAAACCATGTCCCCTAAGGCATGTATCTGGTTGTTAGGATTTGCCTGTCAGTTCCTTCTTCACTTTTGGCACCCTTTCTTGCTTTTATATGTTTCACCATGTATTAAAAACATTAAAAAAATACACTCTCCCCAGCATTTCTTACAGGCTTGGAGCAGGCCCTAGGGTTTCCCACTGTGGTGGACACTGTGATTCACGGCCCAGAAACCCCTTCCCCGAAGGATTTGTTGACCCAGCTGCTGGCAGGTCTGTCTGTAGATAGTCTTCAGCTGTCAGCCCCTTCAGGGTTTGCCTCAGCTGCGGAGAGCCTCCTCGTCCAAGGTCGTGCCCCTTCCCCTGGGCGGCCCACATCCAGGGATTGATTAATGTGGGAGTATAGGGGCTGGGCCATCTTGCACCAAACTGGGACACTTCCGAGGAGCCGTTCTGGTTCTAAAGCTCCTCATGAGCTTGGCCAAGGCAGTTACTGGGCCTTCATCAGTAGGCTTTTCCTTTTGCTTGCTCCTGCTTCCTTCCCTGCCCTTTGCCAGGTGTTGATTACAAGGGCACCCCTGATACACATCCTGGTGTCTAAATGCCACTGTCTGCTTCCTGGGAGCTCTCTGTTGACCAGAAGTCTCACATTTAACGATGCTCAGAAATGTTTGCTGGTGACGGGCGCCTGAGTGCCCCCGTGGGTTGAGTGTCCAATTCTTGGTTTTGGCTCAGGTCCTGATCCAGGGTCCTGGAATCGAGCCCCAGGTTGGGTTCCGCGCTCAGCGCAGAGTCTGCTTGTGAGATTCTCCCTCTCTCTCTCTCTGCCCCATGCTCTCTCACTAAAATAAACAAATAAATCTTAAAAAAAAAAAGTTTGCTGTGGAGGCTGTTGGTGTAAACAGCTGTCAGGCCTGTCATTTCGTCCTCCAGTACTTGTGCGATACTCAACTGCTTGTCACTTGCACATGCTCGTTTTTCTAAGACTTGTTTTTCTTTGGATTTCGACCTTATGTTTCAAGTTCTTAAGGTCATTTAAGTTATTCATTTATTTGTTTGTTTTTGCCCATTTGATTTCTTCTCTTCTGCAGCTTTGTGATGTTTTCGAGTTTGGTATGCATCGCCTCCTATGCCTTCATCCCAATAACTAATAAAAATATTCAATGGGAAGGATTAAGGGAATCTCTTGATAATTCTTCTTAGGAGCACAGAACCACTATTTAGACTCCAATTTCAAATAGGTGCAAAGCTATACTACAATCCATATTTTTTCCATTTTACCAAGAAGAACATCAAGAGAGGCTTTACTAAGTAAATGAATTTATGAAAACCAGATACACTCTGTCTACCAAATATTCCTCACTTTAGAACTTTATAAAAAAGTAAGTTGGCTAATTTGATATGTGTTATTCTCAGTGAACATTACATGCGCTCCTCCTGGTACCACATTCTTAAATGCCCACAAGTGCTGAAAATGTTAGCTGCTATTAATATGACTATGGAATTTTAAAAAATCTATCATTTCTCCTATTCTGAAAAGTGAACGTATATACAACTCCAGTGATTAGGAGTCCTGTTGGACTCCTAATTAGTTCAATGTGGGCCTTAAAAATCTGTAAAAGCCGACAATGTTTTGTATCTTTATTTCAGGTAAAACATAAGCATATAGACTGAATTTATAATATAAAGTTTAAATTATGCATAAACCAGAGTGTTTAAACACTGGAAAGAGTTGTTTTGGGAGTTGAAAGACCTTTAACTAGAGGCCTTTAAATAACTTTAACTGAAGGCCTTTGACAAAAAAGTTTAAATAGCCTTTCTTAACCTAATTTTTATAAAATTAGGAATAACATTTTACTTCCTTAACACGCAAAGGAAATCTTTCTAAAGACAATAGCCAACATCATTCTCAAGGTTAAAACACTAGAAAAAATTCCAGTTAAAATAAAGAACAAGACCTATCTGATCCATATTACCATTGATAATGTTTTTCTATTTTTTTGACAATGCAGTAAAATGCAAAGCAGAAACAAAAGCTCTAACATGAGAAGACATATCTACCATTATTTGCAGATGGTTTAACTACAAACCCATGAAATGCAAAATAATCAACTAAAGCATTCTGGAAATTAATGAAAATTTAGTAAAGTGGTTAGTTACAGTTTAAATGTACAAATTGCTATATTTAATTTAAAAGTCAATAGCCAGTTTTAAGATATGAGAGAAAAAATATTGCATCAGTAGTAGAAACAACAGAAACATCAATAAAAACAAACCATAAAATTCATAGGATTAAAGCCAACAATAACTGTGTAGGACATAATGAGGATGACGAATATTAAATTTTACTGGGATCCAAAAATAATTGAATAAAAGGAGAGGTACAATATTCCAGATGGTAACATGTGTATTACAGAGAAGTAAATTCTCTCTAAATTAAAAGTCCTGGCCTACTCTAATAAAAATCCTAATTAGGAATTTTCCAAGAAATTTAGTCTAGAAAAAAGAAACAGATTAGAATAGCTATGAACTTGTTTTTTAAAGGGGAGAGTAATACCTGGGGTCCTCTTTTTGCCACATATTTGAGTTCAACTTGATAGAGCGCAGGCTGAAAATAGCCTTATTCTGCCTCACTGTTGACCTTTGACCCCTGACCTTGAGGTCCGTTTTTTTTTTTTTTCCATCCCTTGGATGAAAACATGGGAAGGTTTTAGAAGTTTCTAGTTACCTTTGATTTTTATAAATGCATTTTGGTTACTTTAATGATAAGAACACTCATCTTAGTGATTACAGTGTCCAATGTAGTGTTAAATTAAAACTGTAAGTTTCATTTACAATTATATCCTCTCTTCTCTCTCAACCAGGATGAGAGAGTTACAGTAATAGAGACAGAGAAAGCCATTGGCTTCCTTGCTGTTAGGGATCTTGCTCCTTTACTCTTTGATTTACCCTGTGCTCTGGCTTTGCTGGGGTTAAAGATGGCGATGGAGGAGAGACTGGGACAGGACTAGTCTTGCTGGCTGACTGGGATGATTACTGGTGAAGACGCCAGCCAGCTGTGCTGATTCTCTGTCTCCAATGCTGATTGTCTCTTTCATGGGGAGCTCTCAGATGGGAGGTTCTTAGCACACACCATGGTTTTCCTCTGCAAGCCACTTCTAATTCTTTCTCAGCCCCTGGGCATCTGGCGGCCACTTTTCACCCCTTCCATCACCTCTCCAAGCAGTTGTCTCAGGCAGGAGCCAGAACACCTCCCTGTGGCCCCTTCTGATTGGTGAGATTCACTTCTCAGAACCTGTGTTCCCAAACGCCAGGGGACACATGTCAAGTTCATGGAGCTCTCACTCTCACTTGGTGGAAGGTGAAAAAAACCCTTTCTGTCCCTGCTCTGTCCGTAAGGGTGGTGGAATGGGGAGCACCAAGCACGTGACAACATTCTAAAAAGAAATCCTTCCTCTTGGCTTTTTAGATGTCAGTACATTTTTCCCTTGAGGTGGACTACTCAAAGACTCTTAAAGCCTCAGTAAATCTCAAGCTGACTTTAAGCTGATTGTGACAGACAGACTTGAAGGTGGCCCCGTAACCCCTGCCTCTTGGTGTCCAGGCCTCTGCATAGTCCCCTCCCTAGGAGGGAAAGAGTCCACAAAGGCTACGAATTCACCATTCACAATGAAATCAATGTAAATGGCCACAAACTATAAAAAAATATGTAATATCAAGTCAAAATAAGGTATTGATTTCCAACTGCAAATTATATCTTTACAAAATAAAATGTCAACAAAATTAACAGACCAAAAATGGCAATATACTAATTAATATGCTAATTAAAGTGCAGTAAGATGGAAATGATCATAACCTGTGATGGAAATATAAATTAAACCAATGTCTTTGAAAGCATCTTGATGATTAACTATTAAGAAATTAAATAGAATCCATACCTTTTGGTCAAATAACTCTGCTTTTAGGAATATAGTCTAAAGAAATCTAAAAAATGGGCAAAGAATTATGTAAAGGCTTTTCATAACAGCATTGTTTAGACTAGCTAAAATTTAGGAAAAAATTAAATACTTATTAAGAGTGGAAAAGTTGAAAGTAGATGATGTATAATACATATATATGATGAAATATTAACCAAACATTAAAGATCTTTAATACTGTGAAAATACTCCTCTATTTAATATTCACTGAAAAAAACTGACATAAAATCACTCATTAAAATTATTTGTTGGGTACAGTGCCAACTATTTTTTTAGGCATTGTGTTAAATTCTGAGTATTTAGCAATGCCAATTTTGTTATATATCTTTATAGAAGGAAACATTGCCATAATTATCATTGATTTTTTCTGAGTTGTGGGATTATCATATTTTTTTTTAAATCAATTGCCTTATGCTTCTCTGCATTTTCCAAAATTTCTTCATGTTCATGTAAGGCAAGAAATGAAAAGCTTTAAAAGGTCATTTCTTCCTGTACTTTCACCAGAGTTCTGCCCAAAGATTGGGCTGCATCAAGCCCTTCAGTGGCGCAGGAGACCTGGGAACACAAATCATCTTCTGGTTTATCACTGGTTAATGGGGTGTGGGAATGATGGGTAGTTAAAAACAAGAGGAGCTTACATTTTTGGATGTGGTGGAAGCTTGCAAGTGTTGCATAAGGAGAGCTTTTTGAAGAGGACGGTGTGCCTTCCCGCTGAGATCCTGCAAAGCCGCATGTATGTCTGAGCTCCCGAGTGCCTGGCTGCCTAGCAACTACCACATAAAGTCATCTTTCTCTCTTTTAAAAAAAAATTCCAGGCTATGCATGATTTAAATGAAGATGTTCTAGCTCACTGGAGCTTGGAGAGCAATTACTTGTAGCTGTCTTTGGCATTTGTGCCAGGCACAGCAGAAAATAAAATGAAGATGTTGTGCACACCCTGTGTCTTCATCTCCAACATGTGGAAAGTAGTGTAGGGGGAGGAACAGCTGTTCTCTTGGGGCCTTACTTCTTTCTTGCAGCCTGACGCTCTCTTGGAGAGAAAGTGGGGAAGAGCAGGGTTTGGGCTTGGTTGGCCTGGTGAACCTACTTGGAAGGCCAAGAGTGGGGGAAGGGTGGGAGCAGAGCAGAGGGCACTCAGGTTTCCTGAGACCCTCTCCCTCCAAGGTCATTCTTCTGCTCTGGGAAGCCCTAGAGAAACTTTCTAAAAGCTAGATTAAATAAGGTCTTCCTTTTTCTGCAGTCACTCCATCCCCATCGCCCTCGTCCCACAGAAATTTAACATGACCCTGGAGCCTTCCTCGTTACTTAAAATCTGTCCCGCTGCCCGCACACCCACGTGTGTTGTGTTCGAGAGCTCTTCCCTGGGGGCCCCCAGCCATCCTCGATTCACTCCCTTCCTCCAACAACCAGTGGACTTCCTCCAGAGCCCCTCAGATCTCTCATCCCGCTCACCAGGTGACTCGACTCCTGCTTCTGAGTCATCTTCAGAATAGCACCCAGGGCATGAAGTCATCTTCTCTACCTCTTGCCAAAGTAGTATGTGCAGTAGGGGAGCTAAAAATCACAGTAGTGATGTGAGGAAGGGAGAGGAAGGCAAAAAGGCCTATGTGACAGAATGGTCCTCCTCTTTCCCTTGTGAAGGTCAAAGGTATTAATGATTTTTTATGCTTGCACTAATTTTATGTGTAAGATTAAAACTCATTTTAATTACTATTATTTGTAAAAGCACTAGTCTGTAAGGGGTATGTATAAAGGAGCGTGACATCCTACTCTCCAAATTGCTTATGGGCCAATGGGAAAGACATATTAGTCAGCAAATAATACAGGGGACAATGGAAGTAAGGGGCCATGTTTAATGCAAGCTGTAGCCTGGGGAGAACAGCCTTTATGTCTCAGGCAGCAACGCTCACTCCTATCACAACACCGAGGGTCTCCAGTGGCATGGCTAACTGAAATGTTCCTCCTGGATCTGGGGCAGGAGAACAGGCCATGTGGAGGGCAGAGAAGCTGAAAACCAGAGGAAAGCCTCTTCGGGGACCAGATATGGATGGTATTACACATAATGATAGAAATTCCAACAGGCGAAGCCTGAGAAGCCTGTAGGAGGGCAAGAGATCCTGCAAAGTAGATGAAACTTGAGGGATCAAAGAAGCAGACATCTTCCTTAACTAAAAAGACCCAAAGAACCAGCCTGCAGGGCAGGGAAGAGGAAAGAACCACACTGGGAGGCTGACTGGGAAGTGGACCCTAGAAACTGCAGCTCCCACTGGGACTCGCAGGAGGATAGCTGACCCGAGGATGCCACCATTTACCCAGCAGCGTCCGCATCCCAGCTTCCAGGCTATTGCCAAGGACTGTGAAAGTTCTGAGATTTGACCCTATCCAGTCAGCCTGCCACTTTCCTGGATGCTAGTAGGAGGCAGAAAGGGAGGCCCAGCAAGGGCCCAAGGAGCAGTGAGCGGGGAGGAGGGAGGCGTGGCCCAGCAAGGGGCATGAGCACCCCCACATGTGCATCCGTTCCCCTGGGTCAGGTCCCAAGGGGCTGATGCAGATGAGGCTTAACAGACGCCTGTACGCACGGTAGGTCTCCTGGCAGGGAGGGACCTAGAGCTAAGGGAGCCCATGTCTTGTTGTTTTGTAAATAATACAAGTATTTTAAAGACATCACATGTGAATAACTAAAATCTGCAAAATGCAGGCTCAGAGAAAAGCCCCCTGACCTCGTGTTCCCTCCCAGTCTTCCATACTGTACCTCACTAGGGTCCTGGGGAACTACAGAGGATCTTCTGAAGAGTTTTTCTCAAGCAATCTTCTCGACAAATTAGGTTTTTTCACACTTAAAAAAACTGGCATATAATTGTCATACAACACATTAGGTACACAACGTAATGAGTTGATATTTGTATACATTGCGAAATGATCACCACAACTAATTAACATCAGTTGCCACACAGTTATGATTTTTTTTCTTCATGAGCAGTATCTATTTTATTTATTTATTTTTAATTTTTTATTATGTTACGTTAGTCACCATATAGTACATCCTTAGTTTTTGATGTAAAGTTCCATGATTCATTATTTGCATATAACACCAGGGCTCCATGCAATATATGCCCTCCTTAGTACCCATCACCAGCCTATCCCAGTCCCCCACCCGCCTCCCCTCTGAAGCCCTCAGTTTGTTTCCCAGAGTCCATAGTCTCTCGTCGTTCATTCCCCCTTCTGTTAACTCCCCACTTCATTCTTCCCTTCCTTCTCCTACCGATCTCCCTGCTATTTATTTATTTATTTATTTATTTATCTATCTATTTATTTTTAAAGCAGTATCTATTTTAATGATAGATAGGGAGACATTTTTCCAAGGCTGTTTGCTGGACACATACCCTTTAAAAGGTAGCCCAGAACAAAGCACAGTCAATGTCTCTGCAAGATGTTCAGATATGCAAGAGACCCATGGAGAATTGCCTCCCGGCAGCTATGTGCCTAATATCTAACGATTAGTCTATAAAATGATCTGAAAGAGGTTACTGAGCATGCTTTGAAAATGGAAGTTGAGAATTTTATAACTACGGAACTGTATAAAATTCTAGAATGTTCCTTAATTTTGTGCATCTTGCCTTTTTACCTAGAAGATGAACAGTAACAGAGAAATAAAGAGATTTCAGAGAGGAAGGAGAAAAATGGAAAGACAGCTGAGGTCTTCTACCAGCATGCATTTGCAAGGGCTGGGGTCGTTAGTCCCCTAGCAGGGCCTCTGTTGGCCTGTCTCTCCTGTGCCTGCATGGCTGGGCAGCCTCTGTTTGGGTTCAGGTCCTGACCCCCTCCAGCACCGGGAAAGAGGGCAAGTAATTGTACCCGGGGATCCAGCCTCAGGCTACAGCCGCATGTGGATACTGTCTGGGCAGGCAGTTTCCTGGATCTTATACAACAATGCGTTTAAGAAAGAATTAATCTAGGCAGAAATGACAGTGCTAATTTTATGCTACTTTAACATTAATCATAATTCTCTCTTACACTCAAGGATTTCTAGAAAAATTCATTTGATCTGTAAGATTCAATCTTAGCACTTTGAGAAGAGCTGGGGTTTCTGTGCATTTTGGAAACATTGCACTCCAATGTTCAATTCCTGTTGTTTGTGGCAGTCAGTTCTCAATAAGCACAAACAAATTGTTCTGCTTTGCTGACAGTTTAGTTCTCTTTTTTTTTTTAGATCTTATTTATTTATTTATTTATTTGAGAGAGAGACACAGAGAGAGCACGAGTTGCGGGGGGGGGGGAGAGCTGGAAGGAGAGAGAAGAGCAGACTCTGGGCTGAGCAGGGAACCAGACGTGGGACTCAATCCCAGGACCCTGAGATCACGACCTGAGCAGAAGGCAGATGCTTAACTGACTGAGCCACCCAGGTGCCCCTCCAGTTCCTTTTTTTTTTTTTTTTGATAATATTTTTTTATTATGTTAGTCAGTACACCCCTAGTTTTTGATGTAAAGTTCCATGATTCATTACTTCTATATAACACCCAGTGCACCATGCAATACGTGCCCTTCTTAATACCCATCACCAGCCTATCCCATTCCCCCACCCCCCTTCAGTTCCTTTTTTTAAAAAAATCTGTTCTTTTAAAAAAAAATGTCCTTTAAAAAGACATGTCCTGTTTAGGACATTTTATGATCCATCAGCTTCTAGACCAGGGATTAATTTCATTTGGGAAAGTGACAGGATATGAAGCTGTAGACTCTTTGGTAGTAGTTGGCTCTTAGCAAAGAAAAATTGGGCAGAGAAAACGGAAAACAACTGACGTCATCTATGATTTGTCACTGCTCTATTCAAAATTAATAGTTCTCTATCTAAATTCTAGAACTAAGCACTTTAAGAGAAATAATAATCAACGATGAAAACAATGCTATGCAATAACAATGAAACTTAACAACATTGTCTGCTGAATGTGAAGGCACCGAATGCTGAGTGAAAAATTAAAAAAAAACAACAAGCACCAGAACGTTTCTGTAACGCTTTCTTTCCATGACACCTGGACGCTCATCTGGATCTTCTTACTTGGTGTGGGATCAAGTAAGAATGTAATAATGAAACTCACCACATTAAAATTGATGATGCCCATAAAAGACACAACTTCAATTCATTTTTTTTCCTACAAAAGTCTTGGTTTAAATTTCTTGAATATTTTCCAGAATTAATTAATAATGGCTTTAGACCAGAAGATATCCTTGGTTATGGGGTTTGGCAATTCTTTTTCGAAGATAGAGTTCTTAGGATTAGACAAGCTGGTGATCTATACTGAAGGACTAAAGAGTGTAAGTTAATGTATCACTGAGGTTTATAGGGCAGGATTACATTCATCCTGATAAATGAGGATGGACCATGCATCAGAATGGCGTGTAGGCAAAGAAGTGTAAGTGGCTTGGCCAGAGGCCATAAGTGCTATTAAATAATTACACAGAAAGTGTAGGGCTTTTGAAGGTGGGTCTATACAGCACATACTTCATATGCCTAGGACATTATGTTCTGTGAACCTTTATTTTGCCCTGTTACTGAGATGGGTATAGCACAATGAACAAGAGCTTAGACTTTAGAATCAAAGAGAGAGAGAGAGAGGGAGAGAGAGAAAGAGAGAGAACACAAGATCTCTGAGCTCAAGGGAGGAGTTATTCACTTGCTAGCCAGTAATTTAACATCTTTGTCCTTAAGATTAAGGAGAAAATAAGAGCACCTACCTTCTAGAGCTTATGGAAAATTAAGTAAAATACTAGATGTAAAATGGCTAGCATAGTGTCTGGTCCACAGCATCTGAGACTATATTCATGCTAACTCTTATCATTATTTTCACTGCAGTAATACCCAGCAATCTTTTTTTAAAAAAGATTTATTTATTTGAGAATGAGAGAGAGAGAGAGAGAGAGAGAGAGAGAGAGCAGGGGGAGGGGCAGAGGGAAGGAATCCCAAGCAAACTCCCCACTGAGCATGGAGCCCCACATGGGGGCTCAATCTCAGGACCCTGAGATCATGACCTGAGCTGAAACCAAGAGTCCGACGCTTAACCAACTTAGCCACCCAGGCGCCCCTAAACCCAGCAGTCTTAAAACAGATTAGGAGTGTTGACCATCAAACACACTCAGAAGCACAGCTAAAGACTGGGGAAATCAGAATGAGTAGACTGGTGTTCCTCATGAATCCACCAGCGAAACTCTTAAGTGCTGCATTTCGGAACAGTTGATCTAGCAACTTAGGAAATTGTTTTATGATGAATATGAAATTAGATAAAGAGAGATGATAGAAGCAAGAGCAACCTAACAAAATTCATAGATCAATTCATTCATTTTTTTGTCCAACTGATGGTTTTTGAGGGCCAAATGCCTGCTATAAAGCGTGTGTATGCTAAAGGTGTGAAGGAAACATCAATAATCATCCCTGTCGTCCACTCAAGATATTAAGGGGAGAATGAGAGAATTAGTATTTGTTTATTTAAAATCAATGACAATTTATCTATGTAAACTTCAAGCTACTTTCACATTTATTTCTAGCTATACTAAATACAGTTCTTGGAAAACAAATATATCTAGTTGTTGAACTGCTCCTGCAAAATTCTTATTGCTTATGTTATGGTGGACTGATTAATCAAAATTTCTTTCCCTGAACATAGATTTTTATAAGAAATCTTGCCTGAAGATGGAATTGGTCCTGCATGTTCTTACTCCTTCTTTCAGAAAGTGGTGAACAAAGATGACAAGGACACCTCATCTCCCCGCACCAAGGGCAGTATTGTTCAGTGTTCCTGAAGAATGGGGTGATCCAGAAAGTCTCCTGGGTAAGAGATATGACGTAGGTTTGTTGGTGGAATGGAAAAACAGCAGATTCCCCACTTGAACTGCCCCCATGAATCAATTCCCAACATGGGACACCTGCCTGGATGCATGGAGGAGAGAAGCCTGGGCTAGCTGCTCCACTTTTAAGTGGGAGAGATGGACCTAAAGGTCAAAAATTCCCAAGAGCACTTGAGTATTCTTTCCAATAGACTCTACTTTTGAGAATGTTGGATCTTGTGTTCCATTAGAAGGAGGCATATTAAAACCTGTATTTACCCATCTGGAGGAAGAACTAGTTCAGGATTAGGCTGACAGAATGGAGAGATCATTATCGCAGAAATCTCTTCTCACAGAAATCTGTACCTCAGTTGATTCTGGGTCAGTATGCAAGTGTGTGTGTGTGTGTGTGTGTGTGTGTGTGTGTGTGTGTGTGTCAGGGTAAGGTCCTGGGATTCTGATCTAAAGCTCTAGGACTTTAGAACTTGTTCTGAAAAGAGACTTACGGAACTTTGCATACGAGAGCAAGACCTAGAGCCAACATAGGTCTGACTAATGGTAACTTCAGAGAAGGGGGGCATTAGCGAGGAGTGGAGCAATCAGAAAGAGTTCCACGAAGGAGCTGAGATCTGATCCAGGCCTGAAACAACGACGAGACTCTGGATAAGGGGGAGCGCATGGGGTCAGGTGTCAGAATATGTGTTCTAGTTCTGTATCTCCCACTTGACTGGCTGTGGGGCTTTGGATAAATTTCTTCGATTAACTTAATTTTTTCCTTTACAAATGAAGATGCTTGATCCAGAATCTAAGGTCACTTTTAGTACTTGCCATATAGATTCGATAGTAGTAAAATTGTCTGGTAAGTAGTAACATGCTGTATCAATGTGATTTCCAGTGAAAAGACCCATGTTCATGGTCCAACTTCAGAGTTTGCTGCACATACAATGCTTGTGAAAATGTGAATTTATCTGATGACAATCTATCCAGTTACTTGTTCAATTCAATAAGCATCTATTAAGTACTTGCTGTGTGCCAGGGTGTGTACTACGTGCTGGGCCTACAGAGATGCGTCAGACACAGTCCATAGAGGAGCTCAGTATTTGGGAAAGTAAAGTATCATTGTAAGTACAATAAGTAATTATGTTCAGAATATAGCAGAGGGAGTGATTAAGTATTAGGCAGAGGAGGCCAGCAAAGCCTACTCAGAGGTCATGCTTCTGAGCTAGTTTTGAAGGGTTAAAGGGAACTCCCCAAATAAACAAGAGGGCATGAGGTTATTCCGGGCAGAGAAGATAAATACAAAGGCATAAGGAAATGAACCTTGTGAGTGCAGGACTCTCCAGGGGCTGGGTGCTGTGAGTGAGTGTGTGAAGTGTGAAAGTCGGGAGGGCTTCTGGTGGGGGTGGAAGGCAGGAAAGGATTGTGAAAGACACAGCCAAAGAGGTACTTGATGTGAAATGTCAGTGGTTTTGGCATAAGGATATGTAGTCAAAAATGCATTATAAGTCTAAGATCAGTCAACTGTAAGACAGGGAATGTGTTAGTCTGCTCGGGCCACTATAACAAAGTGTCACAGGCTGGGGAGTGCAAACCACAGAGACTTATTTCCTCACAGTCCTGGAGGCTAGAAGCCCAAGATCAGGGTGTTGGCAGGACTGGTTTCTTCTGTGGCCTCTCCCCTTGGTTTGTAGATGGCTGTCTTGTCCCTGCTTTGTCCTGTGTCTTCCCCCTGTGTCTGTCTGTCTCCTCTTAGCTCATAAAGACACTGGTCACCTTGGATTAGGGCCCAGCTATATGACCTGATTTTACTTTAAATTACCTCTTGAAAGACCGTGTCTGAATACAGTCATGTTCTGAAGTATGGAGGGTTAGGACTTCAGCATATAAATTTGAAGGGGCACAACTCAGCCCCTAACAGGGAAAGTCATGCATTCAGATTTACTAGAAGCTGAATCTCTGTGACTACCCCATACAATCTAGAAGCTTATTATTGCTTTGTCTAGAAAAAGGGGTGTGCCTTTTATCTCCTTTCAAAGATTCCTTCCCCGTCCTCTACTGAAAAGCCTTTCCTGATTAAGTGAAAGCTAAGTGACTATTTCCTCAAAACTCCAATTTCTGGACCCAAGCCAAAAAAAATTTTAAGAATTAAAATTTTAGGTTTAAAGAACTGTCCAGGGGCGCATGGGTGGCGCTTTTGGCTAAATGTCTGCCTTCAGCTCAGGTCATGATCTTGGGATCCTGGGACTGAGCGCAGTGTCAGGCTCCCCACTCAGTGGGGAGTCTGCTTCTCCCTCTCCCTCTGCCCCTCCCCACCTGCCCTGCTTGTGCTCTCTCTTTCTCTCTCTCAAATGAATAAATAAAATTAAAAAAAAAAAAAAGAATTGTCCAGTTTCTTCATCTTTTAAGACCCAGCTCAAACACTGCTTCCTTTGTGAACCTCCTCGGATCTCTCCCGAGTGGAGGACCATCTTCCTTCTCAAATTCCAGTGACACTTCATCTGTGCCTCTCAGGGAGTCTCTCTCACTTACGTCTTTGTGCCTCCACAGCTCTGGAGTGAGCTCAAAACACCTCTACCTTGTGTGTCGCACACCCTTGAGGCCAGAGTTTTTATTTTTGCCTCACTTATCTGACACATGCCGCACATCAACACATGATAAAATAATTCATGTCACTTTTTGCTACATTCTTTATGGAACTTTGGGACCTTGATGACCTGGGTTGCCCTTTCCAGCCTCATTACTGTGTCTCTTCTCTTGTTAAGTCCAGATAACTGTGGTTCTTCTTGGAGGATTAGCTCCTGGAGGGGAAACTACAATACTCATCTTAGGTACTAAGCCTGGAGCTACAGACTCCGCAAGATTATCCCCTGATGGAGTAAATGATAGACAGACCTTCCAAGGGCCTACCCTTTGAGGAGACAGTGGGTAATTCAAACAGAAGGAAGGCAGACAGAGAGCACAGTGTATAGGACGTCCACCAAACACCCCTCATTTTCTACAGATATCACAATGAATTCTATTCTTTTACAAAATAAAAAACAAACTTAAACACAAAACACTGCACCCTTGCTGTTTTATCTGAGACTCCGTGATTTTCAGCCTGTGGCAGGTGGATGACTCCCATTGGGGATGGAGTGTGGGAAACAATTCTTGCAAAGGCCTCCGGAGTCAATTTGCTTTCCAAGTGACTGCTGACGACACTCAAGACAGAACAGAAGAGTGACGCCGCTCCTCTATGCGTGTTGCCATCTTTCGATGGACAGGTAAACGTGCGGTTATGATCAATAAATTAAAATTCCTCTAAAAACTCTTACTGAATTAGTAATGGATTTTTGTTGTATTTTTCCCTCAACTACTTGATACTTACAGTTTTCTGAAGAGTTCTTGAAAGTATTTGAAGTTAAATAGGGAACCCTCTTAAATGAAAAGTTTGGGAGTCAACTAATCTTGATATAAATGTTTGTCCTTCATGTAAAAAAAAATGGAAATTTCTGCTCCACGAATTGAAATCAGCAGCTAGTGAGAACTTTTAAGATTTTGTTTCCATCTTCTGGTTTGGTTTTGATGACACTTTGTTTTCAGTGTAATTCTTTAGAATGGCTCTAGGGTAGGGCTGGGAGCCAGCGGTTTGTTTATCTTTCAGCCAGCAGGGAGAAACTCCAGGATTCCTTCACAGGACGCTCGAAGACTAGTGCAGAGTGCAGACAAAACAGGATATTACTTTCTGATTTAGTTCCATGTGAGAATTTCCCAAAGGACTCTCTTGTTGCTTCTTCTAAATAATCTGCATGGCAAAGTGGCCCCAGATCTGCCCTGTGACCCCTTTGCGTATTAGTGTAAATGGGTGCTGCCAAAAAAGAAATGATTCACAAAGAAGGAGGGTTTAATGAAAAATAGAGCTGCTGGACAGAGCAACAATGAGAGCACGTAGTCATGAGAGGTATTTGTGCCTGGCTTTGAGGGAAAGATGTCTGTCCATAGGCGTGAAGGAAGACTCAAACCTCCCTTCTGTGGGGGAGGAGGATGACCCACAGAATCACACTCGGGTTTCAAAGGCATCGTCAGTATGTTTGACACCAGCTTTACATTCCTCATTATGTTGGACTCAGACTAATCTATATGCACTTAGAATTCCCTGAACATATCCTACGAGAGGGTTGGGTGAAGGATAGCCGGGACCACTCTAGGTGAGTACACCCCAGCATCCTCCTGCTCAAAGGTCCAGAAAGAACAGTGACTCCATCCCCTGTCGCTCCTCCTTTTCAGGACTCTTGACCCTTTACCTCTCTCTAAGCCGGAGCTCAGGAAGCAGTGTGGAGGAGCCCGTTAAAATTCAGATGCCTTCCCATTGGCTGCAGGATAGAATTCAGGTCCCTTCTAGCCCCAGATGAAGTTTATGGCCTTTCCCTCACCCCAGACCCTTGCACAGCTCAGGCTGCAGTCACATAAGAATTTTCACTTGTCCACTGAACTCTTCTGGCTAGTTCACAAGCCTTTGGATAATGCGGTTCGGTCCGAAATGTCTTTCTCTAGGGGACACTTTTCTTATTCTTGAAGGGAAAACTTTCTGAGAAGCATCCCTGACTCCTCAGGCAGGCCAAGTGCTAGGCATATGGTAAGCACTCAATAACTCATAGGTGTTATTATTGTTAGGCAATTAGCCCTCCCCACCTCTGGATTTCCATAGCCCTTCGTCTGTAAATATTAGCACGCCTAGTTGCTATTACCACTGTTTGCATATCTTTCTCCCTCATTAGTCTGTTTTTACCTCTAGCATCTAGCATAGCACCTGGTACAGCCTTTGTTAAATGAATCAGACTCAAACTCGGGTACCTGGAAAAGCCATTGAGGCACACATTCAGAAGACAAGGTGTAACTAGAGGGAAGCGTGGAGGCAGGAGAACGGAACTCCTGGCCATCTCTTAAGGGGCTGTGTCTACTCTGGGCAATTGTTGTTAATGCAGGAATACTTAGATTAAAAAAAAAACCAAAAAACCCAAATACCATAGACCTGAACTTTTATGTGTACTCTCTAAATTTTAAACTCCTGGCAAGTAAAATGAATTTACAAAACCACCCAGGAAGCCAAGTAAAACATGCTTGAGGGCTGCCAGTTACCATCTCGTTTAGAGACTGGAGGGGGTGAATGAGTGTTAACTGGTCCCCAGATGACACCCCACTTTTCCCAGAGCCAGGATGGCCGCTGCAGCTCTCTCTGCCAACATCAGGAATAGGAGCACTTCCCTTTCCACTCTCTACAGCACACCACCATCTTCCACTTCCAGAGTTTCTACGGGCTTTCGGTCTACCTACAAGTTGTCCAGCCACAGAATTTCCTGTCTGTGTTAGGGACTGGCCATCAATGCTATCCAAAGTCAGGCTTTGCATCCGTCAGATGGGCGTGTCTGGCTGCGAATCTGGACAGCACCGCCTCCGTGCAGGAGTGAGGACGGGAGGGACCCTGATGAGAAGGGTGGAGTCAACCCCACCTTCAAATGTGGAAAGGAGACCTGGCTGGTCATTAGGGGGCTTAGATTTCAGTTCTGATAGTACTTAGAGCTGTCTGAGTGATCCTGGGTTCATTTCTGTTTTTCCTAGTTATTCTACACCACAACCCTGCGAGGCAAGTATTTTTATCTTTAGTCCATTGATAAGGTTACAGAAGGTGGAGGCAGAATTCACCTAATATCACACAAAGAGAAAGTGCGAGGCTGGGAATTGACCCTCGGTGGTCTGTACGCCTCCAAAGTCTTTGACTGTGTCCACTCCTCCATGATGTGTCCTGCATGAGGTGGGGTTTGACCCCAGAGGGGAGATGGAGAAAATGTCTTCCTCACTTTCCTCTCTTATGTGTAAGCTGAGGTAACTACATAGGGACAGGCAATTCTCCTGCCTCTGGTTTCCTGATCCCACAGTCCCCACAGCTCCAACAGGTAAAGAAGGGGGATCTCAGCTTCTTAGGCTACAGATGCTTCTTTAATTCTATTAAGCCCAGCACTTGCAAAATGTATTTTACCATGGAGCTCTTTCTCAGAGCACACACTTCATAGTGATGGTCACTGGTGTTCCATGGAAGACTCTCTGAGAAATGTTCCATTTAACTTGGCACAGGGCAGCCTCTTAAGAGAAACAGGGCTTAAGCATATTCCGGACCAAAGAGAACATGTATAAGCAAGTAATTAAGCTGACTCCAGGCTAAGAGAAAGCTAAAGTGAGGAGAGCTGGAAGAGAAGAAAACCCAGAGGGACAGGTTTATAGATAATAAATAGGCTCAGACTTTATGAAAACCACAGACAATGCTGTGGAAAGGGTGCTAAAAAGAGAATGTTTCAAAAAGCATCTTGATTATGAGACTCCAGGAATGGCTTAACTGTGAAAGGCCAGAGAGAGAGGGGCTGGGGAATATTTTTTCTCTGCAGGATTTTAAACAGAATAACCTCCCCTTGGCAAGCCTCAGGTGTGGATGTTTCTAGAGCCAGATGATAGATTAGATTATCTCAACATCCTTAGAAAGCATCCATTTTAGCTATCACCTAAAAACCACATCTGAAAGATGGAGGCCGGGGAAGTGCAAGGACCACACAGATTCGCAAGCAGGTGGATGGCAGAGTTCATTGTTTCTGCCATAACACCCATCGCCTTCGAACCTTCCAAACAGATACAAACAACCAGCCATTGCACTGGGCTGCCTCTCACTGCAGCCAAGCAAACAAGACATGTGTGATGACCACAAATGGTCAGCCCCACTGGGGAGCATGCCTAATGAGAGGACTCACCCAAAATAAACAGAATACAAGGGGATTTGGGATTTCTAAATGTCACAGCAAGGCAAATTCCAACTTCTTGTAACTTTATGAGATGTTATAATTAAAAATAAACATGCAAGCCTGGGCACTCACCCCTAGGTAAAGATTTCGCGGTCTCTTGAGCTGTGACAGGCCATTAGGGTAATTAGGCTGTGCGTGCACCTCTTGCGTTGCCTTCTTGAGGCGGAGCAGGGTGGTGGCTGGAAGTGGCGGGGGGACTTATCTAAGCCCTGAGACACACTCATGCAGGGAGGGGAGGTGGGTGTCCTCCTGGCACTAATGAGAGAGGGTCCTTGGACCGTCTCCAGGAGCCTCAGGCTGCAGTCAGCCAGCCTCACTAGTTAGCACTGACAGGCGATGAGTCATCCTTCCAGCTTGAATGAGGTTCATTATTCAAAAGGAGGTGCTAGAGTGCCAGTTGGAGTGGTTGGAAATAAATATATCCGAGTGCTTCAGCAATGTCATCTCAACTCCTACTCTGAAAAATGTCAGATGCTTCCCACCTCACTGTTGCTGGTGAGCACATTGCAGTGTCAAGGAGAAGGCTCGGTTTAGTTCTCTGAGAAGAGAAGTAGAGATGGTAATGCCCACTCTGCAGGGCTGTGGGGGGTAGAGGCACTGGAGAGAGACAAGCGTCCAGCAGAGTGCCTGGCCCCACGCAGGCGTGCAGAGAACAGGGAGTAGGCAGCACCTTTGAGCAATGACCCTGGCTCTCTGCAGCTTTGATGGACTTGGGTGCAAAACCGGGTTTTATTGCTTACACTCTGCGGATTTGGACAACTTATTCTAACTTCACTTTCCTTGTCTGCAAAATGAGCAGAGTAATAATGGTCTTACTATCTACCTTGCAGTATTGCTGAGAACATCAAAGATAATGCACAAGGGTGCACAGCACAGTGTCTGTATGTCATAGGGCATCAAATAGTGATTTTTGCTAAACTAAATATTTAGATATAAAACTGAAATTCACTTTTATAGTCCAGATACCACTATGCTGCCTGGGCCTTCCTTCTGCTGCCATCTTGAATATGTTCCCTCAGGTTAAGAGTATCTATGTACACCTGTGTCAGTGAGAAAGAGGAGTGGTAACAGCTCACACTTGCTAAGTACTTATGTTGTGCCACGCTCTGTCCTAACACTGTATGTATGAACTCTTTTGGTCTTTATAACAACCCTGTGAGGCTTTACAGATGCTAAACCTGAGGCAGAGGAGAGTAAGTGATCTCTCTGACCACATCACGTGTCCAGAGAGTGGCGGCGCCACCATCATACCCAGGCAGGTCTCCTCAGAGCTATTCCCCGCTACGCCATGCCTCCTGCAAGCTCCAGATACATTGAATCAACTCCCTGAATACCCGTGAGATCAAACTACCTCTCATTTATTTTTACTTGGAGGTGTTTTATAAATGACTCTGGTCTGGGTAGCTAAAACTTTAAAAAGTGGTTTCCCACATAGATTCATAGAATTCCCTTCCTCTAATTGGAATTAAATTAGATATACAAAATTGATTTCTTCTCTGATAAAACACAGAAGCACAATCATGATAAGATGGCTGGAGGCTCTGTTGCTTTGGCTACGGATTCCTGGTTGTCACTCTCCTGACAACTAGTAAAAGATCCAGGCTGAATAGGCTAGGAGCAATAGTCCTGATGCTTATCTTACACATTGCGTGAATGCGTCCTCTGACAAAATCATTTATTAGGGACACATCGGGGAGCCGGGCAGTCTCATCCCACACTGGTGATGCCATCCTGCATTCCTTCCCCCACTCTCAGGTGAGGTCACTTCCTTGTTCCAAACTGCTCCAGCCAGTAAGGAGATTGCCGTAAGAAGTCACAAGACTCTGAGGCCATGAAATTCAGGGAAAATATTTTGATATATTTTGAAAATTTAACATGTGATAAATCACAAACTGATCAAAACTTGTGTCTAACCCAACCTGGAGCACTCCCTACCTGGAGCTTTTTGCTTACTGCTTCTTCCTTATTAGACCAATATTTTCTGAGACTTATCTCCAGTCTCAGAAACAAGCTAGGACACTGAACATGACAAATGTGTTCCTAGAAAACCATATAGCTAAGAGACTTTGCGATATACAGTTCCACATATATACGTGATTACCTTGTGGAACTCCTTGATTTGAATGATAGGGTTTATTAGCAGAAGTATTCAGCCTGCTCTTTTGGAATTTGTCTTCTGAAACTCTACTCTGTCTCAACTTGTTGGTAAGAAGAAGTTAAAACTGTGTGGGCCTCGTATGCAGACAGCCTAGAGTGTCATATCCCGGAGAGAGGGCAGGAGTTCAAGTTCTCCTGTGTTATAAACCAGCTGCGTAACTTTATTTATTTATTTATTTATTTTCAGTTGTGTAACTTTAAATAAGAATTAAGTCTTCTGAGTTTCAATATACTACTTCTTAGAAAAACTTGGGATAATAACACAGACTCAGAGGGGTCACTGTGAGTATAAAATGAAAAAAGAAGAAGAAAGCAGTTTGTAAACTCACAATGCTAACCAATTGTTCAAAATTATGGGCTTTGACTTGAGGAAAGATGAAAAGACTAGATCTTCTCTTGCCTCCAAATGATCTCCCTTCTCTGCTGCCACGACTTCCTGGCATTCCCATAACACTAATGCCTTGGAGTTAAGGTGAGTAAACCTGGGGATACCTTGCAGATGTGTGACACATGTTTCTGGAAGTGGAGAGTCATTAAGGCAAAGCTTCCCTTCTAGATTTATTTGTCTCATTGCTTAATAATAATAATAATGGTCATGTAACAGGCTATTAAAACGGCCTTCTTTCTGGCTTCAAAGCCTCAGAGCAAAAGGTCAAGTGCCCCAGATTCTGAAACGGTTTAGACTGCCTAGGCAAGACTTTCAAAGAGAGTGGCACATAACTCAGGGTACCCGTTGTCCATCAACCATTTAGAGGGGTCAAGTCAGATGCCAACACAACAGAAGATGTCTGTGTAGAGATGTCAGAGAACCATGCATTCCACCCCACCTCTGCGAGTGGAGAAAAAGAGTGATTCTGCTTCTGTCTCTTCAAGCCAGAGCGTGGGTGCCCGAAAAGAAGAACTCAAGCACCTTGAAATATGCCTGTTCCATTTAGGGCATGAGAACTAGTGGGAGAGCTGTGGCTGGATCAGACTGAGGCAGTCACACTGAGAGCAACAGTTGCACTAGGGGTCCTTCCTCTCTCAGTGGAGAGAGGTCCCTGAGAAGGGACCAGATTTGGTTCATGATGGAGAGGGTAGACTGTGGGCTCTTTTGAATCCCACCCAAGAGGTCTGCTGAGGAGCCATGTGGCCCCAGTGTGGGGGGAACTGTTGTCCAGGAAAGAGAAATTTTAGTGTCTGACTGAGAAGAGTCAGTGACTTTCTTGCGGTGAGCTTCAGCTTCCTTGTTGGGGTTGCTGCATTCCAAGGACCCCATCTGAGGAGACTACAAAATGCCTAAGGGAGAAGCAGTTCGCTGGGCATCTGCCATAACCCACCATGCCATCTTTAGGTTAGGTCTGTGCAGTCAAGAGGTGGTGTCCTTACTCTTATCTCTCTACTCCCTTATTCCTTCCTTCCCACCTCCAACTCTGCATTCCCAGAGGCAAGCTGGGAGAGAGGCAGAGACAGAGGCGAGCAAGGCATGGAAGGAGAGAAAAGTCAGCTCTTCCCTGATTCTTTGGCAATTTCCTGGCTGACGCTAGAGAAGGGGAAAAGTTTAAAATGGATAAGAATATGGAGTTAAATGGTTAGGATAAATGGATATTTAGATTGTTAAAAGGACTATTCTTATGGATCAAAGTGACTTAAAGACTTACTTTCTGAGAATGGTGAGAGGAACTGTGATTTGTATTGTTTTTCAGTGAAATGTTATAGCTTAAAAACATTTTTAATGTTCCTTATTTAACTGCATTATCAGAGAACATATTCTAAATCATACTAATTCTTCAGAAAAGCTTGATACTTCCTTTGGAGGCTCCATTTCTGAGTCTGTGTTCCCTTCGAACAGCCTCTATGAGCAGCTTTGGATGCTTAAATTTGACTAACTTGATTTGTACTCCTGCAGTGATACTACCTGTTCCTATTTAAGAGCAGATATCGTGGAATCATTTAACCAGCATTCTAAGAGTCTAATATTCTCTGAACAGAAAAACAAGTTCTAGTGCATGGTCATTTTTTGTAACTGATTCATGTCTTTTTGAAAAATAGAAATATGCTCTTTATTTGTAAGTACAGGTATATCTGTCTATCTATCATCTATCTATCTATCTATCTATCTATCTATCTATCTATCTATCTATCTCCATCCTTGAGATTAAATCTGTTAATTATGTTGTTCAAATTTATATATTCTTAGAACTTTCTTATCTGCTTGCTCCTTCTAGAAGAGTGTATTAAAATCTTCCACTATGCTTGTAGATTTATTAATTTCTCCTTGTAATCAGGTCAATTTTTATAGTAGGTATTTTATGGCTAAGTTAGTAGGTGCATAAATATTTATGCTTGTTATAACTTTTGGTGGAATATCATATTTATTATTACATAGTATCCCTCTTTATTTAGACTAAATTATATTTCATTGATTTAAGTTGTTAATTTTGTTAATTCTACTGAATTATACTATAAATTCTATTTTCTCTGATATTCAATATCACTGTACCAGATCTTTTTGGTTAGTTTTGCCTTTTTACCATTTGCCTTTTCAGTCTTTCTGTGTAAAATTTTCTTTAGTTGATTCTTTAGTAAATAGCAAAGAACTTTATCTTGATTTTGTATCTAATATAAAGACCTCTGTCTTAAAGCAGACTTCAGAACAAAGAAAATCATCAGGGATAAAGAGGGGCACTACATAATGACAAAGGGGTAAATTCTCCAAGAACACATTATAATCCTTAATGTGTATGCACTTAGTAACAGGACGTCAAAATATGTGACATAAAAACTGATAAACCTACAAGGAGAAATAGACAAATGTATAGTTAGACACCAATCTCACTCTATCAGTAATTGACAAATACAGCAGTCAGAAAGTCAGTAAAGATATAGTTGAAATGAACAGCGGTACCAATCAACTGAACCTAGTTAACATTTATAGATTATTTCATTCAACAGTAGAATTTAAATTCTGAAGTTCACAAGAAACATTCACCAAGGCAGACCAAATTTAAAACTATAAAAACACACCTTGGGATGCCTGGGTGGCTCAACTGGTTAAGTGTGTGCCTTCAGCTCAGGTCGTGATCCCAGGGTCCTGGGATCAAGTCCCACATCAGGCTCCTTGCTCAGCAGCTCCTTTGGCCTGCTGCTCCCCCTGCTTGTACTCTTGCATGTGTGCTCTCTCTCTCTCTCTGGCAAATAAATAAATAAATAAATAAATAAATAAATAAAATCTTTAAAAAAAACCCCAACACACCTTAACAAATTAAAAAGAATAAAATAACAGGAAGAGAGTTGGCAAGCCCCCAAATATGGACATTAAGCAACACAGTTAAATAATACACAGGTCAAAGAAAGAAATTTCAAAGAAATTAGAAAATACTTTTAATTCAATATAAATGAAAATACAACTTATCAAAATTTGTAGGATGCAGCAAAAGCAGTACTTAGAGGGAAATGTATAGGACTGAATACATATGTTAGAAAAGAAGAAAGGTTTAAGATCAATAATCTAAGTTTCCATTTTAGGAAACTAGAAAAAAGAATTAATTAAATACAAAGTAGGCAAAAAGAAAAGAAAGAAAAGAAAAAGAAATAATAAAAATCAGAGCAGAAACCAATAAAATGAAGAAGAGAAAAACAATAAAATCAATGAAACCAAAGGCTACTTCTTTGAAAAGATCAATGAAATTGATAAGCTTCTAGCCAGGCTAAGAAAAGACAAGACACAAACTACTAATATCAGAAATGGAAGAGAAGCCATCACTATTGATCCCATGGACATTAAAAGGATAATAATGGAATATAGTGAACAATTTTTTGTCTACAAATTTGATAATTTGGATGAAATGGACCAATTATTTGATAGAATCTCTGCATTTTAGTGAGTTTATTCATTCATAGTATTGCGATTATTTATATATTTGAATTATTTCTTCACTCTTTGTGTTTCCTATCAAAATTTTTCCTTGTCTTTTTCTTTCCCATTTTTCTATTGAATTAATTTAGCTTTTTCTTTTAAATATGCTTCTCCCTCCAACTCCCACCACCAAATTTGGAGGCTATATATTCTGTTTCTAGGGTTTAAATGGTTTACCCTTAAGAAGACTAGCAGAGATTGCTAGTTTTCTTTTATTGTCCATTCCCACTTCTGTCCAGTAACAGGCTGATTTTATTTGAAATGTAGTTGCCTAGAATAAAGAGCATGATTTCAACTTCCCTTGCAGCCACATGCAGCTACAAGTGACCATGGGATCTAGCATTGTAGAGGTCATAATGACATTAACAATAGCAGTCTGGGTGGAATAGCAGAAGTGAAAACCTGGTCTGCATGAGGTCCAGAGAAAATGAGAGACAAACAATTAGAGCAGAACATCAGAGACATCTTCCCAGGGAATTGTTTTTTTAATTTATTGAAGCGAAATTCACATAACATAAAATTAACCATTTTAGAGTGAACAATCCAGTGGTAAAATATTGTGCCAACACCCCTGGCTAGTTCTAAAATATTTCTATCACCTCAGAATACAATCATGTATCCATTAAACACTTCTCCCCATTCCCCACTCTCTCCTGCCCTGTGGCAACCAAAATCTGCTTCTGTCTCTATGGATTTATCTCTTCCAGATATTTCATATAAGTGGAATTGAGGAGGTTACGTTCTGTAAAGGGTACACAGAAATGAGGCAAAAGCACAGAGGAACAGAGGGACTGCACAATTAAAAGTCAAGTCTGCTCTTTCCATTCTCTGGTTTGAAGCTGAAGTCTCTGTGCTTCTCAGACTGGTTTGCAGGAATCTCTCTCCTCTGGCCATGTGAAACATCATCTCCACAGCATTCTATTCACCCAGTCCCAGACCTCTCCTCATGGCTGCTTCCAAGGCAGATGGGGTAAGGAAAGTGGTCTTTATTTTCTCTGGATCCCAGCAGCCCTCATCCAGGCTGTTAGACTTGAAATGTCTTTAAAGACTCTTTTAACTGCCCTTTATCATCCAGAAATAGATGGGGACGTATCCACGGAGAGGTGAAGGCTGCTAAGCCTAGTGCACTCCTCTTGTCTCAATGACACAGTAAGAGAGCACAAGGTGGGTTCATGGGGGATACTGGGAATCCTCACCTGGAGGAACTGAGATCCTCTAAGACCACCCATTGGTTTAGGTTCTTCACTGACAAGCAATGCTCCCGAAATAACTATAGCTACTCCTTACTGGGTACATTTTTTTTTTTTTTTTTTTTGCTAGTACTGCACTGAGTGCTCTCCATGCTTATTCTCACATATCTTCACTTTGTTGTGCTACTATTATGTAGGTGATATTCTTAATTTTTGCTAGTGCTTTCATTTTACAGATGAGGAAACTGAGGCTTATAGCAGGTTAAATAACTGGTTCAAGACACTGCAGCTGGAATAGGTGGGACACATGTTCGTTGGATTGAAAGCCTGGTTTAGCCAATGCACTGGGTCATCCAAGTTTTAGCTGAACTTTAAAGGCATCTACAAGATGATGGCAGGGCAGTGAGGCAGGGCAGTGGCCCCAGGAGAGCTTGGTGAGAGAATCCTGCAAACTCCCTTGGAGGAGGCTGTTCATAGTTTGTGTTCTCCTATTCAAAGCAACTTGAGTGACTCAATATTTCCTTGCATTTTATGCATGTTGCTTTGCAGTCAGAATTGGTTGGCTGTTACCCTTGGCACTGGGCCAGAGCTTTTCTTATTTTTCTCATGTTTGCATTCAGCCATCTGAATGTTGCATTCTGTCCCTGTTTGCTCCCAGGATCTGGTTTGGAGGCCATGGCCCGTCCATTGCTTTGACTTACTATTTCTTTACTTGACATTTCATCAGCCTCGTTTCTCACTTCCCACCCTTGGGATACATGGGCAAGTGCAGCTTTTCACACCTTCATTCACACTTGCTCTCTCTCACCCTTACTTCTTAAGGCTCCCTGCTCAGATGTCAATGGTGGGCCCAAGAGACCCTCTCTGGCTTGGGCCCCTCAGCCTGAAGCTGTGCTCCGCAGCCTGTGGTGCATTTGGCCACAGGCCTGTGTCTTCCTGAAGGCCATTTCCAAGGAAGCTGGGGATATCGCGGCACAACTTACCTTTTATGGGCATCAGAGACAAACTCAGGAATTTCAAGCAGTGTTGAGATTGTGGTATTGGTAGTGAAGGAGGTACAGTCCTGTTTTGGCAAACTTATAGGTAGGGACAATACAGATGGTAGATTCTCAACCACAAAGAAATGTGTTACAAAGAACAGGGGAAGAGCACTAGGATTTAAAATGTATGCCTTTAACTTACTATAGTTATATGAGATAATACCATTGGAGGAAGCTAGGAGAAGGGTATATGTGAGTTCTCTCTACTATTTTTGCAATGTTTTTTGAGTCAAACTATTTCAATATAGATGGTAGTAATAATGGTAATAATAATAATAATCATCTTTTTGAAACCCATATCTATGTCTATAACTCAATTCCTGTTTATATCTATACCAATTTTATTACAGATCTTATTACTTATTTACAACTGGGAATTGGGAGAAGCCAACCTGGTTATGCCATTAAGTACTCTGTGGCTTTGAGTTGTTCACGTGTCACATTCTCTATTTAAAAAAAACAACATTTTAAACAGCATTTTCAAATATAATTCACATGTCATACAATTCACCCATTTTAAGTGTACTATTCAGTGACTTGTAGCATATTCATAGGACTGTACAACCATCACCCCCAAAAGAAACCTGACACCCATTAACAATCACTCCCTCTTCTTCCTATTCTAAATATTTCATATTAGTGGAATCATAAAATATGTGATCTTTTGCGAGTGGCTACTTTCACTTAGCATACTGTTTCTGAGGTTCATCCAGGGTGTGGTATGTGTCAGTACTTCAGTGCTTTTTATTACTGAATAATATTTCATTGTATGGATAGAACTCATTTTACATATCCATTCATTAGTTGATAGACATTTAGGTCGCTTCCACTTTTGGCTATCATGAAAAATGAATATTCATGTACAGGTTCGTATGTGGCATAGGTTTCCATTTCTCTTGGGTAAAATACCTAGGAGTGGAATTGTTGGTCATATGGTAACTCTATGTTTAACATTTTGAATAACTGACCAGCTGCTTTGGAAAGAGACTGTACCACTTGACATTTCCAACAGCAGTGTGTAAGAGCATCGAATTCTCCACATCCTCACTGACACCTGCTACTGTCTTCCTCACTGCAGCCATCCTAATGGGAATGAAGCGGTACCTTACTATGGTTTTTATTTGCACTTCCCTGATGGCCAATGATGGGGAGCATCTTGTGCTTACTGGCCATTTGAATACTTTTATTGAAGTAATGTCTATTCTGATCCTTCGCCCACATTTAAATTGGGTCATTTATCTTTTTATCACTGAGTTGCAGGAGTTTATATATTCTGATTACAAGTCCCTTTTCAGATATCAGATATATCATTTACAATTACTTTTTTTCATTCTGTGAGTTTTCTTTGCCATCTCTTGAAGTGTCAAAATCTTCATGGATATATACCTAAATACAGTGACTGAAACTCAGCCCGAAGATTTTTTGCAGGTACTATGGGTAGGAGCCGAATCATTTCCGTTGGAAGCTGCCAGAAGTTGATTGTCTTGCTAAAGGTTAGACTCAGTACTTCTCAGGGAAGCCTATTCCTTTGCTCAGGCAGAATCAACGAACAGGCCCTTTAGCTGCACAAATATAAACCAAGTCCTGACTCACTGCACTGACTTGACAGTTTTCTTAATGCTGAGGTTTTAAACAGAGAAGCTGGGTTCTTTTAGTTAATGTAAACTCCTCTGTATGTTTTAGTCAGAGCAATGTCTTTCCAGATTTCCTTTTGTTTATTTGGTGGTGGGGTGGGTGGGGAAAAATGTTTCTTGGCGCTGTGTGCACTGAGCCTGTGTCCCGGCTCTTTCTGACAGAGATGGATCGTGTTTGTGTGTTTATCCTTGAGTTGAGCATGAGGGATGAGCACAGAGAAAGGAAGCCACAGGGTCTGTCTTCACAAGAGGCCTTCTGCTCTTTGGGGCTCACCCAGGGTGGCTTTGGGGTTCAGGTACCGGAGGTCAGTCCCAAATCGGATAGTGGGTGAGTCTCCCTTCTCTGCTGCCCAGGGAGCCGTGGAACTGACGGCACCGCTGAGACACCTTTGGAACGGACACTGGTGTTTCCACACAGGCACCTACAGTGCTAGCTGCGGGCAGCCTCTTCCCAGCACTCAGATCAGCAGCCCAGGAGGAGACAGAGCAGGAGAGGAAGGCAAAGGGCAGAGCAGATGGCACGTAGTGACTGAAGACATGAAGTTGTGATGTGTCTCAGGAACCAGCAGGGTTCACTTGGAAGGGGAGGAGTTGCAAGTTTAACAGTCAGGCTGGGCCATTGTAACTCATGCCTTCTAGGCTCACGTGACTGTAACTGCATCCACAGTTCACCTTTATAACAAGCGGGTTGGGTCAGAAGTCATAGACCCGCAGTCTGGGCGCCAACTATGGTTATTCTGTAGACATATTTGGTTGTATCAACACACCTTTTAATTATATTTGAATTTAAATGACAGTAGGGCACCCACGTTCTCTCCTCAGTTTGCCACAGACCCCACCACTCCCTATTACTCATGCCAGCCTGATTCACATAGTCATGTTACTTATCTAGCCTCTATGGGTATTCGAATTACCAAGCCCTTGATTAGAGTCTCTCAAATGACCTGTCTCTGAAATTCTGTGATTCAAAGTGATCTTAGCAAGAGGGCTTTGAATAACCCAGCCCACAGATTCAACCAGCAGTTCCCTATATGGGGTGGGGACACTCACTGTGGTCAGTGGTCAGCTGTGATCATGGGAGGTCAATGCTGCTTTACCACATTCTTCTGCCATTTTTATAATGAACTGATGGACCAAAAGGTGAGAAACTGTTAGGAGAAAGCCAAGAAATATATCTTTTAGAAGACTGGTATACCAAGCAAGGGTCAGCCCACTCCCTAACATACAAACCACCCCACCACCAAATTGAATTTAAATGTAAATAAAATTAAATAAAATTAAAAACCAGTTTTTAATTTCCATCATAGATTTGAACCCATGTCAGTTTGTCCCTCTTTCAGAAGCTTCTCTTTGCCAGCCTCAGCTCTAATAAATTTGTCCTTGGTGATTGATCATATTTCAAATATCATGAGCAGGTGGCAAAGGCATTTTTGGGGTTAAAGATGCTTTCCAAGTCTCTTGGAATTTCACTGCACAGAAACTGTCTATTCTGTTTATCAGAAGGCCAACTCTGAGGGTTAAGGGGACATCATTTAAAGAGAAAATTACTTAGATTTCTAGAGATGTTACTTCTGCTCTTCTAAGGACCATATTATCAAATTACAGGTGAGTGGTATTCTATATATTTTGAAATCATCTCATGTAATCATCCCATACGATTATAATTCTTATGAGATCATAGGACAAACAATATGATTCTGATTTTGCACAGAACAGAGATGAAGCACACAGAGGTGAAGAGCCTGCTCAAAGATACGACTAGTTAAGTGATTGAAACAAAACTTTCTGAGTTCTCACACATAATACATTCAAATGAATTTTTTTAGGAAAACTGAATTTACCCTAAATTCTTCCTCATAAACAATATTTATACAAGACTCCTAATTCCTAGTTTTATGCTTTCCTCCCTACTTATTTGTCCTTGTGGTTTGGATATTTGCAGACTGGGGCAGAAATTGTGATAAAGAGAAAGCGGGACTGACTACACCCAAGCTCAGTTCAGCATGCAATTTATGACAAATTACTGAAGGGATGTTCTCGGAGGAAAGGTTAAGTGTGGTGGTGTTGAGACCCACTGGCATATAAAAAGCATAATAAAATCAGTGTAGCATAGAAAGAGAAGACAGTCTACCATGAAATTGATGTAATAGAATCAAATGGAATAATATCCAAGCAGGATATAAGACTGCAATCTCTGATCAAGATATTCCTGTGCAGATAAAACGTGGCCCGGGGGGCTGGCCACGGTTTGCATTAGCAATGCTACATGCCCAGGGAAAAAAAGGATTTAAGGAGTGCATCGGCTGAAAGCGTGTGAAGTTCAAAGCAAAGAGTAAGAAAACAATTAGAAACAGACATCTCCTGTTTTACCACAGCCTGACCAAAGGAAAGTGGACGGTTTACATAAGCAACAGGGCTCTTCGAAAGAAAGACCTACAGCTTATGAGAGAATGTTTCGGGGGAAATTGAATTTTCCTAGGAAAAAGAGAACGCAGTATTCGAATGAGCCTGGTAGGTGAGCACCATGGAGGCATTACAGAACTCTTCAGGATTCGTACATCCCATGGGGGTCTGTCCCTCCTGCAAACGTCTACCTGAGAGAATGGGCATGAAGAAGTAGGTCTGTGGACTTGAGCTTGCGGTGCTGTTGTGAAGTTGGTCATTAATTTTAAATAATCCCCTGCGTAGGACCAAGAACTTAGATTCTGTGTAAATACTGACTGTTTACAATCATGAGAGAGTGAATTCTAAGAAATTGTGCAACAGTAAATTGTCAGTCATGGACAATTACTAAGAGCTGTAATTAAGGGATAAAGCTCTCATTCAGAAGAAACAAATGGTTGGGAGAAAAAACAGAATTCTCATTAGTGATTTCTCTAATTTATTTTCTTCTGCAGCAGGTCAGCAGTTGGGAATCACAGTGTTAGGTCTCCTGCGTGTGAAAGGTGGTGTTGGACGCTTCTTCTGGACCAACACTCTGATTGTTGGTCACTCACTCAGACCTCGGTTTTCTCCTGCACTTTTTAGTGGACTTTTCCCTTTAGACATGTTGGTAGGACTGGCAGGACGAGTCTGCTGAAGGTCTGTCTACATGAGAGGCGGAACTCCCTCTAAGGAAGGGAGCGCTGAGCAGCAAGGGTGTATGTAGCTAAGGGACATGCTGGGTAGGTGCAGAAGGGGAAGCACAAATATAAATTCAAGCGCATATCAATCATTTGTCCAATGATCCACCAACTACAGAGTCATATCTTATTAGGTTTAGGTGTCTGCAATCACAAATTAAAAACGAAAAGGATTGGTTTTCTAGAATCTAGAGCTACTGAGAACCCGAGGTGTCAGCTGAACAGCGCTGGCAGAAATAGGAAATGGCACTCTTGTTGGTGTGAGTTGGGGAATGTTGGAGAGCGGATGGTTAGCTGATGAGAATCAGCTCCTTCTGCTGGCATCAGCAGCAGCATCTTCCATGGTCAAGGACAGAGCGCCAGGGCCTTTGGCACAGAGGCCATCCCTGCACAGCTGGTGGCCATGGCACAGGTCCCGACTGGGCTGGCAGAAGCCATTAGCACAGCTGCCCCTTTCTCCCTGGCAGCAACCGAAGTCATCATTACTGTGGCCCAGAGCAGGAGAGAAAAGTGGGGAAGGTCGGGGGCAGGTATGTGCCGGCCAAAGCACTGGCTGTGCCTTCCCAGAGCTATGTGGGAAGAATTTCGAGGGTCTTGGCTTTCTTGAAGTTTGGATGTGAGCACATCCTAGGAAATTCTGTTCTGCTGCTGCAAACTCTTTGTAGCCAGTGGCAGGTGTTGGCTGGGGGAAAACAGATGATACAACAGAGAGAAGGAAAGCCTATATCCTATGAAGTCATATGCTTGATTTTAGGGGCAGGATTGATAAATAGCTGCTACCCCTTAGCTGGATCTTGCCCTTAAAATGGTTTGGTTTTCCTTGGAGGTATTTACTTTTCAAATCAATTGGCAAGAGGAAGGGCCAGATGGAGGGAGAATTCTCTCTCAGATTCAGGTGGCAAATAATTCTTACCCCCCCCTTTTTTTTTCAAAGAGGGAGAGAGAGAGGGAAGGAAGGGGCAGAGGGAGAGAGAATCTTAAGCAGGCTCCACGCCCAGCATGGAGCCTGATGTGGCACTCAATCTCACAACGCTGAGATCACGACCTGAGCCGCAATCAAGTGTTGGGAGCTTAACCGACTGAGCCACCCAGGCACCCCAGTAATTTCTCCCTTCTTGACTGCAGGGAGAAAGCTCTGAAGCAGAGAAAAGAAGTCTCTGGGACTTCTTTGGGATATGTAGGTTATGCAGTAATTCTAAACTTTGGTAGTGCACAAGGAAAGAGCTGGCATTGCGAATGGAATAAGAAAACCAAGTCATGCATGAACACATCTGTTTTAGGTTCATAGAGATGGTGGAAAGGAGAAGAAGAAGGTGCAATCAGACCGGGGGTGGGGGGACATTTGGATTTAGGAACAAGTGGTCATGACAAGAGGAAGATCAGGTGGAGAGCCAGAGAAAGGTTTGGGGGGTAAATACAATGGCACAGGTAATACACAGTTTTTGTAAATTCAAATCAAGAGGAAAGAGTGCCTTAGTCCAGTAAAAAAAAAAAAAAAAGAAAGAAAGAAAGAAAGAAAGAAAGAAAGAAAAAAGAAAAAAAAAGCTGACTCCAGCTGACCAAATAAGAAATACATGAGGTATAAGTGGAAATATGTAAGGATATAAGAGGGGCTAGAAGAAGAAGTATCTATTGGCTTCAATGAGACGCAGGAGTAGTGGGAGAGGGGTGGAGTTACTGTGGACCATGCTGAGAGCAGAGGTCCTGTTTCAATCATCTTGGGGTCTAGCTCAATCTCTACCCAATCAACTACTAAGTGGTTGACACTTAATGAATACTGTTAAGCTGAATGTTGTTTCTAAGGTTATATGCTTGGAAATAGTATCACCAAATGCTGTTTGCGTATTTCTTGTTCTTCCTCCTTTCTCTGAGTCAGTATTTTAAAAACAAATTTTTGGTTCCAAAGCATATTTTTCTCATTATAACAAGATCAGATAAACATTTTGATTCCCCATGCTTTTCTGGTTTTTAAAATGTATAGGCCAAGGCAGTTCAGCTTCCTAGTTAAACTGGTATTCCAGACCATGTGGACCTTGACGCATAAATTGGGCCATTGACTGAAGCAAAATTTTCTTTTTGATTTTCCTCTTAAAGTTAGGAGTTGGTGGTGCTCATGAAAATGGGCTGATGCATCAGGAGAAATGAACCCCATGAATCAACTAAGTTATTCATCATTGGCCCTTCTGATTGTTACCTGGTTTCAAACTTACATAGCCTAATAATTGTAAACAGATGTACTGAACTGGGTTAAGCACAATGAAAGACTATTACACACAGGGTCAAGGCAAACATCATTTCTGAGTTCTCTGTGTCCTGACATGGGGTCTGTGTGAGAAAATGACCAGTTTTGGGGGGTTCGTAAACCACCCATGCCCATAAGAACCACACAGGATATCAGGCCATCACAAAGGAAGGAGTAATATCATGAGAAAACCCTTGGAACAGAACTTGAATTCAAGTCCCGGCTGTGCCAGGAGACCTTGAGAACATCACCTAACTTTCGTAAGTGTCAATTTCCTCATCTGCCAAGAATTTCTTGAGTTTCCCGTACTCATTGTGGAGCAGAATCCCAGTTTCTCAAGTTAATCAGGGTCCATGTTCTTCTCACCAGTACTCCCTTCTTTGCTCATTGACCCACCAGTGTGAGGAACCCAAAGAGAGCAGACAGGAATCTTAACTTGGGACCCTTAAAAGTCTCTTAGTGGAAGTGTTCCTTCCCACTGCCCATACCAACAACCAGGACATCTAATCTGGCAGAATACAAGTGTGTGGGAATAGAAAGCCAAAATTCCCTAAGTGGGTCCCTGGGAGTGATGTTAGAGAAGCCAATCTTATATTCACCCCTTGATCCCATGATGTGTATGTTGCGCATTCCACAATTGGGCACTCAGCATCACATATCAGCTGGTGGTTTAATAATACACACACTGCATCTTGGAGGACAGCACTCAAACACCATGGACAGTTGTCCTAAAGCCAGTGCTTTAGCTAACTCTTTAATAGGCCATTCCATCATTCTAGGTCAGCTGAATCCAGGTGAGGAAGGTCTGTGATAAAACCAGATCATGGGATCATGTGCCCACTGTTATACCTTCCTGGCTAAAAATTTGGTCTCATGGTCTGAAGCAATATTGTTCAAGATCCCATGCTGGTAAATCAGGCCTTAAACCATTGAGCGTGGTGCTGGCAGAGGTACTGAAGGCAGGCAGCATGAACCCATACCCAGATTAGCATGATCAGTTCCATAAGAATGAATGACTGCCCCCTGCAGGGCAAAATGCTGTGATATAATCCACCTGTCTCCAGTGGCTGGTTTCATCATGGGGTGACGCCATATTGAGGATTTAGTATACTCTCTGCTTCTGGCAGTTTGAGCACTCAGCTGTGACAGTAGCTAAATCAGCATTGATAAGAAGGAGTCTGTGCTGTCAGGCATAGCCTCCATCTATAACTGCACATTTGGCAAGCACTAGGGTGGCTGAGATCCATGGGACAAGCTGTCCTGGTCAACCGTCCAACTGGTTGTTCAGTGTCTCCTCTCTGGTGGGCATTAATTTGAGGCAGCAAAGGTCTACATGCTTTGTACTCACTTCCAGTGATCTAGTCACAGGTTTCTTCCCGAGAATTTCTTATCTCCCATCTTTCAAGCTCGCTCCTCCCAGATGCTAATCAACCAAAGTCATATACCATGTATATCCCAACTTCAGGCCACTTCTCCCTCCATATAAAGTGAATGACCAACTGTACTGCTTGCATCTCTACCCACTGACAGGATTTCCCTCTGTTACTTGTCTGTTAGAGTCATCTCTGAGTGTAGCTAAAATGCAACAGTAGTCCTCTTTCAGCTAACATCAACATAATAAGCCTCCTTGTGTGCAAATCAGCCCCAGTATTTTTCCTCCTTGACCAGTTGGTCATAGGGAACCCCCTGTGAGGACATAGGTATAAGTTACACACAGGAAGGTGTATGGGAATATGGGCCTACTTGAGATGCTTCTTGTGCTCATTAAACCTGCCCAGGCCCAATCCTGAGTTTACCATTTCCATTGTGCGATATATTACTAGTGTGTCCACTCAACCTTATGGTAGATCTGATAAACCCAGATCATGATGAGTCATTCCAGATACACCAGGGCTCTGTGGCCTGACAGAATTATCTAACTCTCTGACACAAAGGATAATTCAGCTCCACAACTGTAGGGTTCTGTGATTCTCCTGCTGGAGTGTGTCAGAGGCTCCAGTAGCATCCTTATATACCATGGTATCTTTAGCATTGTCAGATCTGCTGGCTCATAGGCTCAAGTCATAACTATGCAACTCAACAAATTCACACAAGCAAATATACCCCTGAAGCTACCATCCAGATCAAGGAATAAGATGTCATTAGCTGGCCCTAAGTTTTAAGAGAATTTGTCAGGTAGTTTTTAAAATAAGGAATATAATACAAGAGAAATTTTATGCTAAAGAAATCAGAAACTGTCTTCATATGGCTGTTTTTTACATTGACTCTGAATAAACCCCCTAAGTGTCATATTGTATTCTGCAGCTATTTGATGGTGAGCAAATAAATACAGCACAGTCCCTGCCTTTATGGAGCTAGTCATCAAATAGGGAAGATAGGCATTGATCATTAGTCGTCATGCAAATGAACACTAAATTATGTCTTCTCTCTCAGGTTCCTAGCTTTCTGTTCATTTGTCTCATCTTCTCAGCCCAATTACTTAGGGTTAGGACCCTAGACTTGTTCCATACCTCTGGTTCCTTTGGTCTTTGCATCCAGCCTTGATCACGGTATTTAGACTCCTGCTTTCTTATATGGGCTCTGGCTGACCTTCCACCTCTGGTCCCTAGGACCTTCTAAAGTCTTGGGAAGAAACTACCTGCGCCAACTCAGGTCCTGGTGGAGACCAATCCCTACTTGAAGCCACTGGGCTCCTGGTGGTGGAAAGGAAGTAGCAGACACAGCACTGTCCCAGTGGCTGTTCTGATGCAGGAGTGACCTCACTGCTAGAGGCTGAAGATGAACTGAGTTTCCAGCATTTACAGCTCAGCAGAACAACTTCTGCAGTGTCCTTTTCCAGCTAGTTCTGTCTGGTGGTTTGGGGCAGTCCTCCCGGAAGCTCAGTCTTATGGCTGTTTCTCCAGCCTCTTCCTCAATTTTGTGGATTACCTAAAATCTCAAATTAATCCCTCTTCTGCTTAAAATGGAGCCTGCCATTTGCAACTAGGAACACAGAACCATATGTACGGTGGGGCCTGTTGGTAAGGCAGAATCACAGAATGTCAGAGTTGGAAGGAAGCCTGGACATTAGATTAACTGCCCCACACCCAACTGTGCTCCTGATCCATTCTAGCTCCTACAATTCAGAGGGATTTCTGAAACACTGAAATCAAATTATGTAACTCACTTGTTTTATATGCTGTTTAAAATCCTAGAATAAAATACAAACTCCTTAACACATCTACAGGACCTCATATGCCATAGGCCCTGCCCTACTTCTTCTGACTTTATTTCCTACCAGTCTTGCTACTGTGCCCACAGGGTTCGTCTTTCCTGGCCCCTGGACATGCCAAACACAGACCTGCCTTATAGCCTTTGTCCTCACTGTTCCTTATATCAGCAACACTCATCCCCAAAACCTTGCCTGGCTGACTTCTCTTCACTCAAATATCGGCTCTTTGGAGTGACCTTTCCTAACCATCCTGTCTTAAGAAGTCCCCTATGGCTTGCTAGCCAATCACTCTTTTATTTTCTTGCCATTTCTATACTTACTGCTTTTCACCTGGGTATAGTCTGTCTCTATGACAGCAGCGCCCTTGGCCATCTTGTTTACCACTATATTCCCAGTGCCGAGGAGAGAGCCTCACATGTAGTAAGTGCCCAGATAACAATTATGGGATGAATAGGTGGTTCTGGAAATAGCTGTGGAGGGCTTGATATGTGAGTCAGGTAGTGTACAGAAGGGACGAGGAATGGAGCCACTCAGGTAGGAGGACAACAGCATCACTGCACACAATCACGCGTGCACGAAGACGAGTGAGCTAAAGAGGCACGCTCACGTTATAGTCAGCACAGTTTGTATACTAGTGTGACGCTTCCCGGAAGATTAGAGCTAAGTGTCTTGTTCTGACAAAATTAGTATGTTCTGAACAATCTTCTCTCCGACGGAAGGGACACTTGTTTCTAATTTGCACAGAGACACCATATGGGCTTGCAGTGACCCTCACAGGAAAGGAGGTATGGAAGGCTTAAGAGGTACGTGGCATACTTTTGCCATGAGGAAGGGGCTGATCTGGTGCAGCTGAGGGATGCCAGTCTTGAAAGCCAGGCAAAGGAGTCCTACCTTTGTGTGTTAGTAAATTAGAAGTCATTGCGGATCTTGCTCCCAGTGGGTTCAAGGGTTCTGCTGCCCTCCACAGGTGCCTGAGAAAGAGACCAGGAGGTTCTAAAGGAGCAAATGGCCATTGGAAGCATCACCATAGCCATAAACTTGTGCTTTTATACACGGTCCTGCTGGGCAGGAAGGGAGGGGAAATAATGCACAGTGCCCGGCACTTGGTAGACAATCAAGGAATACTTGCAAAATGAGAGTATGAGGCAAAAGCCTATAGAAGTCAGCGTGGAAAATCCCTCCCAGGATCTGGTTGGCTATGGATGACCGTGTCAGCATAGTCGTGAGGGCAGACTGGCAGAAGAAGATACAGAGAAGATACGTGTGTCCCTGGGAGAACTGTGACCTCCACCATCTCCTTAGTGAACACATGGGCCCAGAAGACAGAGTTCAATTTGCAATCAGTCTCCACAAGGCCTGGTAGGCGTCTCTTTTCTTTGTATCTCTAGTTTGTCCAGATGAAATCTCCTGAGGTGGGCATAGCTCACAGGGAGAGGGCAAGCCAAGAATTACTGGTGAAAATGCCTCTGGTTAGAATCAACTCCCTGTCTTCATTTTTCTTTGTTCTTGGCAGTTTTTATGAACACAACCACATATTTTTATAACTGTTCTTCATTAAAATCATTGAGGGCTGAAAACAAGAGAGCAGGCTGGAGCTGACATGACTGCTGAGGGATCTTACTTCTTTGCCTTGCCAGAAGGTCCAGGAACAGAGACTGAGTCTTGGTTGGGCCAGTGGGGTGAGGGACATGGTTTCCCCCTGACTCTCTCCTTCTCTCCTCCTCTCCCTCCTTCCTCTTCTCTGTCCTTTCTTCCCTCTCTCCTTCCTCCCTTCCTTCATTTTATCTGTCCCCTTTCCTCTCCTCCATCCACTTCAAGGTCTTCCTAAATACCACCCATGTTACAGATATCACACCAATGCTGAAGACAAAGAAATTCTTGAGAAATCCCATCCTTAAGGAGTATGCACTTAAGCCTTTCCATGCATTTTGAGGGATTTGGCTCAAACTCATATTTAGCAGTAAAACAACTTGTGTTGAGTTTCAAGGCTGTCGGAGCTCAAACATTGCTGGGCTCCTGTTTGGCCTGCTGAAAGGGGAGCAATAAGGTGAGTCAGGAGAGCTCGAGCGTGACCCCCTGCTCTGCATCTTGCAAGTAATTCACTAGGACAGGCTGACAAATATGACTCACAGAGTCTCTGCCATGGGTGTATGTTTTAGTAAGAATCACTGGCTGTTCACCAGAGATTGTGAGTATCTATGAAAAGGAGGCGCAGCTTACAATCACCAGGAATGTTATCTTGCCCCGTTAGCTTCCTTCAAGAGGAAGGCGGTAACAGGCAATTCAACATATGTGAAATGTAACAGGGTTTTTAGACACAAGTTATCAGGTAGAGGCTTCTCTAATTTTCAAAGCTATTGTATATTATTCTGAGATGTTAATAAAATTCTTTGTAGAGAATAGTTTAGGATTTCTATGTCTTTGCTGATAAAGAAAATAGAAAAGCAAACAGTTAACTATTCAGAAGTTGAGGACAGCTGATCAAGGTTCTAGTGACAGACTAGTCGCTACAAAGTTGAGTGACTTTTTTTTTTTAAGATTTTATTGATTCATCTGAGAGAGGGAGAGAGCGAGAGCACGCACAGGTGGGGGGGGAGGGGAGGGGAGAGGGAGAGGGAAAAGCAGGCTCTGTGCTTGATCCCAGGACCCTGGGATCATGACCCAAGCTGAAGGCAGATGCTTAACAGACTGAGCCACCATGCGCCCCAAGTTGAGTGACTCTGAGCAATTAGTAAACTAATTTATGAGTCCTGGCCTTCTTACTATTAAGTGGGTTCCATAACATTACCCACCTCACCCACTTCATGAGGGTGTTATGAGGATTCACTGAAACAAGAACGTAAAAGTCATTTGAACAATGAAAATTCCTGCTCAACTAGATGTGGGCATGATAACCTGAGTGTCTCAGCATCATGATGATGCAGGACGGTGCCGAGGCCCTTAGCTCAGGGACCAATGACTCTCCTGAGATTAGCCTGAGATTCTTCCACATTTTCTTTGCATTTTCTGCCATCATGTTGAATTTTCTTCCTCTTTCATGGCTTTCACCCATGCTTGGCCCTTTATTTTATTTTATTTTATTTTATTTTATTTTATTTTATTTTATTTTATATTTTATAATAAATTTTTATTATGTTATGTTAGTGACCATGCTTGGCCCTTTAAATGAGAGTTCCCGATGTTTCTTTCCATAGCAATCTGACCTGTACTAACCAAGGAAGCAGGAGCCCTGTGGCTGTTGGCATCAGCCTCTCCATGCTTCCAAGATGCCTAATTCAAATGGTCTCTGGCCACACTGTGCCCTCTTCCCATGGCTGGCATATGAGCCCTCCTAGTCTCCCTCACTGTCCCTCCAAGTTCTCATTCCTGTCACAAGTGCAGTCCCTCCTTCCCAAGTGATTACTTTCTTTTTGGTGACTTTCTAAGCAAATTCCTCTGAAGTGTCTGCTGGTTAGGACTTGACGAAGTCTTCACAGCCAATTCATAAGCCCCATGAGAAAGCTAATGAGTATCGTGTTTTAAATAGTCATCTGGCTTTGAGCCCAAACCCACCTTTCCAGTTTAATCACATCTTACTCAACAGTTTTAGCTCTGACTTTCATGCTTCCAAAAATTAAACTCCTCAACCTCAACATGAATTTGCCATCATTTTTAAGGATGAAAAAATTATGCCACAGATATTAAAGGTCATGCCCAAAGAGGAGTCATTTGAGTATTTTGAATTATTTATCATTGAATTGTGCCTTAGCCTCTGGATGTTTCCCTTTTAAAGGGCAACCCTTATTTGGATTCAGGCATTCTAATTTATTTGAATTAAGAAAAATAACCTATGTAATAATCAGGACTGTGGTTATCCTACAGCCAGTTGCCCATCCAAATATCCTGGATTTATAACCTATCTGTTTCCACAAGAATGTAGTATGGTTTACAGTAAGCATGTCTATAACAGAGCTTTTAAAATTGGAAATACAAAACCATGAGCAAGTTGCGGGGATAAAATATTCATGAAACAGTTACTGGTTTTGAATATTAAATTGAATTTCTCATGTGCCAAAGAGGAAAAACATTTCAAAAGACTACCACTCAGTCTTTCTATCATTAAAAAGGGAATAATTCTTTGAGAGAAGGAGGACAAGGCAGCTAACATCTGTTGGGCACCCACTCCATAAATGCCAAGAACTTTCATGTACGTCACTTTGCCCCCCACCAGGCTGCAGGGTGTCGGGCAATTTACCTCCTATCTCAGGGCAGGTCATCCCTTACCTGTGAACAAGGGTGATGATAATCTCTGATTCATCAGTTTGCTATGAGAATTCAGGGAGATGCTTTTAGGCTCTAGCAGAGTGTCTTGCACATGGAAAACATCTAATAAATAGCACTTGCAATTCCTGTAACACCTTCCAGGCAGGTGTCACTACCTCCACTTAGGAAATAAAGCTGCATCATTGGTCAGAGTGTCACTAGTATATGCAAAAGCCAGTGTTCGGGTCCAGGTCTCTTTACTCAAAAAAATCTACGGCCTTTCTACTGTAGCTGTCAAAAAGGAATTTGCTAAATGAAGCATTTTTTCTTAAAAAAGAATACTGAATGACATAATGAACAGTATAGGAAGCAGACTTTCTGGGGCAATTTCTTAGATTCTCAATAAGAGCCTTGAGATTAACATTAGACAATAACTCAGAGAAATCATTTCTGAAAGGGGCCAGGCTACAAAGCCCAGGTCTCTACAGAGCTAAATTATTGTAGAGAATGAGCCCCTCTCTCTACTCCTACACTCCTAAACCAGGCTGGTCACAGGTGTTTTATAATATCAGTGATCACTTAATGGGCCTGATCATGAAAGCCCGTGAAGTGTTTTTTAATGGAAAAGCTCTGGCCCTCAGTAACCACCTCCCCTTGGACTGCTCCTGGATGGGGTTCAGAGGAGCGTTTTCTCCACTCTACAGCAGCCCATCCCCAGGCTGCCTCTTTGTTTTGCTTCTAGTTTTCACATCCTTGGCAACAGACTCCTGCTAGGCATTCTGGGCCCTCAGCCTGCCAGCATTCTAGGACATGTTTCTGGCAGGCCCCAGGAGAGAAACGGTATTATCGTCTTGCCTGTCTCCTTGACCGGTTTACTCTGCCGGAGCTGGCACGTGGCCAGCTATGAATCAGAGGCTCCCCTGCCCTGGCGACACCCCTGCCCTGGCTCCCCAGGCCTTACCTTCTCGAGCTCATAGAAGGAGAACACTAATGAACCGAGGTGCAGTCTAACTCCAGCTCACTTCTGACCTTCATCAGCTTCCGTGTTTCTGATCAGAACGTCTCTTGGTTGGACAACTGGCTCTATTTGCCCTAATCAAGGTCTCTCATTTCCTATTGAATTATGATGGTTGATTAAAGTAACTATAATTGATTGAGCACAGAAGTTTAAGCCACTACAGATTACACAGCCTATTTTGTTTGATCCTCACCATAAAACCTAGGAAGTACGTAAATCAGAGCTCAGGGAAGAGAAATAATTTGCCAAAGGTCACACCGCTTGTGAATGAAAAGAGGAAGGGGCAGAAACCCACATCTGACTGACCCGAAAGCCAATGCTGTCTCTTGCTTTACTGCCTTTCTCTGATTAGGTCTGTGGTTCTCTGGACAGAAGCAGTGCTTAGGAAATCTCATTGGCCACCATCTTTATCTTCCTGGCCCTTAGATTTAGAAAAGACTACGTCCCAGGAAACAACTAATGTAAGTCTCCCAGTCTCTGGGTGTCTTAGTACAACAACTAGTATCATACACTGTCTGCCCATGAGCATAGATCTATTTCTTCTTCAGTAAGAATACATGATGGACATGGGCCCCAAGACCTACTGCAATCTCCTGTCCCAACTGCCAACACAGGCGATTCCAGTGGCCATTTTCAGCACGGAGGCACGGGAACTTCTGACTCACTGCCTATTGAGTGGTGGTGCTGGAATCTTTTTTTTTTTTTTTTTTTTTTTTTTTTTTAATCAAGGCAACTGTGGGAAGTTGAAGTCTGAACTTTGGGGATGAAAAGATAAAATGCAATTTCCAGCTGGAAATTATTTTTCAAACTCCTCAGCAGGATGGATTTCACTCCTGGCAGGTTTTGTCTCGTCAGACGTGGAGGACCCGCAGTTCTGCTCAGAGCCTATCCTAGGGCAACACTGCAGAGAAGCTGCCTTTGCCGCTTTTGTTTCTTGGTTTCTCATCTACTCCTGCCTCTTTCTGCTCTCCTCCAGGTATGCTCAGCTCTCATGCCTGGCAGCACTGTGTGGGGCAAAGAGCAATGACTCTGGAGTTGCAGAACCTGGTTTGGAAGCCAGCCCTGGCGATTACTACCTGCCAATGACCAACTAGGCCTTCATTTTCTCCTTTATAAAATGGGCGCCGTCACCATGTAACATGGCAGCACTCAGACACTCAGAGGAAAGAATGCAAAGGAAGTGCTTTGCCAACTGCAGGAATGGCACAAATGTTGACTGCATTTTTTTAAACTTTTGATTATCTCAAGCTTCCCTCCCTCCTCCCCCCTCCCCTACCAAGGCGTGTTCTGCTTTCATACATCATCCGTTCCCCCATTCCATCCCTTAGTAAAGTTTACAATCCTTCGGGTCACTTGAACTGGTGACAGACTAGAGGAAGAACAAGAAATCCAGTCACCCTCTGTCCCTCCCCACCACACAGGGCCAGAGAGGGTCAGGACCATTGATGGCTCCTCCCAGGAAGCAACACAGCGGTTTGGCAGTTGTGGATGAAATGCTACCCCTTCACTGCAGTTGTAGGGACACCACACTTCACCAGGCAGAGGAGTTGTGTTGGCTTTTTACCCTGTCTCTGTGAACCGCAAGCCTGCCATCGATAGCTGTCTGATTTTAGCTTGGGGATCACCAAGAGCCAAAGGCCTCAGGACACAGCCATGTCCCAGGGAAAGTGCGCTGGTGGATGCCCTTCACCTCTCAAAGGCCGAGGACACTTGTAAGTCCTTATCTTAGAGGACTTACAGTGGCATTTGGCAATAAGACCCTTCCCTTGATGGTTTTCCCCTCACAAAACCCAATAACCTTCCACAAACACACTCTAGGAAACAAGAGTACAGTGAAAAGAGCTATAAATCGACAACAAGATCTCTTGATTTGGAGAAAGACCTCGTAATTTCACGATTCCTATGTACCAGGCACTGTCTCAAGGGCTTCATGTATTAACTCATTTAACCCTGACGACGACCTCATGAACTACTACCCTCTGATTTTTATAGATGCAGACGCTCTGGAACATAAAAGTCACACGATTTGCCCAAAGGGCAGATGGTCACTAAGTAGCAAAACTGGGAACCAAATCCAGGCAGTTTGGCTCCAATCTTGTCCTTTACTAACACTTAGCAAATATCCTTATCTATGAAAGAAAATAATGAGCTATACTACCTTATAGAGTTTTTCAAGGTTCAAATGAAATAACATAGGTACTTCAATCCTTCACTTACTCGAATTATCTAGAAGATGGAGAAGGCAGGTAACACTCAGCTTATAGGTTTTGTGTGGATCAAATGATAGGTCATACATGAGAGTTCTGTAAACTGAAACTCTCATTATTTAGGGGGAAAAGGGATCTCTTGGCTAGTTGATCAATGATAGATGAAAAAAAATACATATCGGTCCCTACGTTTTCTGGTTAATTAAGCAGGCTTGATTCCTGTATGTTGGGTGGTAGCATGCTCAGATTCAAAAGCTCTGGTACTGGCAGAACCTTATTCTAAAATTTCTTGTGAAGGATGTAGAGGAGATTCTCCTCCTGAAAAACAAAACAAAACAAAACAAAAAACAAACAAAAAAACCCAACCCTGCTAAACAAGGGGTATTACTTTTTTCTTCTTCTTCATGGAACATACTGTAGTTGCAAAGAAAGTCTAAGGACAGGGATCACGGGTTAGTCAGTAAAATAAACTGTGGGCCTGTTTGTCCCCTTGTTTCGGCTTCTGTTGAGGAGCAGTGGCAAGGGACAGAGGATAGCTCGCCCCCATACCCGTGGGGTGATCTAAGGAGCCCTTATTCTACTCGGCATGCTATTTCATGCTTTGAGCAGAGCTCACCCACCATCACACTTACTGAATCATTTGTGAATTATTCGTTCACTTGCTTGCCTTTCCTACCAGCCTTAGAATGGCTCGTGGAGAGGGAACATGATTTATTCTTCTCACTATCCCTGAGCCTAGCAGTTTGGTTCAGGATGAAGGTGCATTCAATTGATCTCTTGCTCTTTTAATGGCAACCTTGAGTATTTAATCCTGGTGTGATATATGAATTTATTTCCTATGTTATTTCATGAAGAAAAAAAAAATCAAGGTGCTAATTTTTATAAGTTGGTTAAGTGTAAAACATCTTCCTCACTCCTTTCCCTTGTCTGTGTGGCCTCCTCTGACCTTCCCCAGGCAGGGTCCTGAAAAATCCCTATTGCTGTCAAATGAATCTGTTGAGATGAAAATGAGTGGTGTCAGTGTCCCTCTGGGAGCAAATAAGATGCTAGCATGATCTACTAGTAGGAACATATATAAAAGCATTGTTTTCCACGTAACAATAAATCTCCTCCCACTCTATTCCTTTTTTTCTTTAGTAGTTATTTAAATTATAAAATTAACATTTGCACATACTTGGTACTTCTTTTAAGGGCAAAGGGCCATTCACTGAAAAGCAAGTCTTCCTCCTGTCCCATGTCCGAGCCCACCCGCCACAGATCAAAACTAGTAACAGTTTCTTGTGTAATCTTCCAGAGACTTCTGTGCATGTGCAAGCATTTAAATATAAAAGTGGATATCTTAGACATCCCTTTTCATTGTACACAACTGCGTTCATGTTATACATGCTGTTCTGCATCTTTTTCTTAGTAACAGCCAATCTAGGTAGAATACTGGCTTCTCAGCGCCTACTCTTCTAACAGCCATATGAAACTCTTCTGTCTGTATATATCAGACTTTAGCCAATGTCCTTTTAATGCACATTTAGGTTGTTTGCAAAGTTTTGTTATTAAAAAGAGCACTACAAAGAGCATGCTCATGCCTGTAATTTTCTACCATCGATATCGCCAGACTGCCCTCTCACATTTCCACCTAGCATACCGGGATGCACTGCGCTTTTACAACTTGCTAACAGTATGTACCATCTGATGCTTTAATATTGCCCAGTCCCATAGGCGAAAATGATGTCTCATTGTAATTAAAAATTCATTTCTTCAACTCTGAGCAGTATGATCAAACTTTTGTGTTTTAAGGGGGATTTTTTTTAAGTTTTATTTAAGTAATCTCTACCCCCAACGTGGGGTCCCAACTCAGGACCCTGAGATCAAGGGTCATGTGCTCTTCCCACTGAGCCAGCCAAGAGCCCCAAGGGGGCTGTTGTTCTACTTTTTATATGTATACACTGCCTCTTTCTATCCTTAAGTCCATTTTCTTGTCAAACTCTGGATATTAAGGAAATTCGCCCTTTGTCAGAGATATGTGCTGGAAATATTCCCCTAATTTGTCATTTGTCTTCTGAGTTTGTTGGTGGCAGGTTTTGTCATATAAAGTGTAAAATTTGTATCAAGTGACATTTACAGTTTCTGTTTTTTATGTCATAATTAGAATGTTATTACTCAGGATTCCACCCATTGATCTGCTTATCTACACTGTGGCAGTGTCATATTTTTTAGATTACAGTAATTTAGGGCCATCCTCCAAAATTTATTGTGCTTTTAATGAATTTTCTGGCTCTTTCCCCATGTTAAGTTTTTCTTTATGAAAGTTAAGCATCAGTTTGCAGCTTTAAAAGAAAAAACCCCTCCTGTAAGTATTCTGTTTGTGATTAAATTACAGTTATATGTTACTTCAGGAAGAATTATGTCCTTAAAATATTAAGCATTACTATAGAAAATATGACTAATTTACTTAAAGATTCTTTTGATTTTCAATAAAGACTTCTTCTTACAGGTTTTCTTTGCATGCCTAGCACATTTATTTCTAAATATTTTGTCTTCTTTCTTTTTGAGAGAGAGAGAGCACAAGGGAGTGGAGAGGTAGAGAGAGAGGGAGAGAGAATCTTAAGCAGGCTCTGTGCCCAGGGCAGAGCCTAACATGAGGCTTGATCTCACGACTCTGAGATCACGAACTGAGCTGAAATCCAGAGTCAGGTACTTAACTGAATGAGCCACCCAGGCACCCTGGTATTTTGTCTTTTAATAGAAATTATGAGTGAGATATTTTCTTCTATATTTTTTTTGTCATTTTATACTTTGACTCCTCTATATTATTTTTGGAGTCAGCACATTGTTATACCTAGTTTACAAAGAAGGATGCATGAATGCTTGTTCCATAAAATCTGGCATATTTGAAAAAGTCTATCTGCTGTTTTTCCATTTTAAAGAAAGTTGGGTCACTCATTACTTCCTAACACTGGATATTGAGGACCCACTGCTTTTCCCATGTAGGCGAATTTTCTTGGGAGAGGTAAGGAATGCTAGATTTTATTAAATTTTTGCTTTATTCTTGAAATCTGATAACTTCATTGGGATACATCTTAGAGTTGGTTGTTCTGTATAAACATTTTTTTCTGAGATACAATATACCATTTTAATCTGATTGGCTTCTAGACTTCTTTTACTTCAGGAAAACTTTCTTCTTAGTTATGTTTGAATACTTTTTTTCTTCTAATTGTTATTGTCTCATTTTTCTCTAACACCAATTCACGAGTTGATCTCTTTACTTAGTCCATCTTCTGCTGACATACCAGTAATTTACTTCCTAATTACTTTCAACTCATGATTTGTTAATATTTTGGACTTGCATGTTTTTGTTTCAAGTCTGTCCTCCGTGTCTTTATTTTTCTCAGTCGGTGTCTATTCTAGGATTTTGCTATTTTGAACCTGGATTTCATTTCTTTGATGGCTTCATTTCCTTCAACTTCTCTTCTGAACTCTTCTTGCTCTCTATCAGCTGGTTCTCTTGTCCTATAATCTCTTATTCTTTTTTTATCTCTTTCTTCAGCATTTTTTTTTCAAGAGCTTGTATTTATTTAGCTGATGCCAATGGATACACACTTTCCTGAAATTTTCTGATTTGATGGGATAATTCGATTTGGAAGATTTGGGTAATTCTATTTCTTCATCTCTATTTGTGTTTGATCAGCTGCTGCTTCCCCTCCTCCTCCTTTTTCTTCTTCTCTTTGTTATCTAAGTATCAGTCTCACACTGGTTTGTTTCTGATGATCACTCAACACAGAATGGGGGGCCAATCCACCTGGGAGAACCACTGACCAGAGAACAGTGCTGGGGGGTGGGCTGGTTGGCAGCTTGAATTCAGGTGCCTTGCCTCACAAAGCCTTCTCAGTATGCTGCCTCCCCTGCCTACAAATACAGCTATTCAGCTTTTGGTGTTGTTCCTTTAGGGTAAGAATAAGATAAGAAAGCTGTACAATGAAGCCCTTTGTGTAACAGGTGTTCTCTGTAGTGATTTATCTTGTTTGAGTTGACTTTGATCAAGAGCTGCAAACCTGTCGCTTGTTCTCTCTCCTCTGCCTGCTTCTAGTCTTCACAGGTGACTCATCTGTGCAGTGCATCCTTCCTTGTTCCCTCTGCCAGCCTGGAACGTGGAGTGGATTTGGGGATGCTCCTGGGATCCTCTCACACCCACTGGCATTGAAAATTCGTGTCCTCAATCATTGGATGGACCTTTGTGTAGCAACTACTGTTTGAGAATTCTGTATCCTACACATGACTTGTAAAGGTATGTGGTTTTCCTGGGAACATTTCATTTTTCTTAAATGTTTTTGTTTGGGAACTTACGGATGATTTTTTTCCCCCATAGTTTTGTAGAAGATGACGTTTTCTTCTCTGCTTCTCACTCTTTTTGTAGTTTTTAATTGACTTCAGAGAGGAAAAGAGAATAGACATTTTAACATTTTAAGGCAGAAATCCCTTAAAATCCAGCACTGATTTTTAAAGTATAAAAAAAATCAACTTTTGCATTTCATATTGTCTTATGGTTAGAAAAGTTGCTCACAGTTTATATAATCTTCAAAACAGTGATCTTTTTACATGGCATCTGAGTCTTGGAGTAGAGGACAATGGTTGCTCATGATTGTCCAGACTCCCTTCCTTTCTACACTGGTAGGGACGTTCTGCTTTTCTTTGGGGAAAATGTTTCTGCCTTATGCCACATGGTTTGGTGTGATGTCAGTCATACGGACATCAAGGAACATGGGTATATGACCCAAGGCAAGAAACCCATGGAAATTAGAATCCAGATAGCCACCACAAAACAGAAAAGGCGGACTATTGGCCAGCCTTGGAGAGACAGTCTGTAAGTCACTGCTACTGATATATCCAGAGGGGTCTTGCTTCCTCTTCCTCCTAAGGCAGGTTGTTTGACTATTTATTTGATTCTGCAAGCTATCTGTGTCCTTTCAATGGATTTTCCTCTTTTGTTTATGTATACAAGAGTAGGTTTCTGTTGCTTGCTCTCAAGTATTCAGGTAAGTACATTCACGGGGGTTTCTGGAATCTTCAAATGGTATGCTACCAGGAAGTGGTAGAACTGGGGTTTGCAGTCAGATTTTTTAACCTTCAGTTTTGTGATCTTTCTTCTTTGCAACACTTGAGGTAAACTAAATACACAATAATCATATCTTTGCACTGGAATGGGTATAGCCTGAATATTATTTCAGGATAGTCAGACAGGAAGAGTAGAGGAACAAGAATCTGGGTCTCCACTAGGGTGGAGCAGGCAGAGAGGGAACAGTCTAAACTGTGGATACTGAGAAAAGACTCAGCAGAAGCACAGTACCTAAGAAGTGAGGTGAGATTAGGATGTAGTTTAAGTAAGAACAGCCTTTGGGGTCAAAATATGGCATGGGAGGGGTCAGAGGGTGGGTAGAGAGTGAGGGGACAGTGTCATTCTAGGTGGGTAGTTTCCCATAGCCAAAAATGTGTGTGAGAAACAGGCAAACAGGCAGTTATCATCAGAGCTCTAAAAAGGGCAGCAGAGGCCCCGGCACTGGCCTGGGGTTCCAGTAGGACTCCTTTTCCCACTTGTTCATTGACCAGGAGCAGCAGGATGGCAGTCAGACACACACCTGGGCTCAAATCACAGCTACAGAAATTATTATCCATGTGACCTGGCAAGGTCCTTAGCCTCTCTATACCTCAGCATTCTCAACTGCAAATTGGGGACAATTGAATCTTTTTTTATAGACTTGTTAGAGGTCTGGAATAAAACATGAAAGCTGTTTAAATGCTCTTAACAGATTACAGGAGCTCCATGAAAGGTAGTCGTGTTGTTTGGGGTGCCTGGGTGGCTCAGTCGGTTAAGTGTCTGACTCTTGGTTTTGGATCAGGTCATGATCTTAGGGTCATGGATCAAGCCCTGCATCAGGCTCCACGCTCAGTCAGGAGTCTGCTTGGGATTCTCTCCCTCTGCCCCTCGCCCTGCTCACTCTCCCTTTTTCCCTCTCTGTCTTTCTAAAATAAATCTTTAAAAAAATGTAGTTGTATTGCTATGAGTGATCAAATTAAATAACTATAATAAATCTCCCAGTCTCTTCCCACTCCAGTTCCTCCTTGTCAATATGCCAGTTTTCCCTTTGGACATGGACCTGGCTGGCTCACAATCTGTCCATATATCCCAGGATGTCCCTTCCTCTCTTCCCAACCTCACCACCCACCACCACCTTTTTTTCTCAGCCGCATGAAACTTTCCTCTATTTCTGTAAAGTACTTTCAAGTTGCCTAGCTCACCTGTGTGATGCTCCCTCTGCCCAAATTCCCTTTGCCTTTTCCCACTTGACCCCCTCTGCTCCCCTATCAGTCCTCTGCTCACTTGTCACCTCCTATCTGAGTCCCTCCTTGTCCCCTCAGACAGACTTAGGTGTGCTCTCTCTCGTGTCTGTAGCACTTTGCACATTTCCTTACTGCAGCAATTAGAAAGACTGAAATGCAATAATTAATTTCTTTATTTCTTGTTCAGCAGAGTAGCTACTGTTTATCAGGAACCTCCCACCCAGGACCGGAGCTCTGCTTAGGTACTTTTATACACCTCTTATTTATCACTACAATAATTCTACCAGCTGGGTAGCATTCTCTCTCTTTTGAGCTCAAGACATGGAGGCTGAGAGGGATCAAATACCCAGTTCAAGATCACCCAATTAGTGGTGAATTCAGATTCTTTCTCATTTGAATGCCCGGAATCTGAGAAAAATGAAATGAACAATGTTGCCAAACAGAGATGTTCTATTCCAAGCAGAAGAAAAACCACCCAACATTTTAGTTAGCCTCCACATTCAGGTACACATATGATATTCATCGTGCTTTTTAAAAAAATCAATCCCAGGCCAATGCCATCATGCCATTGGTCTGAGCCATTGGAGGGAAGTTGAGAATGCACTTGTTCATGCCTGTGCCTGTCCAGATACAATTCTTTCTGAGGAAGTGTTAGAGCCAAATGTTTTTAACATCCCAGCCATCCTGGCATCGTCCTGCGTGGTCCCATCTCTACCTGGGCTGTTGGACATAGTGTCATTTCCTTTATGCTTTCCTACTGGAGCCCATATATCACCAAAAACCCTGCCGAGGCTGAACCTACTCAGTGAGCAGGGTCAAGCATTTCTTCATTCTCTATTCATTCTCTCGTAATTATTGAGCACCTACTGTGTGCTGAGCATCACAGGCTGTCCAGAGTCTGGGCTGAATAGGCATGAGAACTTAGCACAGCACTCTTCACACCTTTACACTGTAAGACACATAAACAAATGAGCAAGCAAATGTCACCCGTCTCTGAGGCTGGCTTGTCTGGAGGTCTGATGCTGTGATTTCCTTTATTTGAGGACCCTGATGACATCATTACTTTGATGACTGTAACATTTGAGAAATTATCTTTATCTCCCAGAATCTCTCACCTGTGGAGTCACCTTATTTGTATTCAGGACTATGTATAATGAACTTACACAAAGAGGAAACCATGGATGAATGGTTTCACAAACCAAATGCCCTGCAGTGCAGCCTGAGACTGAATCTTTCTTCCCACCATTACAGAGGTAAACTATCGCTATTAACTGGTGCAGCTGTAGTCAGAGGAGGAGTGGTCTTGTCAGTGAAAGACCCTCTCATTCTGATGTGCATGTTAATGACTTAGATCTGCAAAGTTGGGCCTGGAGTTTGTGAGTAGGAGCTAGAGAGAGACAAACTGCTCCACATTGTAAAGTGAAGAATGTTTTTACTTCCCAAGGCCTGAAAATCAGTTTATTCTTCCTGAAAAGTGCAGTTGGAGTTTCCCAGGTGCACTGGTATCATGTAAGTGTATGCAGTGGTATTTCTCTGCAGGCCACCCCAGGCAGAGGGGACGTCCCAGAAACAGGGCACTGCAGGAAACCTCACAACCACAACATAGCCCCAAAAGGACAGGAAACCTTGAGAAGGCTGAGTTCTAGTTTCCCACCAGCTCATGGGGACAAAAACTTGCAATTTAACTTGATTTGGAAGAAATGGAATTTGTCTTGCACTTCTGCATCTGTATCCTGACCCTTCACATTCATTCCTAAATTTCCTTCTGTCATTCACTTCATTCAGGGGCCAGCGTGGACTTTCTTGGGTTCGAACTCCTCCTCTACTATTCACTTGCCTTTTGGTCTTAGGAAAATCACTTAATCTCTCCAAGCCTTAGTTTCCTCATCTATGAAATGAAGATAAGAGCGCTCACCTCATAGTATGAAGGACGGGGTCAAGTGAGGTAATGCACAGGCAGTGATAGCAAGTGCCCAGCTCTGTAGCTGTGTTGCAATCATAAATGAACATTTTGTTGGACCAACACCCCCAAGAAGTCTGCAGTACCGAGGGTACTCTGGTTTAAATTTGGTTCATCTATTGAGTTCCTATCGTGCTTCCCACCAGAGTTCTCACTGCGCACTCTGGGACTTGTGCTGAAATCCCACACACTCTCTGCCTAGAGGCACACCTCTCTCTCACACCTACCTGTGTGTTCTCAATGCTCTGGTTTCCCCTCACTGCCTCCGATGGGCTCTGTTTTATTGTTCACTCAGCGCCTTCACTCATGCTGGTCTCTCGTTGAGACCTTGCTTTCTTCCCTCTGCCTTAAATTTTCTTCCTCCCTCTATGTGTGTCTAACTTTTATTCATCCTTCTGGTGTTGGCTTAAATATCACTCACCCAGAGAAGACTTTTACACGTCTGAGTCTGGGTTATATCCTTTTATGTGCTCCTACAACACCTGAATCTTTCTTCTGTAACAATACTCATATAATTACTGGCATAATATTTGATTTTCTCATTAGGTGAAAATTACATGAAAGCAGGGGCCACATTGGTCTCATTCTTGGCTGGATAATTATACAATGCCCAGAACGTGGTTCACACTTACAAGTATTTGGTGAATGAATGGATGGAAATTCTAAAATATCTCTAATCACTCTACTCCTGCTGCATGCTTATTAACTTATATATACTTCCTTATTCATATCTTATCTGTATGTGGCCACTAGGGGCCACGGGGAAGAGAAAAGGGATGATGAATCCTATACTCTGATGAGATAACTTTGCTTTGTGGGTTTAACTTTTATTACATAAATAATGCACACTTGTAGAAAACTTATAAAATATGAGTAAGTAAAAAGAAGAAAATGTAAATTACTAGTGATCCTGCAACTACTAATATTTTCTTATTTGTTTTTTCAATTTTTGTCCCTATAAATTTACAAAAATGTAACTCCTCCTCTATATACTGTTTTGGAGCTGATGATTTTACTTAATACATTGTGAACATATTTCAACATCAAGAAGTATAACTTCCAGCATATTCTTTAATGGCCGCATTGAATGACATTATACAGAATAACTTATTTAACCAATTCCTTATTGGTGGACATTTAGACTTTTTTTTAACCATACAATGGACTGTGCTGTAGGAAACTGCCTTGTGGCTTAATCTCTGTGCACATCCATCATTATTCCCTTAGGATGAGTTCTTAGAAATGGGGTGACTAGATCAAAGGACGTGTTTGTTTCAAACCTTTTTAATATACCTTGTCAAATTGCCCTCAAAAGTTTCAGGTATGTCTATTCCTTCCAGCAAGGTAATGATGGGCATCTTGTAAAGAAACTGTGGGTCCCCTAGAATCCTTCCCTGGCTCACCAACTTGCCTGTGAGATTGGCTAGGCCAGCCCATCCTTTCAACATCTCCAACCAACCAGGCCCAGTGTTCAGTTCCTGGTCACTCTTTTCGCATTGCTTGCTGTCTGTCACTCTCTCTCTCAGATTCCAATTATTTTCCAACAGTTTCCCACATATTCTGGCATTCATGAACAAACTCAATGTGCTGATATGTCTTCTACTCAGGTACCGAACTCTTGTCCTGTCTGGAGAGAAGCCCTACACTCTCATTAACAAATGGTATTAATTCTCACCTTTCAGTGCATCAGTGAATAGAAATATTTAATATCCAACTAAGGAAAAAGCAATTCCTCCTCTTTACAGGAACTGGAAGAAACTCTTCCATAAGAGCAAGGCATAGTTACCTTATATGACCAAGACCTTTATTTTTAGGCCAGCACTCAGGGAAGCTGCATATGTTTTACAGGTAAATATTTCCTCTTAAAATGGAGCAAAATCTCTTTGCTCAATATGTAATTTAGCACTTACTCTGCTAAGTGCCTATACCAACTAATCCTCATAACAAATCTTATAAGTAGATATTAGGGTCTCATTTTACATACAAAGAGAATGAGGTTTAGAATATTTCATTCGTTCGCCCGATAAATATCTACTGAGTGCCTACCATTGCGTTTAGCAACATGGCAGTTACTGGTGGTCTTAAAAAGAGTGCTTTGACTGGAGGGACAACCTGATTGTAGTGGGTTCAAGAAGGAACAGGAATAAGTTATTTGGAGATAATAACCATGGTATAGACTGCTATTTTACAGAGCTTTGCTGCAAAGGGAAAGAGGAGAAGTGGGGGCTTGTTGCTATAGAGGAAAACAGGAGGTTGAAGGGGGCTTGTAGTAAAATGAGATTATAGCGTGCTGGGATGGGAAAGGTTCAAAGAGAGAGGGAAATGAGGATGCCAGAGAGAAAGAAGTGGCAGGATTTGCTTAGCTGAGAGCAGAGAGCTAGTCTGCAATAACAGAAATGAGGTAAAGGGAAGATGGGTGTGGTGTAAAGGTGGGAGTTTGTGGCAGTTCTCTCTGTTGATGCCTTTCTTTTCCTCAGGAAAGTCGGAAGCAAAGCCAGTAACTGCGAGGGAAGATGGGAAAGGAGGTGTGCAGAGAATGGGAAAAGTGTGACATAGGCAGGGAAGTAGACAGGGAACGTGGCTGGAAGTACTGGACGGCTGCCAGGTGGCAACAGAGGCCTGGCTAAAGATGGTAATCACACATTTAATGTAAGATTATGTGTTTTTCTCCAACCATATCCAACTGTATAGGTGCAGGTGAGAAGCAGGCAGAGAGGTGGCTAGAACTGGGTTTGTGGCTTCGCCAAACAAGGATGCCCAAAGCGAAGGAGGGCCAGGAAATTAAAGATATATGCAGGGGAACAATTACTGAATGACCGTGGAATTTTGACATGGGTACGAGTGAACAAAGGCCTTGAATGTGATGAGGCACTTACACTTGTGGATCAGGGACCAATGGTCCTGGTGGGGGTCAGCGAGTGGCGGAGTTGATCAAGGCAGGGAATCGGAAGGATAGAAGACAATGGTCAGAGCGGATGGTCGAAGTCGGAACATGGAAGTCTATTGTTTCTCAAGGTCATACAGTACTGTGTTGCAGAGCTGGGGTTCAAACCCACGTCTCTCTGCTCCCAGAGCCCACCGCGGCACCTAAGCATCACACCAAGGGCAGTGAGAGATACATCGGCTCAGAGAGGTACTGCTGTCTTTGTGGTATCATTCGTGCCCAGGAGGACCCGCAGCTTTCTACAGACATTTACAGCCCCGCACAGGACTGCAGTGCAAAAATCCTCCTGCTTTCCCTTCCCCCTCCGCCTTCTTACAGAAATAGCAACCAGTTCAGGCAGGCTTGGCTGCTTCCGCAGAGGACATATGTTTGCTGATGAGGGGAAACAGACTAGGCCGGCTAATGGGAATACGTAGGGTCCCTTATGGGTCTGGGGTTTAAATATCAGTTTCTGGGGTTTGTGCCTGCGTGGTTTTCTCCACGACACCGATCGTTATCTTTGCAGGTCCACACCTTTCCTGGGGGTGCCTGGGAAGGGTACCCGCCCTCTTCAGATATTAACCATCCTCTACTAGCAAAAACCACAACAGGTCTCATGTGGTGTTGTATGTGGGGCAGAGTTAAATACAAAACAGACACCGAGGCACACTGAAATCATGAGGCAGACTGATGACAGCCCAGGAATGCTGAGATGGAGGCCCTGTCTCCTATGTGACTGCTGACAGTAGGAATGTTAACCCTAAATTTCCTGCCTAGAGTCTCATCACAGCAGGGAACCATGTTCTCTCTCTCTGTATGTCTCTCTTTTTCACCCCCCCAACACACACACTGTCTCTCTCATTATCTCTCTCTCTCTCACATAGACACACACACACACACACACACACTGTCTTTCTCTCCCTCACACACAGTCTCACATACACACACTACCTCTCTCACACACACACAGTCTCTTATACACACAGTCTCACATACAAACGCACACACACTGTCTCATACATACACTGTCTCACATCTACACACTGTCTCTCATACACACACACACACTCTCTCTCACACACACACATTGTCTCTCACACACACACTGCCTCTCTCTCACTCACACAGTCTCTCTCACACACACTGTCTCATACACACACTCTTTCACACACACACACACACACACACACACTGTCTCTCTCTCCCTCACACACACACTGTCTCACATACACACACTGCCTCTCTCACACACACACAGTCTCTTACACACACAGTCTCACATACAAACACACACACACTGTCTCATACATACACTGTCTCACATCTACACACTCTCTCTCATACGCACACACACACACACACACTCTCACACACACACACTGCCTCTCTCTCACTCACACACAGTCTCTCTCACACACACTGTCTCATACACACACTCTTTCTCTCACACACACACACACACGCACGTGCGCACGCACGTGTGCGCCCACATCATAAAGCCTGGAGGATTGTGTTCAGGTGTTTCGATAGCTGTGTGCCTGGAGGCCACATACTATGAGTTTTGAAAGTCATGAGAAAAATATACTCTCTAGTCCTTGGAGATTATAATGACCACTTAGGTGAGAATGATCAAAGAAGCCATAGGATTTGCTCCAATTGGGAAGTCTGGATGTTTTGGAGTTGTCAAATGATCTCACAGTTTGGGTGCCTTGGGCAACTTAAATGAAGGGCCAGATGTCTGTACCAGTCTCCCCAGCAGCCCTCACTGAGGGCTGCAGCTTCTCTCTCAGGGAGATAGAGAAGCTGGGCTTCATTCCAAAAGGGACTTTATGCCTCATGCATTTCAGAGAAAAATATGACTCTACCAGAGACACATAATTTAATACTGGGTTTATCTAGAGAGAAAGAGAGAGGCAGAAGGAACAGTGATAGCATATGTATGAATATTTGTGTGTGTGTGTGTGTGTGTGTCCTGGTGATTCTGATATGTTCTCTCACCACAGCCACACATACGTACACACACACCTACACACATACACAGTGGCACCTCATCTTCCATACCCACTTGAGAACTGCTGTTCTAGGTGTTTTGCATGGTCCCTTTCTAAATGTGTTCACTCTTCCTGCGTAATTATCCAAGATAATAATCAACAATGTCATCAATGTGGATTGACTTTTTAGGGTTCCTGCTGAGTAATTGAATCTCAATGTAATTCTATGTACTTAGTAATTTTCTGTTCTTTCTAGTTTAAATCCACTAAAATTACATTAAGGAAGATTCCCCAATGAGAAAATCAATTTGACAAAAACTTTCATAAGCCGAGAGTCAATACCCAGCACTATGGCTACTCTGGGCTTGAAGTGGAATTATGTCCAACCTGGTTTGTCACCATTAAAAGTCTGCTCCTGGCTCAGGAAAACATACTGGACCAAAATAAAATATCTTCCTACTGTTCAAGGAATTAGCTCTATCCTACCCCACTTTATCTTTCCATACATCTATCTTATCATTTCTAGAATGTTCTTTTATCAGCCCCATCCCACCTCTAATTGATGAACTGAGGTTAAGAGGGAGGGAAAAAAGGAAGAAAAGAAGAGAGGGAAGGAGGAATAAAAAGGTGGAGAGAACATACAGTTGGCAAGCACTTAGTATGACCCAGCAAACACCTACTATGTAGAGCAGATTCTGCTCAAGTGCTGTTGATGTTGCCCCTTCCATTTAGGAGATTACAGTCAGTTTCTATTAGGTAACTGATTGCCACCAGCTGTCATACTGGCAGGACTGGATCAATTAGTGATTGAAACTCAATGTAATAATTACATAATTTATAATTTTGTGCTGTTCTAGTTCAAAGCCACCATAAACAAATCATGATGCTTGGACATTACGAGGATTCTCACTAAAGGAAACAGCGATATGACTAAAGCATTCATGTAAGCCAGGCTCGTGCTTGAGTCCCATCCAATTCTTCTATGACTCACACTGTGAACAGTAAAAACATGAATCTGGCCTACTCACATCTGGATTCTGATCATGAGCTAACTACAGAAAGTGCTTCAATGCCCTTGCTTTGGAATAAATGTACACTGAGAGGACCAAAGGGGACCAAAGCCCATGTCAACTTCTAAAGATACTCTGGCCTGGTGTCCTCACAACTCTCTTGCTTTGGGTGGTTCAATTTATGCCACCTTTACCCAGGGGCTCAGAATGTGCAGCAGGACATGAAGGCCAATTTGGGGAACTTCTAAAGTTGATTCAAAGGATGAGCAGCTTGCATGAGGGAGAGAAAATTTGTTTGGCTGGTCAGCAAATACCAAGTGCCTCCTCTATTCTGTGAGACACAATCCTTGCTGTCCCTATCTCTTCGAGTTAGTCACAGAAGCATGGTGTGGCTAAGGCTGCTGGTGTCCTGCACATATCCTCTCGGGCCTTACATTTCAGTGTCTGAGGCACTGATTTCCAACTTTTGGCCTCTGCCTCTCTTTGCCTGGGAGGTTTTCTCTGACCTCCAGGAATGATTCGCCCATGGGAATGGCATTCTGGTAATGTTGAGGATTTGCTGCTTCTGGGAGCAACCATCGGTAAATAACTGATGGGAAGAACTGCTCTCCTGTGTCTCAGCTGCAGTAACTCTGAGGCGCATACTTTACACTGCCATCCAGAATTCCCCAGTAGGGTTAAGCTCCAGTTGACCACAACAGTGACTTAACTGATAACGCATTATTTATTGGTTGGCTTCTTTTCTCCAATGCACTTCCCCACTATCCTGCCAGTGTTTCTTGGGGTCACCTCCCAAATAAATTACACTTGAATCCTAATCTCAAGATCTACTTCTGAAGGAACCCAGACTAACACTCAGGCCATCTTTTCTCCTCGTAGTTTTTCTCACCTTGGTAGAACCAGAAGCTTAAATAACTGAAGTTCTCTTGATCTTTGATTATAAACTAGTGTTGAAAATCCAAACAGCCACAGAGACAAGGCAAGTTACATAAATAGGAGAAGCGAGCTGGATAGAGATTATGCTAACCAGATGGGACATACGCCGTCTCAAAGAGCAGCTGCAGCTCAGCCCCAGCCAATTGTTGCCATGTGGAAAAGTAGGCCCAATGTAGCCGCATCAAGTTTTTCATGAGAATCCAGAAATCCAGACTTTTGTGTAGAATCTCTTAATATGTAAATGTTGGCCACAAATTTCAGATGCTTTTATAACATTCAACTGGCCAAATAAAACACATCTGTGAGCCACATTTGGCCCAGGGGCCACCAGTCTGCAATCCCTGTTACAGAAATACAGCCCTTAGCTAGAAATTCATAGCTGACACTTAAAGTAACAAGAGTTGCTGCTCTTAAAATGAATTTTCACAACTATTGTCACATTTCTTGAACGGGTCTTGTTCTCACCCCATCCCTAAGTGGTTGTAGCCAACATTGCATATCTGCTCAAAAAACAAAAGAGACCCAAGTGGAAAGAGAACGCTAATCATGGACTTGGCATTGAACTGTGGTCTGGCTTCATATGATGTTCTTAGAGCCAACTGGAAAGGAAACCACCACCCAAATCCGTCACGACGTGTGCTATCACAGTGGGTTTAAATTGGGTGGAAATGTTGTGAGTTTAATAAAATGGAACTGCTGAGATGTACATATATATCTGGGTTTAGCTGATAGCTCTTTCAAGGGCATTGTGATGTCAAATGTGTTTGGCAGTTTCAATTCTCTTAGCACCCACATTTGCACTGTTCTTAAGACAGGGGGTGATTGGAAGCATGTGTGCTAACAGTAACCACGCATAATGTGTGGAATTAAGGAGAGTGTGGAGGTTTTACTCTGACTTTCATGGTTCCAGTTGTGTGGGAGGAGAGGAACAAAGGGTTACATCATTTTCCTTCTTTTTTTACTTTTTTTTAATTTTAGGCAACAACTTGAAGCTTTTAGTCTACCTTTTCATTTTGGCATTTAGGAACAAAAATGCACAAATAACAGGAGTTGGGACTCTGGCATAATCATCTCCTCCAGTAAGAAAAATCACTATCAAGGGGTGCTTTAGCTCTGTGTATGGACCATTCACAGACTGGTTTTGATAACTGCACTACGGTGTATAAGATGTTAATGTAAGAAGAAGGTGAGTGAAGGGTATGTGGGAATTCTGTAAACTATGTTTGCACATCTTCTGTAAATCTAAAACCATCTCAAAATAAAAAAGCTTATTTTTTAAGACTGTTATAAACAAGATTCTGGGACATAAAATGGCTAAACCAGATAAGCAGAACTTACACAATCCTGCATTAGTAGACTTTTGATGGGGTAGGACAACTGAGTCTGCATTTTGAAAAAAAAAAAATTAATATGGGTACACTATCTCCTGGCCCCTCCCAATTTACAGAGAAACTGAGCTGAGAAAAAAAAAAATGAAACTGTAAAAGGGCTAGAAGAAAATAAAGTGACTCTTACTATGTAATTTCGGTGTGTGCAATATTTTCTAAGACAGGAAGAAATCATAAAAGAAAAGATTGATGGATTTCCTTAAATTAGAAGCGAATACACTTTTATGCCCCGGAAACTACCCACAGTGTACAAAAACCCACAAGTTGCCTCTTTGTAGCTACATCCATTTCCCTTCTGCCCCCACCCCCTCCTTCACACCTGGCAAGCACTAATTTGTTCCACTTACTATAATTTCATCATTTCATGAATATTATACACATGGAATCATGCAGTATTTTTTCTATGCTTTGGTTTTCAACCTGCCTACATCATTGTATTTGAAGTGAATTTCTTGCAAACAACATATGGTTGGGTCATGTGCTTTTAATCCACTCTACCAATCTCTGTTTTTTAATTGGTGTATTTGGACCATTTACATTCAATATAAATATTGATACATGAGGGCTCTTAAATCTGATATTATATTTTTTGTTTTCTGACCATTCTGTTTTTGTTTCTCTATTTTTTTTTTCCTGCCTTCCTGAGGGTTACTTGGACATTTTTTTTTTTTGAATTTTATCTTCATTTATAAATAGTATTCGTTTGTTATTTCTTGTAGATCTTTTTTTTTTTAGTGGATCTACAGTCATTACTTATATACACAACTTACCAGAATCTATTAGTGTCATCATTTTACCAGTTTTAGTGTAGAATAGGAGCCTTTCCTGCCTTTATATCCCTTTATCCTTCCTTATTTATAATATAATTCCCTTGTACATTTAGAACCACATCAGTTGGCATTATAATTCTGTTTCCACATTAAAGATAATTTAGAAAACTCAAGAGGAGAGGTAAAGTCTGTTGTATTCACTCATATTTTTTCTTACCATGATTTTTGTTTCTTCCTGATATTTCAGAGTTCCTTCTTTTATTGTTTCCTTTCTGTTTAAGAATTTTCCTGAACTATTCTTTTAGAGTAGATCTGCCTGCAACAAATTCTTTACTTTCCTTCATCTGAGAATCTCTAGGTTTTCTCTTCATTCTTTCTTTTAAATTCCAGTATAATAAACATACAGTGTTATATTAGTTTGAGATGTACAATATACTAATTCAACCATTCTATACATTACTCAGTGCTCATCACAGTAAGTGTGCTCTTAATCCCCTTCACCTACTTCACCCATCCCCCACCCACCTCCCCTCAGGCAACTACCAGTTTGTTGTCTATATTTAAGAATCTGTTTTTTAGTGTCTCTCTTTTTTTCTTTGTTCATTAGGTTTGTTTTTTAAATTCTATGTATAAGTGAAATCATATGGTATTTACCTTTTTCTGACTTATTTCACTTAGAATTATACCATGTAGATCTATCCTTGTTGTTGCAAAGGGCAAGATTTCATTCTTTTCATGGCTAATAATATTCCATTGTGTGTGTGTATGTGTCTCTGTGTGAATACACATATCACAGCTTCTTTATCTATTTCTCTATCATTGGACACTAGGTTGCTTCCATAATATGGCTATTGTAAACAATGCTGTAATAAACATAGGGGTGCATATATTTTTTCAAATTAGTCTTTTCATATTCTTTGGGTAAATATCCCGTAGTGTACCAGATACCTGGATCATATGGTCATTCTATTTTAAATTATTGGGCAAGCTCCATACTGTTTGTGCCACAGTGACTGCACCAGTGTGCATTCCCACCAACAGTGCACAATGCACAAGGTTCCTTTTACTTGGCATCCTTGTCAACACTTATTGTTTCTTGTGTTTCGATTTTAGCCATTCTGACAGGTGTGAGGTGGTATCTCATTGTGGTTTTGATTTGTATTTCCTTGATGATGAGTGATGTTGAGCATCTTTTCATGTGTGGGCTGGCCATCTGCATGTCTTCTTTGGAAAAATGTTCACATCTTCTGCCCATTTTTAATTGGATTATTTGTGAGGTTTTGGTGTTAAGTATAAGTTCTTTATATATTTTGGATACTGACCCTTATTGGTTATATCATTTGTAAATATCTTCTCCCATTTAGTAGGTTGTCTTTTTTTTTATTGTTCCTTTTTTTGTGCAAAAGCTTTTTATTTTGATGTAGTTCCAATAGTTAATTTCTGCTTTTGTTTCCCTTGTCTCAGGAGACATAACTAGAAAAATGTTGCTATGAACAACATCAGAGAAATTACTGCCTGTGCTCTTTTTTACAATTTATATGCTTTCAGGTGTCACATTTGGGTCTTTATTCCATTTTGAGTGTTTTTTATTTATTTTTTAATTTAAATTCAATTTAATTAAGATATAATGTACTATTAGTTTCAAAGGTAGATTCAGTGCATACAACACCCAGTGCTCATTACTTCCAGTGCCCTTCCTAATGCCTATCACTCAGTTACCCCATCTCCCCATCTATCTCCTCTCCGGCAACCCTCAGTTTGTTTCCTATAGTTAAGAGTCTCTTATGGTTTGCCTCCCTCTCTGTTTTCCTCTTATTTTATTTTTCCTTCCCTTCCCCTATGTTCATCTATTTTGTTTCTTAAATTCCACATGAGTTTATTTTTATGTATGGTGTTAGAGAGTGGTCCAGTTTCATTCTTTTGCATTTAGTTGTCCAGTTTTCTCAACACCATTTGTTGAAAAGACTGTCTTTTTCCCATTGCATATTCTTGGCTCATCTGTCATAGATTAATTGACCATATAAGCATGGTTTATTTCTGGGCTCTCTATTCTGTTCTATTGATCTACGTGTCTCTTTTTGTGCCAGTACCATACTGGTTCGTATACTACAGCTTTGTACTTTATCTTTAAATCTGAAATACTATACTATTGTGATATCTCCATTTTTATTCTTCTTATTCCAGATTGCTTTGACTATTGGGGGTCTTTTGTGGTTCCATACAAAATTTTAAGATTTTTGTTCTAGTTCTATGAAAAATGTTGTTGGTATTTTGATAGGGATTGCATTAAATGTGTAGATTGCTCTGGGTAGTATGGACATTGTAACAATATTGGCTCTCCCAATCCATTAGCATAGAATATGTTTCCTTTTGTTCATATCATCTTCAAATTCTTTCATCAGTGTTTTATGGTTTTCAGAGTACAGTATAATCTTTCACCTTCTCAGTTAAATTTATTCCTAGGTATTTGATTATTTTTGGTGCAATTGTAAATGGGATTGTTTTCTTAATTTCTCTTTCTACTACCTCATTATTAGTGTATAGAAATGCAACAGATTTGTGTACAATGATTTTGTATCCTGTGACTTCACTGAATTTATCAGTTCTAGTAGTTTTTCTGTGGGTCTTTAGGGTTTTCTATATAGAGTATATTATCATCTGCAAATAGTGAAAGTTTTACTTCTTCCTTACCAATTTGGATGCCTTTTATTTCTTTTCATTGTCTGATTGCTGTGGCTGGGACTTTCAGCACTATATTGAATAAAAGTGGTGAGAGTGACATCCTTGTCTTATTCCTGATCTTAGGAGAAGAGCTCTCAGTGTTCATCATTGAGCAGGATGTTATTAGTAGGTTTTTCCTACACAGCCTTTATTATGTTGAGATATGTTCCCTTTAAACCTACTTGGTTGACGGTTTTTTTTATCATGAATGAATGTTGTACTTTGTCAAATGTTTATTCTACATCTATTGAAACGATCATATGGTTTTTATTCTTTCTTTTGCTGATATGATGTATCACATTGATTGATTTGTGAATTTTAAACCACACTTGCATTCCGGGAATAAATACCACTTGATAGCAGTGAAGGATTTTTTTTAAATGTATTGTTGATTTGGTTTGCTAGTATTTTGTTGAGGATTTTTGCAACTATGTGCATCAGAGATATTGGCCTGTAGTTCTCTTTCTGTGTGGTGACTTTTTCTGGTTTTAGTATCAGGGTAATACTGGTCACATTGAATGAATTTGGAAGATTTCCTTCCTCTTCTATTTTTTGGAATAATTTGAGAAGAATAGGTATTAACTCTTCTTTAAATGTTTGGAAGAATTCACCTGTGAAGCCATCTGGTCCTGGACTTTTGTTTGCTGGGAGTTTTTTGATTAGCAATTCAATTTCATCACTAGTCATCAGTTTGTTCAAATTTTCTATTTCTTCCTGATTCAGTTTTGGAAGGTTATGTGTTTCTGGGAATTTATACATTTCTTCTAGTTGTCCAGTTTGTTGGCATATGATTTTTCATAATCTCTTATAATCCTTTGTATTTCTGTGTTGTTAGTTGTTATTTCTCCTCTTTCATTTCTGATTTTGTTCATTTGAATTCCCCCCCCCTTTCTTGCTTTTATTTTATCTTTTTGGATGAGTTTGACTAAAGATTTATCAATTTTGTTGATCTTTTCAAAGAACCAGCTCCTGGTTACATTTATCTGTTCTACTTATTTTTTAGTTTCTATTTCACTTATTTTTGCTCTAGCCTTTATTATTTCTTTCCTTCTACTGGCTTTTGGCTTTGTTTGATCTTCTTTTTCTAGCTCCTTGAGGTATAAGGTTAGGTCATTTATCTGATATTTTTCTTGCTTCTTGAGGTAGCTCTGGATTGCTATAATCTTGCTTCTTAGAACAGCTTTTGCTGCATCCCAAAGATTTTGGGCCATCATGTCTTCATTTTCATTTGTCTCCACGTATTTATGATATCCTCTTTGACGTCTTGGTTGATCCATTCATTGTTTAGTAATAAGTTATTTACCTCCATGTATTTGTGTTTGCACTTTTTTTCTTGTGGTTGATTTCCAGTTTCATAGAATTGTGGTCAAAATGCATGCTATGACTTCAGTCTTCAATCTTTCTGATCTTTGTGATATATTCTGGAGAATGTTCGAATGTACATTCGAAAAGAATGTGTATTCTGCTGTTTTTGGATGGAATGTTCTGAATATATGTTTAGATTCATCTGGTCCAATGTGTCATTCAAAACCATTGTTTCCTTGTTGATTTTCTGTTTGGATGATCTGTCCATTGATGTAAGTGGAGTTTTAAAGTCCCCTACTAATTATTATATACTATCAATTTCTTCCATTATGTTCGTTAATAGCTGCTTTTTATATCTGGGTGCTTCCATGTTGGGTACATTATTTCCAATTGCTATATCTTCTTATTGAACTGTTTCCCTCTATGATTATGTAGTGTCCTTCTTTGTCTCTTGTTACAGTCTCCATTTTAAAGCCTATTTTTCAGTTCCATTTGCCTGGTAAATGTCTTTTCATCCCTTTAGTTTTAATCTACATATATGTTTAGGTCTGAAATGAGTCTCTTGTAGGCAGCATATAGATGGGTCTTCTTTTTTATTCATTCAGTCATCCTATGTCTTTTGATTGGACTGTTTAGTCCATTTATATTCAAAGTAAATTATCAATAGGTATGTACTTATTGCCATTTTGTTAACTGTTTTATGGTGGTTTTTGTTCTTCCGTGTTCCTTTCTTTTCTTGCTGTCTTTTCTTGTGGTTTGATGGCTTTCTTTAGTGATATGTTTGGATTCCTTTGTCTTTATTTTTTGTATATCTATTAGTAGTTTTTGATTTGTGGTTACCATTAGGTTTATATATATATAATATCTAACACATATAGCAGTCTATATTAAGTTGATGGTCATTTAAGTTTGAACCCATTCTTTTTTCCTAAATATTTTATTTTATTATTTTTTAAAGATTGTATTTATTTATTTGAGATAGAGAGAGTGAGTGAGAGAGCAGGAGCAGGGGAGTAGAGGGAGAGAGAGAAGCAGGCTCCCCGCTGAGCAGGGAGCCCAACACTGGGCTCGATCCCAGGACATTGGGATCATGACCTGAGCCGAAGGCAGACGCTCAACCAACTGAGCCACCCAGGCACTCCAAGTTTGAACACATTCTTAAAGCACTAAATTTTTACCCCTCCCTCCACACACACATTTTAGGTATATGGTGTCATCCTTTACATCCTTTATTTTGTGAATCCCTTGACTGATTTTTATAGATATACCTGATTTACTGCCTTTGTGCTTTAACCTCCATACTGGTTTTATAAGTGATTAATTTACTACTTTTATTATGTTTACACGTGCCTGTGAGATTTTTTTCCTTTCCTACTTTTCTTACTCCTACTTATGGTCTTTCCTTTCCACTCAAAGAATCCCCTTTAACATTTCTTATAAGGCTGATTTAGTGATGATGAACTCCTTTAACTTTTGTTTGGCTGGGAAACTCTTTATCTCTCCTTCTATTCTGAACGATAGCTTTGCTGGGTAAAGTATTCTTGGTTGCAAGTTTTTTCATTTTTGCACTTTGAATACATCCTGCCACTTTCTTCTGGCCTGCTAAGTTTCTGCTGAAAAATCTGCTGATATCATCATGGGGTTTCCCTTTCTCTTGCTGCTTTAAAAATTCTCTCTTTATTACTACTTTTTGCCATTTCAATTATATGTCTTGGTGTGGACCTCCTTGGGTTGATTTTATTGCACACTCTCTGTGCCTCCTGGATCTGGATTTCTGTTTCCTTCCCCTGAGTCAGGAAGTTTTCAGCTATTATTTCTTCAAATAAATTGTCTTCCCCCCTGTTCTCTCTCTTCTCCTTCTAGGGTCCCTATAATGCAAATGTTATGATGCTTGATGGTGTTGCTGAGTTCTCTGAATCTAATCTCACTTTTTATTATTCTTTTTTCTTTTTCCTGTTTGGCTTGGTTGCTTTCCATTACTCTGTCTTCCAGAGCTGACTGATTCATTTTTTTGCTTCCTTTAGTCTACTGTTTATTCCTTCTCTATATATATTTTAAAAGATTTTATTTATTTATTTGACAGAGAAAGCGAGAGAGCACAAGCAGGGGGAGCAGCAGGCAGAGGGAGAGGGACAAGCAGGCTCTTGCTGAACAAAGAGTCTGATTCGGAGCTTGATCCCAGGACCCTGGGATCAAGACCTTAGCCAAAGGCAGACACTTAACCGACGGAGCCACCCAGGTGCCCCCTAAAGATTTTACTTATTTATTTGACAGAGAGAGAGTAAGAGTGGGGGTAGCCAGAGAGACAGGCAGACTCCCCACTGAGCAAGGAGCCCAGTGCAGGGCTCAATCCCAGGACTCTGAGATCATGACCTGAGCTGAAATCAGACATGTAACCAACTGAGCCACACAGGCGCCCTGCCTTTAGTATATTTTTAATTTCAATTATTGAGTTCTTCCTTCCTGATTGGTTCTTTTTTATATTTTCTATTTCTTTGTTTAGGGTCTCACTGAGTTCCTCCACCCTTTTCTCTAGTCCAGTGAGGATCTTTATGACTATTACTTTAAATTCTCTATCAGGTATATTGCTTATCACCACTTTGTTTAGCTCTCCAGCTGCAATTTTGTCCTGTTCTTTAGATTCATCTGGTCCAATGTGTCATTCAAAACCATTGTTTCCTTGTTCCATAGTTTTCAGAAGTTTAATTATAATGTGTCTTGGCATAGTCTTCTTTAGTTTTTTTTCTGGTCAGGGTTTGGTCAGCTTCCTGAATTTGCACATTTCTATCTCTTGTCAAATTTGGGAAGATTTCAGCCACTATTTTCTTGAGGACTTTTTCAGCCATCCCCTCTTTCTCTTCCTTTTCTGGGCCTCTGGCAACATGAATGTCAGATCTTTTGTTATAGTCCCACAGGTGTCTGAAGCTATGTTTACTTTTTTTTTTTTCAGTCTACTTTCTGTTGCTCTGACGGGGTAATTTCTACCACCCCATGTTCTAGGTCATTGGTTTCTTTTCTCTGTCTCCTCCATTCTAGTGTTAATCCCACTGATTTAGTACAGTTATTGTTTTTTTTTTTTTCAATTCTAAAATTTCCATTTGATTCTACTTTATGTCTTCTATTGTCTTGATGAGAATTTCAATTTATTTACTGAGGCTTTTTACATTTTTTCTTTTTTTTTTTCATGAGTGTTCATAATTACTCATATAACCATCTTTAGAATAGCTTCATTAAAATCTTTGTCAGATAGTTTTGACATCTCCATCATCTCAGCTTTGGTATTTACAGTCTTTTCTCATTAGTTTGTGATGTTCTGGGTTCTTGGTATGATATTTGATTGAAATCTGGACATTTTCATATATGTCATGAGATAATGAATCTTATTTAAACCTTCCAGTTTAGCTTTTTTTTTTTTTCTCTAACATTGCTCCAGCAAAGAAAAAGGGTGTACCACCGCATTACTGCTAGATGAGAGTGTGGGTTCTAACTCCCCATGTGGTCTCCACTAACACTGTGATGCAAGTGACCTCATTATTGCGGGTTAAGGATGAAAGTCCTGGCTTTTCTGATATTAACCTGAAGGGGTATCCGGGTACCTCATTACAACCTTGCAAGTGTGGAAGTCTAGCTTTCTCACTCATCTTTTGCTGGCACGTGTGGAGGTGGTATTTAGCTGGAGTAGAGAAGTTATTGTCTAAAGGTCTTCTGCCTTGCTCAGCTGCCTTTTTACTGCTCCGATGGCTATGGAGACCAAGCTTTTACTGGAGCTCTTATCGTCTTTGCCTGTTGCCATTTCCCAGTTGCTGGTTTCTTCAGCTCCAAAGCTGGAATATACAAGGCAAAAAGAAAACCCAGGGATCTCACCACTGTGTCTTCCCTCATATCCTGATTCCTTGCTGCTCAGCCTTCCTCCCTTTACCTCTTAGAGTCTTCTTATGCTTTATTAAATATAATGCCCAGGGTTTTTATTTGTACTTAGTGGGAGGAATATTAAATCTACTCCATATTCCCAGATGTGGAAATCCCAACATTGCTTTTATTTATATTTGTTTTTAGAGGGTGGTCTTGGAAGGCTGGAAGTCTTTCAGAAACTTGAATTGAGTATGCATTATCTCCTTTACTCTTATGGCAATCCTATAATGGAGGTAATGTCTTTTAAGTGACTTTTAAGACTCAGAGAGATTAAATTGCCCAGGATTATACAACTAATAAGTGATAGACCAGAATTCTAACTGATGTCTCTTTAAGATGGGAACACCAACAACAAAAATGTCTGTAATCTCTGACTCTGACCTGTCCCTGGAACCTTCATTAATATTTACTAACTTTTACTAAATATTCAAATATATAATAGGAAGTTAGGCTTGGGGTGTGTGTAAAGCAAATATCCCCATCAGTTGGTAAGGTAAAGGACAGTAACAGCATGTAAGGGAACAAAGACCCTAAGAGGTAGAAATGCCAAGAGAACCCAAATCCCCCAAGAAATTATACAGGTCTTGAAACTGGAAGCAGGAGGGGTATGTTCAAGGCATTTTTATTTAGCTAGAGCTTAAGGACAATCTACCTTACTCAGGTGAACTGCGTCTTTATGATGCATGAGAATGAGACTATAAAGGTATAATACCTGTGAATTAGGGGAGCTGAACTATCTGGTGATCATTTCACACTCTAAAAGACAGAGAAACTTGCCCCACATCACACCCAGCAATCTTTAAAGTCAGGAAAGAACCCACATCCCCTGTGTCCTGATTCAAAGATATTTCCACTATGAAAGGACAGACTCAGCACTTCTTTCATTGCTAAAGGGTGAAAGATATAGAAAATATTATTTGGTCTAAATGAATAGAAGAAAATGTACTGCTTCCTATTAGCCATCAACATTGTCTCATTTTAACTCAGAACAAAATGATTAAGTCTGATGACCAAGGCTTCTCTGGAATAGATAAAATCTGTATGCTCAGGATGAAATTTGGGTCAGGATGAATTTAGATTAGATTATTCATTCACCATTTCACTTGTATATGATTTCTTCAAGAATCCTTCCAGTGTTTCAAGTAAGCATGACCTTGGAATCTGTCCAGTCCTAACCCACTGGAAACAAGTTACCTTTCTGCATTTCTCAACCTAGTTTTCCAGTGTTTTGATGAGTCACATTGACAGTGAGTTGCCAAAAGCTGAAGACTAAAAATTTCTCAGGAAAGCCACCTTCTGAGGTCTTTGCTCTCTTTGAACAGAGAGTGACCTCTGGTTTCTTGCTATTTTGATCCCTTTCACAAGATCATCAGATTTATCACTGGCTCTAACAAGCCCACTGTTACTTGATAAAGTGTTTATTGCAAATAACAAACTAATAAGAAGGCAAAAAGAAATTTTACCAATTGGATTAGAAAATTAAATACTGTAATGTAGTGCTTTTCAATATTTTGATTGGGAGCATTAGAGCATTAGAGACAATCTTCTGGAATTTACCCAAAAGTTTTAATGATCTTGCTTTAGGATGAAGTGTGAATTCTGATTCCCAGCTCCTATCCCTTTCAGAGTGACCACATTTAAAGAAATATGTCAGATGGCAAAGGCTCTGCAGGAGTGCTCTGTAGGTAACACCTGTCTTTCTGATCTTAATCCTGTCCTAAAGAGAAAGGGCATGTCCTCTCAGGAAGAAACTCAAGGAAGAGCAGGGGAAAAGGCTTATGCTATGCCCAATGTTGTGGGAAGAAATTTATCTTTACTTTTGTTTGTACTTTTAACATATGTTTTCATTGATGGCAGCCTCCCTAGCTTCTGGGCCTGTATCTACTGAACACCATCAGCAGTGAATTAGTACTCATTGCCAGGCACACCCTTAGAGTGACAAGAAAATGCCAGTCTGACTTAAGGATAACCTTGATGAAGCAGTAAGAACTAGTACTTTTTAGATAACTAATAAGTTATTAACAAATACTCAACTATTTTATAATAATAAATTCATAATCTATAAAGGAAAATGCTTTAGAAAATAATTTTAACAAATTAATATATTGTTTTAAAATAATTTAACCTTTGATTACTCATCTTTTTATTATTTTGTGTTGTGAAATGAGAAGTACACATAAAGGAATTCCTTTGCACACCAGAGTATACTAGTTGTTTCTACGTATAGCACATTTTTGCACAGTGAACAAACTGGTCTCCTTTTAGTGAAATATCAAATCCACTTGGAAGAATAACTGATAAATAAAGTATGGTTATTTAGACGTGGGTATTTTCTCAAAATGAGCCAAGTGAGCCTGTCATTTCAAGAAAAATGACAGCATGCATTGCCAGTGATAAAAGTTTGAACTTTTGAGCAAAAATTAGAAACTCTTATCTTTCACCATGAACTTGGCGGCTTCCTAATATTTAAGGACTTTTCTGATGAGGCTGGAGGGATATTAACAAATGGGAGTTTTACATACTGTATAATGAAATGAACTAAAAGTTTGAAGGTCTGCATAATTCAGTGAACTAGTATTTTCCAAATGATGAATGCATGGTGTTAAAGAATCATACATGCTGAAAGATCCATTTAAAATGCAAGACTGACAAATGGATTTTAATGTTAACAGGTAAGGAAGTTCCATTGATATGACTCAGGTTCCACATGGCAACGACATTTAAGAAGCTACCCTTTGTTGAGTCCTCTCCTTTCCTACTGATGAGGGAACAGAAGGCAAGCTGAGGACAAAGCAGAAACTGACACCCCGCAACAACCCCCCCCCTCAGGCACTCCTGGCTGCCCTAAAGGACAAAGAAATAGTTAACCTATAGATACCACAATCCTGCAAGATTTAAGTCTCCCTCAGTTTACAAATGTCTTTAGCAGTTTACAAGAACGAAGCATTTCTATCAATAACCTAGCTTCCGGAAGGGAATGTAGATACAATTACATGTCCTTATAATCTGCAGCCTGCAGGAAGTTCCCAGCCATCTTAATGTTAATGCCTTGCTAGGGGGAAAAACAATCTTAACTTGACAATGGCAAGGCCTCCAGTATCTTGTGAATCTTCTTTAACATATGAAAGTATTTTCTCAACCTCCCTTTTTCCTTACCTCCCCCAACCCCATGGTGTATAATCAGCCACCCCTCACAACCCCGGGGCAGCAGCTCTTTCTGCCCATGGGTCCTGTCCCCGTGCTTTAATAAAACGCCAATTTTGCACCAAAGACGCTTCAAGAATTCTTTCTTGGTCGTCGGCTCCGGTCTCCACCCCACTGAACCTCACGTATATTACACAATCTCATCCCTACTACTTATCTGTGAGGCCAATTTTCTTCAAATTAACATCTCACTACCAGTTGAATACAGAGCCAGATATGGAAATTCAGCTGTTTTCTATAGAACCAGACATTAAAAAGATTTGCAAAAATGTAAAAAAATAAAATATAAGAAAGATACTCCTCTCACTGTTTTGTTGGTCTATTTTAGAAACAGTTATTTTCCCAATGTATATTATTTATGTTAGTATGTTGTATATTTATTATTTTTAAATAAATTAATAAATACTTAAAATTTTTCTGTTTTAATTTCTAATACAATGAAATACAGCTACATGTAACATATAACCTACATAAACAAAAGTGTTTGGAGGTCCTCAATCATTTCAAGAATAGAGAGAGATCCTGAGACCAAAAGTTTGAGAACCACTGCTGTAGGTCATCTCTTAACAATTTTTTTCCTATTTGGCTTTTAAAGGAAAGAATAATGTAATTATCTTTAGGGGGACTATTTGGGATTGTTTATCCTTTTTTTTTTTTTTTTTTGGTTTTGGGTTTGGTTGTGACAGTAAGCAAATGGGTGTTTGCCTGCTTTCCAGGTAAAGAGAGAAGGAACAGGGCCCGATTTCCTCAGGTACCTTGCCTAGAGGCCTCCAGCAGTGGGCTGGGGTGGGCTATGTACAGAGACCTAACACATTTGCATTGTTTGGTGTGATTTTCCTGGCTTCAGACTATGAATCTGCTCAGTAAGTACCTTAATTCAATAAAGCATTGTCTAGCACCTACCAGGTAGAAATCACAGTACTTTTGAGAACACAAGTCACACAGCATGTGGCCCTGATAGCACAGTCAATTGAAAGGAACAAAACCAGCAAAGTTGTATGTGGCGACAGGAAGTATTCTAACTGCTTTCTTCCTGATATTTTCTGATGTAATCCTCACAACGACCATATTTTAGAATAATTCCCATTTATCAGAGGAGAAAATTGAGGCTTAGGAAAGATAAGTGTCTTGTTTAACATCACAGTAAACTGCAGAGCTGGCAGAAGAATGCAGATGTATTTGATGTCAAAGTCTGAACTTTGAATTGTCTGGAAATACTATTAGAAATGCAGTAACAGAGTTCAACCAGAGGGAGTGGAAGAGGCTGATTGTAAGAGGGGAAATCCTGGCACTGAACTGGCCCTTGAAGGAAAAGAAGATCTTCCACTGGAGGGAGGGACGTGCTATCCAGGCAGAGGTAAATACTTGAGCAAAAACCCATAGCTTCTAGGACATCTGCATATTTGTAGTATCGTGACTTGAGAGTGGAAAATTACATAGAATAAAATTGGGGACAGCTTTAAAACGGTTGTTGAAGATTTTAGACTTAGTTCAAGAAGGGTAGCAGCCTTAAAGGATTTTGCTAACAGAAGTGGCATGCTCTAAGCCAGGCCTTAGGGAGAACAATGGGCACAATGAGACATTTGCATTTGCTTAGCTTAACTCTTGCTCCAAAGGAATTCCTAATGATTTCATGTGCAACAGGCCAGAGCTTCTGCCCAGTTGGCATTAGGGTGCTCTGTGTGGCTTTGTTTTGACAAACCTTGGCCATGAACCCCTCACATGAAGAAGAGCCCGGGTCACAGTTCCCTCTGCAGCAGGAAGCTCCCTGCTTACTGTCAAACCGCATTCTCAAAGGCAAGCCTTCTTTCTGCCTCCAACTCCCCTCCTGCCATCTCCCTTCAAGTGGTGGATGTTAACCTATTAAAATCGCCTTCGAATGTTTGCAGGAAGTTGGTTTTTAACCAGGGGAGTTCCCAAGCAAGCCTAGCAGGACCAGAAAACTAGGAGGAAACCTTGTGAAATCCACCTGCAAACCACTTGGGCTGTCACCTATTCCCCCTACCCCTGTACGCATACCAAGAGCTGAGAACTCCACATGGAAATCTTTTAAGACATTCCTGAGTGAGATGCCACTATTTCTCAACATCTCGATATGCACATATGTTACCGATAATGTCGGGGTGGCTTGTGATGATAAAAGGCGCATGAAATTATAACATTAAAGAATAAAAATGAAGTACAAATTAAATTCTTCAAAAATCAATAAATAAATGCAGGCACACCTGCTAATCTTTGTGGGAGCTGGGGAGGAAAAATGGTGAGGTGCTGTTTAAGTGGTAAACAAACATTTTTACTGTATCAGCCTCAGGAAGTCTCTCTTATGCAGGGTCCACACACGTAAAGAAGTTCATGAAAACCCAAACTAGATTCAACTGAATCACCCCTTATTCAGGGGAGAAGGTAGCATGGGGAAGTCAGTAACTGTATAACTGCTGGACTAAATTTAAGCATTATTTTTTATTTTTTCTTAACTTTTTAAGAAGTTGTGTTTAACTGTCCAAGGGAGCTAAAAAAAAAGTAAAATAATTTCTTCCCCCAGTGCGGGTAATGAAAGCCAAGGGCTAGGGAGAAAGTTCTTAGCTCCTGTATGAGAAGACAAGCATCTTTTCGTTGGGGACAGATCGCACTGATGTATGGAGGAGAAGACAAGGGACGGGAAATTCTGAATTTCATTGCAAACCACAAAGCATGAGCAAAATACATCCATTTAGGTTGAGTTCACTGTGGGGACAACTACTTGAACTCTAAAGCAACTTGGATCTCTTGAAAGCAGTTCTCTTAACTGAGAAGTTTTTCTTTTTCTTTTACAATGTGTGAGATCTTCTCGCATCCACTTAAAACACAGGTACCCATTTCATGCCCTGCTCTTTAAATGGTTTCTGATTATGTTGTCAGTGGAAATTCCTGGCTTCCGTTTCTCAGTGTCAATGATGGCAAGCATGAGGGACTTTCAAGTGTAAGCTGAACTTTTTCAAGTCATTTTATTTTTGTTTGTCCACTCTCCTATTTTCCCATTTACAGAAGCTCTTAAGACGAAGGAAACAAACTAGAAAGATCCCTTGTTTTTTGAAAATCGCTGTGGCATTGAGGAAACATGCCTTCATTCTCATCTTCATTTTCGGCATGAAATTCATTAGCAGATTGGGAAATCTTGACAGATGTCATGAATGTGGCAGCCTGAAATCAAAGCTGACACAGGAAGGGACTGATGATGGAAGGGACACATCTATTTGTTTGTCTGGATTGGTGTGTCCAATTTTAAGTTTACAGCTGGACTGCAGTGTGGCAAGCAGAAGGCCAGGTTAAGAGAAAAACATCATATTGGACTAGGAGGAAAGAATGGGGATATCTGTGATCCATCTCCGGAAACTTAGAAGTGATGGTTTTTCCTTCTAATTGGCTATACACTATGTGAACATCAACACTGGTCTCTGGGACTGTTGGCTTGTTCTAATTTGTTCACGGAACACAATTTTGTGCGCACCATCCACCTGCTCAGAATTCTTCAGTCTCAGTCCCTTGGGGCCAAGTTCAACTGCCTTGGTCTGATATTTAGAACCCTGGGCAGTCGGGTCCCCATTAGTTATTCAAGCATTACAGACACTGGAATGCTGGGCATTGGAGGATGAGTAAAATTGCCTTGGCAAAGATGGTTAAGGAAAAGGGAGTCCAGGTACAAGGCAGAGACAGGCAAAACTAGGAAGCGTGAAGGCCAAGGTGCATTTGGAGAACGGGAAGTCATACAGTGTGACTGGAAGGTAGGATGCGTGAGGGACCCGGGAAAGACGAACTCTCAGAGACGTAGTATGGTCCAATATAGGGTCTTGTGAGGCATGCAGATGAGACTGAGTTTTGTTTCTATAGCCATTGGGAAAATCAGCAAAGGCTTTTGCAAAGAAAGGTGTTATTATTGATGCTGGCTTTTAGAAAGGTGACTGACAACACATGAATGTCCTGATTGAAAATGCCAGAAAAGGCCAAATACCTGCCAGAAGTCTTCTCAAACATTGTAATTCCACAAAAACATTTTACATTTGTTAGAAATTACAGAGATTACCAAGTGGCCCAAGACATCACGGTGAAAATATTTAGACAATTGGCAAACTCTTCTTTCTCTATATGCTATTTCCAAAGGAGATAATCTTTAATCCTCTCTTCCATCCAAATTATTCCCTGTCTTGGAAAAAAAATGCCAAAAATGTTTGGGAAAATGCACTCCACCCGTGTTTTTTGGAAGGGCTGGTTATTTAGTTTCTACATGAGCCAAATTTTAATCCACAGGAATTTTCTTAGAAAAGACATATTGCCAAAATGTTCCTCCAGTATAATTCTGGTGGGAACCCATGGTAGGTGAATGTAAGTTATAGTCATAGAATGTAAAAGAGGAAGGAGAATATTAACCACACTAAATACTTAATACTGCAAATGTATCATGAAGTATTTGACATTTTGTAAGTCCATGTTGGAAATTCACAGTCAAAAAAACATGATGATTTCAGAGCTTACATAATCTAGATTTCCAGGGACACCTGGGTGGCTCAGCTGGTTAAGCATCCGACTCTTGATTTCGGCTCAGGTCATGATCTCAGGGTGGTGAGATGGAGCCCTGTGTTGGGCTCCATACTGGGCATGGAGCCAACTTAAGATTGTCTCTTTCCCTCCCCTTCTTCCCCCTACTCTCTTAAAAACAAAAAACAAAACATAATCTAGATTTCCATCCGATGCTTATTTGGTCATTGAGATTCTTTAAGAACATTCCATAAATATTTTTGAGCACTATGTGGAGCTCTGAAAACATATTGGTGAGCAACACAGTCCCTGCCCTCATGGAGCTTACATCTAAAATAAAGATAAAAAAAGATAAAGAAGCAATTATCACAATATTATATCACATAATAATAACGATGATGTGAAAGGGCTTAGATGAAGGAAGTACACAGTATTATGAGACCATACAGGGTAAACCAGTGGGGGGGGGGAGGGCACAGCAGGGAACACAACCTTTAAGAAATTACAACTAAACTGATATCTAAAGCATAAGCAGGACCTAGCCCAGCAAGACAAGTGGCCAGGGAAGAAAAAAGTGGGTACGAGTGTGAGCAGCGTTCTAAGACAAAGATTCAGAGTCCAAAGAAAGAAGCGCATTCAGGAAACCAAGTAGTTTACCTCAGCTGGAATTGATATATAAACCATGTGTGCAGAGGTGGAGGGGTGGAATATCTATGAATGAAGCTGGAGGGTAGGAAGGGGCCAGATCCCACCAAGTCTTGTAATACTTGTAACAGAATTTGGGATTTATCCCAAGAGCATTAGAGAAGCACTGACTGCTTTTAAGCAGAGGAATCATGATCATATTTGAATCTCAGAAAGGTCACTCTGACCAAGGAGTAAAGAATGAATTTATGAATGTGGGCAAGTCAGAGGTGGGATGCCCAGTCTGGGAAGACGTGATAATTCTCGGGAGAGGCAATGGAAGCCTAAGCAAGAAGAGTAGAAACGAAGACAGAAAGAAGGAAATGGATCTGAGAACATACACAAAACTCTGTAATTGTTGCTCAGGGTGAGAGAGAAAGGGGAGGTGAGGGTAACCCCCAGGTCTCTTGCTGGAATAGTGGAAGTGGCTAGTAGGGAGAGAGTAGAAACAGATGAAGGGGTGAAAACAAGAGGTTCAGTTTCAGTCCTGTTAAGTTTATGGTGGACACTCAAACAGAGAACCTAACATGTCACCGGGTATATGGAGCTGGAGCTCGGACTGAGGTTTGAGTCATTAGCACACAGATGGTCATGGGAGACAACGCGTATATGGAAGGCTCAAGTCTTCTTGGTAGCAGAACTCCCAAGCATATGTTAGTACTGCTTAAAATGGAGACAACTGCCCCATGTCTCAGTCTTTTTTACCACAGCCCTGTGATCCACAAAGTCTATTCCATTCCCTATCTAGGATCCTAAGAACATCTCTATCTTTCATCATACATAGAATCATCTGTCTCCTCTCAAAGAAATTGCAGTTTTGAATCAATTATTTTACCCTTAGAGCTGACCTTGAGTCCAGCATTCTTTACCTTTATTTCTGATCTGAAGAAAGCTATACAAATTTCGTGACATTATCTCCCCACATAAAAGCATAAATGGAGAATCCAAAAGAGTTTTATCAGGACCTTTGGTTTCAGGCAAAATAGCTGAGTTATGTTTTAAGGGGATTTATTTGGGTCATCTGATATTTAATTTAAACTGCATGCTTCCTACTCGCTTTTTAATTAATTCATCTTCTAGCTTGCCCTGACATGGTCAGAACTTATTTAGGATCACTTGTTCCCAAAGATCAAATTGCTTTTCTAAAGTACACTTGGTTTCTAAAACTTGGCATCTCTGAGCTTCTGGTGCCAGTACAAAGAGCACATACATATTCCAACAATCCGTGGATTGTTGTTAGTGAGAGGCATTGGTCCTGGCCTTTGGGAGGAAGGGCACAGCACATTTCTTCATACGGGGAAGTGATGGAGCTATTATTACTTTCAAGACATCCCTGGTTTGTCCATTCAGAAAGGCACAAGTCAGGCTCTGTGGCCCATTCAAAGGATGAGGCTGTGAAAATGGGTCCCCTGGTGACACTTGGACTGCCAGCCCTTCCCTTGCATCCCTCTGCAGCAGAAGGTTCCCAGCACCCGAGTTTGTTAACCTTGACCTCTCCTGTCACCATGGAAACACAACACTGCCAAGGGAACTTCCTCTGTGATTATCATTCAAACTGTGAAAGAATAGAATAGAAAATAGAATAGGAAAAACACCGGAAAATTTCATTGCCCATTTCATGTTGCCATTCAGCCTTTTTATTTAGAACAAAGAAGCTCCCAGCAATTTCTTTGAAAGTTTGGTGTTGGGTGGAGGGGGTGATGGTGGGATGGGAAGGCGGAGTCTGGCCAAGAACTGCTGTGGTAGCTTAACATTTTACCAGCCTCTACTCTGTTTCAGCAGTTAAGGCTTACCTGCAATGTATTATGATACCTGGAATAATTTACAATTGCCCCCAAAAGAATAAAATATCTAGGAATAAATTTACAAAGGAGGTGAAAACTATAAAACACTGATGAAGGAAACTGAAGATGACACAAACAAATGGAAAGATATCCCATGAGCATGGATTGGAAGACTTAATATTATTAAAATATTCTTACTATTTAAAGCAATTTACAGATTCAGTGCAATCCCTATCAAAATACCAATAATATTTTTCACAGAACTAGAAGAAACAATACTCAGATTTGTATGGAACCACAAAAGATCCTCAATAGTCAAAGCAATCTTGAAAAAGAACAAAGCTGGAGGTATCACAATCCCAGATTTCAAGATATACTGCAAAGCTATAGTAATCAAAACAGCATGGTACTGGCACAACAATTAGACACACAGATCAATGGAACAGAAGAGAGAGTTCAGAAATAAACCCATGCTTACATGGCAAATTAATCTGTGACAAAGGAAACAAGAATATACAACAGGGAAAAAGACAGTATCTTCAATAAATGGTGCTGGGAAAACTGGACAGCTACATGCAAAAGAATGAAATTGGACCACTTTCTTCCACCATACACAAGAATAAACTCAAAATGCACTGAAGACCTACATATAAGACCTGAAACCATAAAAATCCTAGAAGAGAGCAAAAGGTAGTAATGTCTCTGACACTGGCCATAGTAACATTTTTCTAGATGTGTTCCCTGAGGCAAGGGAAACAAAAGCAAAAATAAACCATTGGGACTACATCAAAATAAAAAGCTTTCACACTGTGGCACCTGAGTGGCTCAGTTGGTTAAGCATCCAACTCTTGGTTTTGGCTCAGGTCATGATCTCATGGGTCCTGAGACTGAGCCCTGCGTTGGACTTTCCACTCAGTGGGGAGTCTGCTTGAGATTCTCTTCCTCTGCCCCTTCCCCCACTCACACATGCTCTCTCTCTAAAATAAATGAATGAATCTTAAAAAAAATAAAAGCTTTCTCACAGTGAAGGAATCTGTCAACAAAACAAAAAGGCAACCTAGTGAATGGGAGAAGATATTTGCAAATGATATATCCAATAAGGGGGTTAATACCCAAAATATATAAAGAACTTATACAACTCAACACCAAAAAAACAATCTGATTAAAAAATGCACGGAGGACTTGAATAGAGATTTTTTTCAAAGAAGACACACAGATGGCCAACAGACACATGATAGGATGTTCAACTTCAGTAATCGTCAGGAAAATGCAAATCAAAACCACAAGATATCACCTTACAGCTGTCAGAATGGTTAAAATCAAAAGGACAAGATATAACAAGTGCTAGAGAGGATGCAGAGAAAAATGAACCCTTGTTCACTGTTAGTGGGAATGTAAATTGGCACAGCCACTGTGGAAAACAGTATTAAAAATAGAAATATCATACAATCCAATAATTCCACTACTGGGTATTTATCCACAGAAAACAAAAACACCAACTGGAAAAGATAGATGCACCTTTATGTTTATTGCAGCATTATTTATAATAGACAAGATGTGGAAGCAGCCCAAGTGTCCACTGATCATAATGTTATACAGCCATAAATAAGGATGAGATCATGCCATTTGCAACAATATGGATGGACTTAAAGGGTATTATGCTTAGTGAAATAAGTCTGACTGAGAAAGACAAATGCCAATGTTTTCACTCATATGCAGAATTAAAAAAAAACCCAAATGAATAAACAAACAAAACACAGAATCAGACCCATAAATACAGAGAACAAACTGATGGATGCCAGAAGGGAGGGGAGTGGGAGAATGGGCAAATGGGTGAAGGGGAGTGGGAGATACAGGCTTCCCATTATGGAATGAATAATTCATGCCGATGAAAGGCACAGCTTAGGGAATATAGTCAATGATACTGCAATAGAGTTGCATGATGACAGACGGCAGCTACACTTACAGTGAGCACAGCATAACATAGAAAGAAGTGGAATCACTATGTTGTATACCTGAAACTAATGGAACATTGTGCGTCAGCCATACTCCAAAAAAAACAAACCAAAACATAACAAAAACCCAGAAGCCAAATACATAAATAAATAAATTACCTAGAATAATGATGCTGTCCTTAATACCATTTGACATGATTTGGATTTTCACCTGTAGTTTGCTAAGCAAACAACAATCATTATTATTATTTCTCTACCACCCCCTTGAATTAGGACTGGAATTTGATAGCAATAAAAGAGGCTTGATTTCAATTTATAGTAGGATTGCTCACATAGAGTTGGAAGGAATCATAGAAATCTAGTTCCAAGTCCATACTTGGAACTGTGGCAAGATACACTGTGTGTGTGTGTGTGTGTGTGTGTGTGTGTGTGTGTGTGTGCATGGCCCTTTAAACTGGGCCCACAGCTTTCCTCATAAATTCCACATCCAGAAAAATTTAATAAGAACTTACTTGGTCCTGTATCTTCCTTTAACAGACCAGCAATATGAAGTCCAAAGAGATCATGCCCTTCTCTCGCTTACTCTCTTCCTTCTGCTCTCCTCTTGCTCCTTTCTCGGCCTCTTCCACCTTCCTCTTTTTCTCTTCCTAAAGTGACAAAGCCGCATAGTTAGAATTTTGCATTGGTTTGAGTGAATGTTAAACAAGAGTGTTGAGTCCCACAGGTGAGGCCCAGTGAAGACAGAGAGTGGGAGCGAAGTTGGAAGTATACCTGGACGCACAGGGAAGCTAGAGGATCAAGAAGTAGGCAAATTATTTCAGAAACACACTGGGGTTTTGGTCAACAATGAATGCAGAGGTCCTGGCAATTTGGAGTCAGGACCTGGGTTGTTCTTAATATGTGTTTCCTAGGCCACCAGTTGCCTTGGTGAGCGAGTCTTCCCTTCTACCTCCGGGAGTGGAGGAGATCAGCAGCTGCAAGGCTGGGTGCCCCCAGATTTACCAGGGACAGAGTGAGACGGGAAACCTCTACAAGTTCTAGGAGCTCCTGCCTGAGTTTGACTCTGCCCTCCGAAGAGGAAAGATGTACTTTACTCAGCTTGGTGAGGTGAACACACTGTGCTTTCATTTGTGATGTTTTAGCACGTGCTGCTGTTTGTTCTAAACCCTGAAGTCTCTAAGTGCACTGATACGGAGAACACACGCCATGGGCTTTGGAGTCAGGTGCATGGATGTCTTAGTAGTGGCTCCAGCACTGCTGGCCTGGGGCAAGACTCGTCACCTCTTCAGCCCTTGGTTTCCTCCTGTGCAAAATGGGAACCACAATAATGCCTATTTCAAGGGATGGTTACATGAATTAGAGAAACAAAGGCATATAATGTGTTTGATGTGGAGTCTAACATAGTAATGGTTTCCAATTACCTCTCACCCAGTGTTGGGCTCCGTTCCAACAGCACAGACTGGCTCAGAATGTAGAGAACGCTGGAGCAAATTTTATATGCTACTCACTCTGAACTTAAGAATACAAAATGATATTAAAAAAAAAAATTCAAGACTCATTTACTCTTTGCTTTTTGTTGAGCTTCTTAGGTGAATACGAATGAGGGGGACAGCCAGGAAATTTGGTGTCACAACATCCAAAAAAGCACCTTATGGCTTCAGTGAATGTGTAAAGAAGCATTTGCTAATGTTTTCTGACTTGCCATCTCCTTTTATAGTAAAATCTTGCAAACCCTCTTAAGAAGTTTATCAATTATTTTATCATTTTTACGTAATATCTATTAAAATGTTATTTTAAATGGAAAATAGACATATTTTAGATCTATGTTCTAAATTCTTCAGCTAGGTGTTGAGAAATGGGTATTTATTATATTATTATCCACTTTTTTGTATTCTCTAGATATTCCATCGTAAGAAAATATATTTTTATAATAAATATAAGATAAATAAAAATATTTTATAAAATATTTCATTTTTAATAGTCTAGTAATTATTTTAAGAGGAAATTTTTACAATATTTTCATTTATCAAGTGATATACACTCTTTGATTCATTTTAACTTAATTCTATATGAAAAGGAATAATCCATGGACAAATAAATTTTAATATGACTTTATATCATATTTGACTTTAGGACCAAAAATATATTACGAAATGAAATGAAGTCTAACTATATGTTCTAGAGCCAACAATTACTTTCATAACTTGATGGTTGAAATGTCTCTTGAATTAAAAAAAAAAAATCAGCTGGTATCCTTTTTTAGATATATATAATTTTCAGGTTTTGTTTCTAAATTATAAGATGAAGGAGACAGTTTTGGGCTTTCCTTTGCAAGCATTTCTACACAAACAACATACTGCCACTTTGGACAGGCTCTGTTCTCAATAGAAAGTCGAACTGTATATAATCACAGCTATCTTTTATATTTTAAACACTGTTAATCTACTGATGACCTCCTGATGTCTGATGTGAGAACTTTGAAAGCTGCCTGTGGGCCTAGTGGGAGCATCTTGAGGCAAATTTGGAAAATTATTAACATTTTTGTATTTCCCTTCCATTTTCTATATTTCAATTGTGGAATTCCTCACAAATTAAACAATGGATGACTAAGAGTAAAAGCAATATAAAATGGTATATGGGTGAAAAATATCGTGGCAGCTACAGGGATTCAATGTGGGATAAATCTCTGAGTGAGTTATGAAAGCCTTCATCAGATGTCTGCCAAGTCCTGTGTGCTCGAGACCTGGACATAGGGACCAACAATGACATGAGCCCCCTTTAAATTCTTTTCCATGTACTGGACTTACGTCCCTTCTATTCTAGTCTCTGGGCATTGGGAGAGATTTTATTCCTCTTCTTATCTCCAATGGCATGTAGGTCAAGTGTGGCATGGTGTAGACACTCCAGAAGTGTTAGAGAATTAATGGACTTAAATGACTTCCACTGAGTGGCAGATCAGACAATGGATGTGGGGGAAACGAGAGTTACACATCAGAGTCAATGATGATCTGGAACTAGAATAATAGAAGCCTGGTGTTGCAACTATCAGGCATGGGAATCAGAAGGGACACTCAGGTATCTAGCAGGCACCTGACACTAGACCCACCCCCACAGGAAGAAGACAGAAGCTAGGGCACCTGACCCAGCGGCAATGCCGAAAGAGATAGCTCTGTCTGTCCAACAAGTATTGCTCCTAAAGGACACGATGGTAACTATTCACGGATAAGGAAAGAGTGAAGCTGAAGGAAGGGGCTGTGCCTCACCCGACAGGTGGAGTGCACTGACCAGAGGTCAGGGATTGCTCCTGAGTCCAGCAGTTGACTGGTAAAAGTATGATTCTGGGACCAATATTCAGGCCTTTGGAGGGAGCTTGGCAAAAGCAAGGCAAGGGTTTGAATTGAAGAGGAGAAGCCCAGGTTACTAGTAGCAAGAGTAACAATGCTGAGCTAACAGGAACCGGTTAACCAGAGAGGCTCACCAATTTATGTGTGAAGTCTGACTTGATCCTGTGAAGTGTGGGTGGGGCTGGACCTGCAGGGAGCCTCAGCAGGGACAAGAGAGGAGGGAGACAGAGGCTGGGAACAAGGCTGGCTCAAATGAGAGCATCTCTGTGGTGGTTCTTGCCTTGTTTTTCCTGGAGCCAATCATTTTACCTGATGCGTGAATAACTTTTTGAACTGATTCTGTATTTTAATGTTTAGCAAGTGTGTTATAGACCAATAACCAATACCAACTGGTGTTGCAATAAAAGTTTATGCTGAGAATAAAAGATTTCTAAGACTTAGATAAATGACACATGTACATCAATTTATATCCTAAGCAGTATTTTTGTTTTGCAAGTTTGAAGCTATTCCATTAGGTGCATACAAGTTTATAATTACTCTATCTTTGTGATAAATTGTTCCATTTATCATGAGGTCATGACTTTTCTTCATCCCTTACAATTATTTTTGCCTTAGAATTTATTTTTTTCTGATGCAAATGGAGCTATAACACTTGCTTTGATTCCTGGTTCTTTGGGGGTTACTTATTCTGCTGTTGGACTTTGAACGTGTCTGTATCTTCATACGTTAAGTGTGCTATAAACATCACGTAGCTGGCAAACTGACATTCTTTATTTTTTCAACAAAATTTTATTTCATTTACACTGACTGTGATTATGGAGATAAATGGATTCATCTCCATCATCTTACATTGTACTTATATTAATTACGCATCCTGCTTTGTATATTTTTATCCCCTTCTAATTTCATTTGGATTGATGAGTGTTTTTTTAGTTAATGTTTTCTTCAAGAGATTTGGAAGCCATCTATTTTATTTCCTTAAAAATTACCCTTAACTAAGTCTTTACGCTCTTGTCAGAAAAATACAAAGACCTTAGAAATTGTAATTCCATTCGCTCTCCTCTATTATATCATTTACTACATCATTTTTATACCCTCGGATTAGGCACTGTAGTTGTATTGTTTTATTCAGTATCTGAACAGAATTTCTCACATTGGTACTGGTTCTGTTGCTTACTATTCTTCCTGGTGTTCCTTTTTTTTTTTTTCCACTTCCATTTTTATGATGAAATTTCTTCTTTCTGAGATTCAGTCTTTAGAAGTTCCTCCAGTGAGACTCTCCTTCAGTGATAAACTCTGTTTTTTTTTGATTGCACAAAAATGTCTTTGCCCTTCTTCTGAAGTAATAGTTTAGCAAAGGGTGAGGTTACATGTGGATAGTTACTTGCTGTCAGCACACTGAAGATATCATCTCTTGCATTTATTGTAATGGGTTTATAATTGACTACAATTCAAAATAAGGATTTTAAAAAAATCAAACTACTACCGCCTACATTGTAATGGAATCCAAATTTATGTTTAATATAACAAATCTATTAAAATTATTACTTATAACCCTCATCCTTTAAAAAAAGCTTTGAATTGGCTATTCAAATCTGGGATATTCTTAATGAACACATTTCAAGAGTTTAGTTAGGAAGATACAGACTTATATACCTTTAAGGGGAGGGAAGCTCTTTCTTGAACATTTTCCTTGAAACTTCCAATTATTTTTCTACCCTTCAAGTGTCTGGCACATAGTGGTTACTAAATAAATGTGTGTGTGTTTTTTAAAACAAGATAAAGAAGAAAAAGGAAATAAGAAATGGAGAGATCAGTACACTAACTCATTAGTGAATATCTGAACTCCCACTGTGTGTCCAGCACTGTGACTGGTGTTCACCAGGATGAACACAATCTATGTAGGGCTCCTCTTGTGGGGAGGTTTCAGTCTCACTCATTCCATCTAAACAAGTAAACAGCTAAAATGCCCAGGTACTGACTATGGATCGGGTATTTGTACTAAGTGTTCTACTGAAGTGATTTCATTTGGTCTTCACAACCACCCCCAATGAGCTAGGCACTGTTACTATGCCCATTTTGTTCAGGAGACAACTGGGGCATGGGAAGATTAAGTAATAAGAGATGGAGCTAGGATTAGAAACTTGACAGACAGACCAGAACTCTTTTCCTAATTCAAACCCATAGTGTACAGTCATCGTCTGGTTCATTAGAACACACCTACGATTCCTGCAGCGATAAGGGAATGCTATACAGCAGAGGAAATCACCCAGTGTCTGACTGCAGAGAACTGACTTCCAGAGTCAGGCATGGCTACCATTGGTACTGGATTTTCAGAAGCCTTTAGCATTCCTGGTACATCATAAGAAGGGGATTCATTTCTGTACCCCTTAGCCCTTCGCCTAAAGCATGTTGACCAGTTTGTTCTTAGTCCAGGATTTTCGGCTCAAGAATTTATCCAACTACCTATTTTGCATTTTTTTAATCTTTAAGATTCTGGTTTTAATAACTTATTGTATTTATACCCTTAACATTTATGTTTATTAATCATTTTCATATTTTTAAAATGTCTTAATAGTCATTATCCTTAATACTTTTTATTATTAACTTAATTTTTTCCTAACTTTTAATTAAAATTTTAAATATATTTTTACTTTACACTTTATTTTTCTGAGTTTTTTTCCTTTCTACTCTTCTCCACCATGTCCCCAACTTCTTTTAATTTTATTCTTTTTGTAAAAGTGATTAAATGTGGTTAAATGTTATGCCTTTTTAAGATTTTAAGATCAACTCTTGCATAAATCAGGGAAAAAGGCTTGTGGAGCATGAGTCCCAGGACATGCTTCTGGAGATGGTGTACGATGAGCCAGTTCAGAAGGCAAAGATAGTGTAGGCCAAGCTGGGCAGGGCTCCTTGTGTGAGGTAGGGTGTAAGTCTTGAGTCCTGACTGGGTGTGTCAGGAAACCAGGCTCTTGTCTCAGTTCTTTCACTAACTGCCCTTGTGACCTTTGGCAGACCCCTTCCCTGCTCTTCTCAGCAGTAGCAGGAAGGGGCTGAAATAAATCATTTCCAAATGGGCTTTTCCAGCTTTGGTATTGTGTGCGCCCTATGATTCAGATGGTAGTGGATTAGCAGAACAAAGCCAAGCATTTTGATGGAACCCTATTAAAGTGGCATATCAAATTATCAAAACACTGCTTTTTATTATTTAATAATGTTCTCAAAAGAAATCCTTGATGTATCCCTGACCCTGTGCCTAAGCCTCGCCCTGTTCCTCAGCCTGTGAACCCCATCAAAGTATCCCTGGCATCAAAAAGGCAATGTCAAAATAGCAAGAGCTCTTTGCAGAATGCCAAGGCTTTCAGTTCTGCAGAACTGGCTTTGGATTCTGGGCACAACTCTTCACTTATCCCTAAGCTGTGTTGCTTTGGGAATGAGACTTTTCAGCCTTGGTTTCCTCATCTGGAAAGTAAATTATAGTCTTGATGCTGAAGACATTAAGCTTAGAAATAAAATGTGTAAAGAGCCCATGCATGCTTCATCACATATAGAAAGGAAATAAAGCTTAAGGTAGTTTAAAGGTCCCAAAAGAACTTCCTAAAAGAAAATCATCTGCGTTTCACTAAAAAGTTTTTAAATCATGGTTTCTAGGTTAGGAGCGTCTTGGGTTTAAGAAGGGCTTATGGCCCCGTAGACTGGGAAGAGATCAAGGGCTCAAGAGGGAAGGAAAAGCAGAGATCAGACAGTCAGACAGTCTGAACACGTACTGAACAACTTATCAGATGTACAAAGAGTAGGGAATGTTTATGAAAACAAGCCCCACGTCTCCCTCACTCCTATCCCCAGATCAGAACCCTTGTTTCTGAGTCAGAGCTGAAAATTGGCATTTAGAAGTGTTATTGCTCACTGGGGGCAAGTACTGGTATGATACAGCAACATTATTCTTGAGCTTTGTGGCATTTTGACCTCGTCTGGCTTAGAGGAATCTCAGTGAGACTCATCTGTGGCTTCATGTAGTGACCAAATTGGCTAAAAGGCCCAAAGATGAAACATATGTTGCTCCAGCAAGAAGTTTTGGAACACTTGGTGAACTTTTTGAGAAATAAGATAATCTTGTAAAATTGGGTTGTCTGGTTGCTGAATTCCTGAGGCAAAGTAAACAACAAGAGTACTGGGGTACGCATGTGAAGGAGGGTGGGTTGAAGCTGACTGGATGATGATGATGATGATGGTGATGATGATTTCTTGAGAATCACAAAGAGAACGAACGCATTCAGGTTCTAGAAAACTGTCCATATTCTCAATTATGGTATGGCCTTCTATCCCCAAGAGAAAGCTTTACCTGGACAATTATCTCACTTTGAATTTTCATTCTTTTGAAAAAAATAAATGGATACCCACAAGATATTATAAGCTATTGTAAATGTTCAGGATACCAAATTGAGTAAGACACAATCATTCCTGAATTGAGTTGACCGTTTTATGGGGATAAAAACCTGTGGGCAGCCCATGGTACAATCCAATGTGGTGGGTGCCATTGCAGAAAATTGAGCAAAGTACTGCAGATCACAGAGGATAGATCAGCCAACTATGCCTGTGATAGTCACAAAAAGTCTTCATAGAAGAGGTAATATACTTCAGCAGGTTTCTTATAAAAAAGGTAATTCAGGAAATGAGAAGGGGAGAGATTTTAGATACAAAGCTTGTACAAAGAAGGCACAGAGTCAGAAGTCGATATGGCACAGAATTGTGGGCCTACTATGGACTGGAATTTGACAAGAAGGCCATGATGGCAGGAACTTAACCTACAGGATAGAATGACAGAAGGGAGTGAGTCTAGGAAGGCACTTGGATGATAGCCTTCAGGCTAAGCTAGAGAGTTTGGATTTTATCTATGAATTCCAGGAAGGCCAAGAAGAGTTTTTGTTATTCTGTTTGTTTTTCTTTATTAACCTGGGATGGAACATAGTGGTTTTGTTTTTAGTGATACACATTCAGTGGAAGGAAGATGTTTAATCAGCTGCATTCAGGAGACTCTGGTGCAAGACCGTTTCACTAGCGATTGCATCTCTTAAAGTGAATGGTCTGGTCTTGGAAAAGGGATAAACAACAGAGTTGGAGAGATGAAGCTAGAAGTAAGTCTTAATGCTGAGGTGGAATAGGATATTCAATGACAGATCAGATGTAAGGATGTTAGATGAGCTGGAGGGAGGTCTTGATGATGGCAGCAAGAGTCAATTGTGAAGACGGGCTAAGTGGCTGCACCATAAACTGAAATGAAAAATAACCTCATTCCTTGTTATACACATGTTCTCTTGATAGGTTTTTGCTCATACAAGTGCAACAGAGATTGTACACCTAATTTTTTTTTTTAATGTGGGCAAAGATATTTTGCTTTATGGGGTCTGGTTCCAGCCTGCTCAAAGGTATAGGACATCACATGTGCCAGAGACAGTCACCAAAATCCATGATCTCCTCTTCTTTCTGGGCACATGGCTGGACTTCATGTCCCAGCCTTCATTAGAGTAACATGTGGCCCTGTGATTGAGTTCTAGCCATGGGCATGTGAGCAAAAGTGATGTACACTGATTTCAAGTTTGACCCATAAACTTCATGAGGCATTCCTCCATGCTGTCTCCTCCTCTGGCTGGTTGGAATGGAGACAACTTCTGTGGCATTAATCAAAGCTACAAGGTGAAGGTGACAGAGACTCCAATAGTCTGGGTCCTCGGGGTGACATCACAGAAGCTTTTCACCTACTTGGTATTGTTAGAGGAGTTAAAAATAAGCATCAGCTGGGGTCTATTTGTTACAGAGGTTACTCTACCCTAACTATTACATCACGTTCTCACATTGATTTGTTAATGAATATTTATTGACTATTGATTATACACCTGGCACTATATTAGGTGCTGGGGATGGAGTACAGAGCAAAGTATATAACTGTCTTGCTCTCACACAGTGACAGAGCTCACAGCCCAGGAGGTAAACACCAATTTTATACGTTTCTGCTTAGAGTGGCTCTATGTACTATTTTATTACATCAAAGTACATTTTTATAGTGAAAAATCTCCCTTCATATAATATTGATTTTTAAAAACAGAGAGAGTGTTACTACCAGTTTGAGATAATTTTCATAATAACCAAGAACCAGCCTCCAGCATCAAGCGAGCTGATGTGTGAGCTCTTTCCAAGTTTCTAGTCACTTTAGAACTTTTTATTTTATTAGTGTAATTGCAGAGTTTACAGTTACCTATATAATACAATTTATGTTGTCAATATCACCAGCTTAATGTTTAAGCTTACTTTTCTATTACTAGAAAAATATTACTGTGACATTAATAATAGTGAGAATTAATAGTCATTTATATGAACTTCTGCTTATGAGAAAAGGTTTTTAGATTGAGTGTGTTTATATATTAGTAAATGAGTGTACAGGAATAGAACAGGTCTGGGGAGGTGGATGTAGGTGGGGGAGTAGCACCTGATGGATTCCATTTTGAATGGGTTACACGGAAGTCACCCACCAGACATTCAGGAGGATCTGTGCCTGGTAGCCAGTTGCGTTCTTGATTTGGGGGTCTATTTGTAGGATGAAGTAAAATAACTGGTGGTGAGGAACAGATTAAAGACATAAAGAGGAAAAAAAGACACAAAGAGAGGGGACGGTGACCCTGGGATGCAGGTGTCTTACCCGGGAGAAAAGTTCCATGAGTGGCTTGGCTCCTCTTGACCCTCTTTTCAACACTCAGTGAGTTCGAATGCTGCATAACAAATTACAAATTTAGCACTTAATGCAGCATTACACTTCTCATAATGAGCACTGAGTAATGCATTGTCATATCATTATATTGTACGCCTGAAATTAATATAATTAATAACATTAATATTTATTAGTTATATTAATAATTAAGGGTATGTTAATAAATTAATATGACACTGTATGTTAATCATGCTTCAATTAAAAAAACACACATACACTTATTATCTAAGAGTTCCTGTGGGTCAGGAGTCCAGGCATGGCCTAAGTGGTTCCCCTACTCAGGGTCTCACAAGGCTGCAGTCAAGGTGTAGCTGAGACCACAATCTTATCTGAGACTCGGCTTCTCTTGCGAGCTCACTGGCTGTTCCCGTGTTGGCAGAGTGTAGTTTTTGATTAGGTCAGGCCCACCCAGGATAATCTCTTCTGACTAGTTTTGGGACCTTAATCACATCTGTGAAATCCCTTCACCTTTGCCATAGAGTGTAACCTAATCATGAGAGTAGGGAGTGATATCCTATCATATTCACAGGCCTGCCACACTCAAGCAGAGGTGATTTATGCATGTCAGGAGTTGAGAACCTTGGAGGTTATCTTAGAATTCTGCCCACCACAAAGGCCATAGATATATTAATTTATAGAACAACTATTTTTTGAGCGCCTACTATTTGCCAAACGTTATTATGATATCTTTGAAGACAATAAATACTTTTAAAAACCCAGAGCAGAGCAAGCCAAATTTGGACTGCTAGAAGTTAGCATGGCAAGTGGCTGTTTCAAGTGAGATGGAGAAAGTAACACATAAACCAAGACTCCTTATAAGAACCACAGCTTTCCCTTTACCTATGCCCAGAGGTCTTCAGACATTTCTCTCAATTTATTTTCCTTTAATCTTTAATCTTTATTTTTGTAGAACTAATGAAGTAAATTAAAAAAAAAGTTCTACATTGGATTTTATTACATGTAAATTAAGACTCTACAAAACAAAATGAGCCAGAAGGCAAAATCTCATAAGCCAAAAGAAACCAGGGAAACCCCTGATGTTACAAAGGGGCTCGAAAGGCAGAAGTCTGTTGTTCAAAAAAGAATCCAATATGCTCACATTTGGGCCCATCAGTGAATCCGTATGACACTGGGCCTGCCCAAAGCACATGGCTCAGTGATTCATTGATTTATTTATTCATCCCATATATTGTACCAAGAATTTGTTATATGCAAGGTTTCATGCTAAGCATGGAGATTTCAAAGATAAGTAAAGTATAATCCCTGACTTTGAAGAATTTACAGTAGAGTGAGACACAGAATCTTATGTAGACAATTTCCATTACAGCATCCTGCCAGGAACATCAACAGCTAGTAATTATACAGAGAAAACACCCTCCCTAGAGTATCGCAGCAGGGACCATGAAATCAAAACCCTTAACATTTTCTAGATGAGCTTTCCAAAATGTGGCCTAAGATGATTTTGACAGATGTATAGTATTCTACAGACCCAGGGTGGGGGTGATGAAATAGTCATGTTTACCCACAAATGGATCCCTTGGGCTGAGCCTGGGGAGAGGAAATGGTAAGCCAATGTTGTGACTTGACCACGAACACAGGAGGGAAGAGCAACCGGATTATTCAGTATCGATAGGGCAGTGTTTATCTAATAGCAGTACAAGAAACCGTGCTACCAGAAAGCTAGGGAAACAGTAGCCCTGTAAAGTCTCCAGCATGTTCTGTCACAGGTTCTACACAAGAACCATATTGCCGAAGCTCTTGTGGCTCTGGATCGTAACGCACCTGTCCCTGAAGATCGGCATGACTGTTGGTGCTGCGTCTATGCAGGGATGAGATTGCTCAAGTGCCCTTGTATTTGCTGGCGATTGCTGGGGGACAAACGATCCTAAAATCTGGCGGCTGACAGGCCACCTAAAATCTGGTGGCTTGAAACTACAGCCATTTGTTTACCTCACAATCCTGTAGACTGAGCTCTCACTTGGACAGTCTTCTTGTCTGGGCCAAGCTTGGCCAGGTCTCAGCTGGGTTTTCTCACGGGCTAGTGGTCAGGTGGTGGGTCAGCTGGGGCTGTTGGTTTATGATAGCTTTGTCTGGGACAGCTGGGTTGACTGAGGCCTCTCCCCACACGGTCTCCCCCCACCCAGGCTTATTTGCAAGATGGGCAAAGGTTGTAAGAGCAACAAGCAGATAGGAACTTATTATTTTTGCTATATTAATGGCATTGATGACTTGGGTGCCAGTTAGTCAATTCTCTATATAATAGCTCATTGGCCGGGGTTAATGCAGAAGTGATATTTCACCTCACCATTTTTTAAAAGCTAAGCACAATCCAGTGACACACTTACTTTGTTTTTCCAAAGGTAGGAGACATAGGAAAGATTAAAACTCCAGGCCAAAGAGTGATTCATTTGGCATTCTTTCTGAGCAGCCTGCTGGCAGAAAAGTTTACAAAGCACGTTGCGCTGGACACAGGAGTAAGCTACATAGTGCTAGCCTCACAAAGATGTCAGTTTGAAGGTGGAGGGGGCCTGCAGTCTGTCCATCTGGGAAGAGGTTTTTCTCATACAGGAGTGTGTGACCACCGACCTGCCCAGAGAGCTTCAAAAGTCCCTCTCCTTAGCTTTCCCTTTGCCTGACTCTCCCCTGCCTCCCCCATTAGCCCCTGAGAGACGTAGTAATGGAGGTTAAGTGATCATCTCACATAAAGATAAACCTCCACAAAGGTCACAGGTCATTCTTCAATGCTCTGGATTATCCTGAGATAAATGAGAATTTGCTGGATATAAAAAATTTCCGGTAGTTTTAGGGAGCTACTAAATTAGCCCCCATTCCCTATGAAGTGAACATTATTTTACTCACCAGAAAATACCATCCAGATGTTATTTTGTTTGATAGTAATTGGCTCAGCAGTATTTATTGAATACCCTCGCGCCCGGCACTGTGCTGGGAGCTAGGAATGCAGACATAGCCCTGGCCTCACAGGGTCTCACAGAAGATGCACTGAACAAGCATTAAAATTACCGCGACTGCTATGAAACACTATCAGCTGTCGTGAGAACATAAGATGGGGTGGGGGCGGTCTCGATTCCTCTCAGGGAATCAGGGCAAGTTTCCCTGAGGAATAGTTGTTTCACTTGAGAGCCAAGGGGGAAGTAAGAATTTGTCAGGCGGAAGGGGTGGTGGAAATGGGGGACCACGTTCCCCGCAGAAGGAGGAACATGTGTGAACACCCAGCGTCGGGGCATTCCCAGAACTGGAAGAAAACTGGCTGGAACAAAGAGGCTAGGCAAGTGGCATGGAGGGACGGGCGGGTGCCTGTAAGCCACAAGAAAGGTTTTATTTCTAGTTACTGTTGTGGTGACTATTGTTATTACTAAGTCCTTCCTTCATCATTTACAAGTCAATTGCTTTTCAAAGAATTTTTTTATGCTATTTCTAATACCTTTGGGTCTGTCTGTCCTCAGATACACCTACTTCTCGGTCCATTGGCCAGCCCGCGTCACCTCAGTGTAGCGCCACACATTCAGTGGACAGCGCTGCCTCCCCCCCACCCCGTCGGCGAGTACCTTGAGATCTGGGAAACCTCACCCTACACTCAATTTATCATCTCTTTTGGCAGATTTCAATCCCTATGACCACTTTTCCCCCTAGGCCATTCGAATTAATTGTGAAAGTAAAATTTCATGAGACACTATAAGAATGTTTTTACTCATATACAAACATCTAGAATCATAGCATTCTGTTAAAAAGCAAAGGGAAACTGAACTAAGCTACACAGACCCCTCTGGTTGGCTTGCACTATTCATTCCCCTTAAACACAAAATGTGTGTTACTCCAGACGGCCCACTCTCCTCCCCTGGTGAGGTATCTGTAAATGAAACAAATCAGGTGACTGACTTCCATGATGGGTTTCATCTTCCAAGGCACTGGGTTGGTTTCTTGTTATTATTTTGATGCTGCTAGTTTCAAATAATAGTCCCTGGTATTTACCAAAGAGTGTTATGCGGTGGAAACTGCCTGGGCTCAGAGGCCCTGGGTTCCACTCCTGATGCTCTCGGGTGCTGGGTGGTGGTGTCTCTCTGCTGCAGTATCTCCATCTACAAGATGGGTCCTTCCAGCCCTAAAATCATAGCTATTCACAGGCTCATGCAGATTTATCACCTTCTGTGTTGAAGATTCTGTGCTGGGTGTTGAGTATTCTAATTTGCTTTGTTGACAAATAATGGTGGCCAGTGTAACGTCTCTACTTAGAGCTGCCTCACAGCGTGAAGTGTTCACTCTGTCAGGACTGATTAAAAGTTCTATGTCTAAAGAATGTGCACTTCGGTGCTACGGAATAAGAAAGAGTAGGCACTTCACTTTTCTCTCTGACTTAAATCAACTTTGGCCTGTTTTTATTAAGGTGTGAAAGACGGATGCCAGTCACTTAATTTACCTCAGATGGCACAATCTGCCTTGTGCCAGCAGATGACCTCCACTTGGAAGATACAGGAGTTTTTAGAAAATAATACCAACTGGAAGAAAACAGAGAAGGCAAGAAATTTCTCTTTTGTCTTTATTATATCCAAGTGAATGTTCAGCCAAACTATAAACGTATTTACCACAGAGCTAGTGTTGTTTTTTCCCTCTAATATGTTACTTGATTATCTTGACACAAGGCAAGGTCCCTCCTCTGGTCACCAACAAACGAAATTTACTTAGAGAAACATACTTGATCAGCCTCTTTTTAAAGATGATTTTCCTGGAAAGTAGCTACCTAGTTATCTGAAACTGACATTTAACCACCAGCCAAATAATGCAATATAATGCACTAAAAAATATTTCCTGAAAATAAAAGGTCATTGTTGGCTAGATATTTGGACATTTTATAGATGGTAGAAACATGAAGGCGCGGGTGCATTCTCTAATGTGTCTAGGGTGGTGGGATGAAAAGAGGGGTCAATTCTTGAAATAAAATTGATTGCTATCAACTATTTTGAGTTACTAGCAAAAACAAATGAGATACTTTCTGTGATCCTTGCAACATCTTGTAAATTGACCCTAATCAGCATGAAGACCCAATGTGGTACAGGGTTTTTCTTAATTTCATTTATTTAGCAAACATTTATGGGAAGTCTCTAATGCAGCAGGAACAACGGCTGCTACTCAGTGCTGGGGAAGCAAGTGTGACTAAGAACTTGATGAGCTCCACAGAGAGCCTGGAAGATAAAGAAGTTTCTCGGCACAGAATGAGATAAGTGATAAGACACTATGTACAGCTGCACTTGGCCTGGGGGTCAGGTAGCAGTGAAGAGTCATCTCACAGAGTGCCAGAGTAGAGGTAATAATAAGTATCATAGCTAACTAGAAGCTTCCATCTAATAGCACAACCCAGAAATTGCAAGAATGGCTTTTTCTCATATCCTATTGGCCTGAACTTACTCTGACGTCACCCCAACTGCAGTCTCTAGCTGAACAGCCACTGCCCCCAGGAACACTGGAGTTTCTATTACTAAGAGGAGCAAAGAGAGAAGGACTATTCTGAAGGGGCAACAGGAAGCAGTTTCTGCACTTGACATTTTTTTCTCTCAGTTCTCTTGAGATATAATTGATGTATGACATTGTACTAGTTTAAGATGTACAACATAAGCATCTAGTATATTAAAAATATTCAGTATATATTGCATATATTCAATGTGATCAACACAGGAAGTCTAGCTGGCATTCGTCATCACACATACTTACAATTTGTTTCTTGTGGATGAGAACTTTTCAAATCTCCTCTGTTATCGACTTTAAAATATACAATACTGTATTTTTTAAAAAGATTTATTTATTTATTTTTAGAGGGAAAAAGTGTGCATGAGTGGGGGGAGGGGGAGAGGGAAAGAATCTTTCAAGCAGACTCCCCGCTGAGCTAGGGGCCTGACACAGGGCTCAGTCCCACAACCCATGAGATCATGACCTGAATTGAAACCAAGAGTTGGATGCTTAACCGACTGAGCCACTGAGGTGCCCCAGTATTGCTAACTGTAGTCACCATGTTGTATGTCAATCCCCAGGACTTCTTTATCCTGTAACTGGAAGTTTGTACTTTTTGATCATTTTTACCCATTTTGCCTGCCCCGTACCTGCCTCTGGCAACCACCAATCTGTTAAGTATTTGAAGGAATGACAGTATTTGAACCTCAGGACTGGAAGCACATCCCAAGGTCATCTGATAGTATCTCTGGGGGGTATTTGGACCTTCTCTTCAATATTCACCCCCTCCACACTCTCAGGTGGGTACCTTCCCTTTCTGGGCACTTGCAAGGATGGGGCTTGTTTGCAATACTTCTGTTCCAGGCACATTAACCGAAAAGAGGCGAGCCCTGACATTAGAAGCTATCATCACCCTGTTTATATCATCAGTTCTCAGAATCTGGATCTTACAAACGAAAAGTGACACAGTAATGGGATTAATGCAACAGCTAATGTAATGGACTCCTTTAGTCAAAACTAAAAACCGTGGAGGCATGTAAAAAAACATCCATCTTGTAAGGAAAATGTTTTTTCTGAATCCTCAGCAAAACTGGAATTAGAAGGGGACCACCGAGCTTTAGGGTACACCCCTTAGAGGTTTCATGCCAGATAAGAACTGTGGAATGAGCTCCCCCATGGCCCTGGTTAACTGAACTCCGGGATCAGCACCACAGACAGAAGCTAAGTGACTGCTGAGCCCCCTCCACTGACCTTGACCACCCTCAGAGGAGACAAATGGACTAAGTGGCTACATTCCTTACGTCTTTTGCTGATCTTCCCACTGCAGAAAAATAGGAGCAAGAAGCTTAAAGGCAAGATATGCTCCTTAAAAAAAAAATCTTTGCTAGTTTGCATATACACTGATGTAGCTATCATTTAATTAAAGCAATTTGTCATTCTCAGGTATTTTCTTTAATGGCACACACACACTTCAGTTTCTTATAGGCTGGAAAGTAGGGTATTATCAGAAAATCTGGCACAACCTTTGGGTGGATTGTGCACATAGTTTTAATTGAATTCTCATTTTATTTTTAACTTCTAGAACAGATGGAGTCTGGGGACCAAAATCATCCCACTCTTCACAAGCATGTGAAAATGAGTGGCTGTGATCCCATCCATCACTTGACCAGCGTTTATGTAGATTGCCTCCTCTATGCCACATGTCTGAGCTGGGAATAAGAGCTATTTTTGTTAAAAGGTACCTGTTGTGTGATTAGCACTTTAAAGGTTTCAGGGCACCTCGATGATGGTCACTGCTAGATTCTAAACAGGTAAATCACAGGTACAGGTACAGGACATGATGATCAGGTGGAGACGGAGGCCGGAGTAGTGAAGGAGAGCAGGACAGTGAAGAACCAGTTGGATGAGACCACTGAGGCTCCTGGAGGAGCCCAGGGAGGCAGAGAACCAGGGTCCATTAGCGATGCTGCCGGGGAGGCCGTACGGAGGGGCTGTTGAAAGAGTGCCTTGTGTTGGCCCTCCCTGCTCATGGAACGGAGAAAGCTGCTGGCAGAAGACAGGGCTCTGAAGAAGAGCTGGAAAGAGGAAGTAAGACGCTGGACCCACAGTTATTTTATCTGAGCAAGAGCTTCTATGCCAGAGAGATACAACAAAGAGATAGCAAGGAATGAGGATCCTTCTAGCAGGAACCAGTTACTCCACAAGTATTCACTGGCACCTGTCCGGCTGGCAAGGAAAGTGGCTGTAAAACCGGGGAATATTTATGGGGCTGAAAGAGAAGAAACCTTTCTCCTCTGGAAGGGAACGCGGTGGCTCAAGACTGCTCTAGGAGGACCTCCTGAGCCAGGAAATGACCTGGGAATGGGAGGAATGTACCAGCCTGGGGGAGTTTAACATCTTCCAACCTCAGCCTTGCAAACTGGGTGACAAGCCGTGGGGCCCTCTCACCCCTCCCCCTCCTGCCCTGCATCACGCTCTGCGGTGAGAGCATGGGGACCTTTGACACTGACATCACTGTCTTCCTCCCAGGCACAAGCCACCTGAGGGCCCACTGCACCAGAGCGTCTGGCCACAGTCAGATCTGGGGGTGCGGGACATCCAACTCAGCTGCCCTCTCCCGCAGCATGTGGCTTTGCTTGGGAGGGACTTCAGCCCATTTTTGAACAAACACTCCCGAAGCACACTCTGTGTGATTTTAAGCACTTTACAACATCACTCATTTCAAGGGTACACTTATCTCCATGAGCACGGAGAAATGTATGGGATTTTGAACCATTATATTATGCACCTGAAACTAATATAACACTATGTTAATTATACTTGAATAAAAGAAAAGTACAAAACATCCTTCTCTGCAATAGCTACTTTTATTCTTCCCATTTGACAAATGAGACAACTGAGGCACAGTGAGGTTGAATAGCTTGCCTAAGGTCACATGGCTGGGTGCTAGCTTTTTGAGTGGGTGCTCTGTCTGAGAGATCCTGGCAGCCCCCCAAGGCAGCACAGCCCTGCCCAGCCTTCCAGGGGGAGGCAGCAAGTTCCCAGGCAGGTGTCCAGCTATGTCAGGTCAGCACTGTCTCCAAAATCCATGCACCCCTGCTTTAGAAGTGTCCCCCTATCTTTCTCTTTGACTAGGACCAAATTTCCCTTTTGCTCCTCCTCTCTTACTTCCCCTTAAAATGAGATTTTTGTTGGTGATAATTATTTGGGGGGAGCAGAAAATTGTCACCTGTACAGTAAATGGTTTGCCCTGCATTTCAGGAGGGCAAAGAAGTGAGTGCTGCTTTGTCTTAGAGGACACTTTAGATGTGGCTCTCGGGGGTACTGACAGATGAGTCCAAGAAGCTTGTCTGATGCCACACTGTTTCTTTTTTCCCTGAAAGTATTCACTTAAGCTCTGCTTGGAAAGGAGAATCTGCCCTTTCCCTTATCCCTGGGGCAACCCACAGGACAAAATCATCCTCAGCAATGTGTCTCATGGTCTGAGCTATTCTTCCCTTAGAGCCTAGGCACACCAGGGTGGGGGGCTGGAGTTGGGGAACCCTTCGGAGGCCTCTCCACTACCTCTCCCTGCAGTATTCTGGGTTTCTGTGGGTATCTCTAGAGAGAGTATGTGTGCACAGCACCAGCCACACACACACACTGACAGTAATTTTGAGAGCATAGCTAGGAAAGAGAAAAACAGCACCTGGACACACTCCTCCCCTCCCAGCCCACCTTGGAGAGAGCATTCTGAGGCGCAGTCACAGAGGTCCACTTCCTTTGTAAACCATCTACGTTAAGGGCCTACCAGCTCATTACAAAGTCCCATCCAGCAACGGTACTCCCTACCCCAATCAACCACCTTTGGCTACAGACACATTGAGAAGAAACAGAAAATTTAAAACTAGAGGTTTGTTTTTTGTGTTTAAATCCTGGGTCAGACTAAATTCTCAATCCCAGCACCCTTCTCATTGAATCTATACACAAGGAAGGCATTTGGTACACGATTTGTCAGATCCTGTTTAGAGCAAACCCAGAAAGGGTAGAGAAAGGGGAGGAGAATTTATTCTTTTCAATCAGCTTGTTTGTCTCTTATCCCTACTAACAGGTGAGAATACAGGAGGCAAGGGCTATGCCTGTGTCAGCCGCGGCTGAATTCCCTGTCTCTGGTGCCCAGTAGGCACTTGATCAACGTTTACTGAAAAGACAATGGCATGACTTTCAGATGAATAACCAAGGGAGCCTACCGCTTTCCCAGCACAACAGCCCGATCCATTCTCTTCTTCTGAATTCCCTTTTAAAGAAGCAGTCTGGAAACTACCTGGGCATCCCTCAGTCTGTGCACATGGATTTCTACCTGGGCCCAAAGAGAACCACAAAGCAAGGAAGATGTCATTGCAACAAATCACCAGTCCGGGGAAAGACATATTCATAAACTGCAGCCACCAAACTGATTCCCTAAAGAAAGAAATATTCGGAGTGGAGAGGCCAGGCCCAAGTCACAAGCAGGAGACATAAAGCAGCTTTTCCATCCCAGGACACAGAATTCAAACTGAGGTGTGGTGCCTGAGCAAAATCTAGAGGTCTACAAGGTCAACTGAACACACTCCAATTTAATCTTAGATGTCAGACACATTCAAAACCATTAATCCATCCCCTCTCGAGGCTTCCCCCTCATCCTTAGAACTCCCCACTCCTGGGGCACCTCATGCATTCAGTTCCTTGCAGGAGAGGTCAAGGAACATTCTTGACTCCACACCAAACCCAGTGAGTTTACCTAATTCGGTGTTTCTGGCATCTGCCCTTTCTTCTGTCCCTGCTAAGTGTTTCTGGATTCCGTCCCTTCCCTGTCCTTGATTGTGTATTCATGCCCTAGTTAGAGGCAGTTTCTCTCGTCTGGGTTACAGCACCACCTGTCCCCCAGGCCTGGCCCTCCCAGCGCCTCCCCCTCTAGACGGAGTGATCTTTCTGAGCCACACACCTTCTTCGGTCCCTTAAGTAGAACCCAGTCACACAGAGACTTGGATTCAGTGAGCACGCCCTGCAAAGGCAGCCCAGCGGCACTAACCTCCAGCCCTCTCTCACACCCTCATACTGGACGCTGCGATAGTGCCGGGCGGTCTGTAGTGACCACGTGTGCTCAGCTGGAGACGCTCCCATGACTTGCTGTATCTCTGTCAAACTTCTCACCTTCTGCTTTTAAATATTTAAATCAAATAGCAAACTTCTGTTTCTGGTAAAATGTTATACTTTGTATCCCCAAAACCTGGATGATGCAAAACAACTAGAAACACTGAGTGAAAACTTTTTCTTTTTCTTTCTTTCTTTCTTTCTTTCTTTCTTTCTTTCTTTCTTTCTTTCTTTCTTTCTTTTTTTTTTTTTTTTTGCCATTAGGGAAAATCAGTTCTTGACTGCAAAAAAAAATTTAGAAACATTTAAACACAAAGAATATCCTGAATGAAATAATGTGAGAAAGAGATCACACAACAAGAAACAAATGGTTGCAAAATGTCAACTCCCCTAAAGTGATCCATGAAGTCGGGGCTAACCTCATAAAACTTTACTGAGTTTAGCTTGGGATATTGTTCTGTTTATGTTTTTTTTGGTGTATATGTGTGTTATTTTAAAAACTAATAAAAATTTCTTGAGGTAAATATTACATTACTTTGACAGATGTGTAAGAGCAGCTCCTCACATATGGAAGTGTCTTCACTGTTTTAAGTCTCCACGCAGTCATGTCCAACTTCAGGGGTGTCTGAACAACAGTGGGTCTCTTCTTTCAGTCAAAATGTAACACTTGTACTATCTCATTCTGTAGAGTCCACTAACGTGGAAACACTGTGTTCGTAAGAAGTATATCAACATTCTTATAAATATATTATGAATGTATCCTATGTTCTAGAACACCGTCTCAGAAATTAGAATGCTATCACACTTCAACAAGAGCAAATCAGTATCAGTTAAGGAAGAGCAGTCAAACTAAAAAAGAGGTAAGTCAAAATTACTTACAGAGAGAAAAAGCAGGAAAATGCTGAACCCCACCTGCCTGTGAGCCTGGATCGTGTGCCCTCACGGCTTCCGTCCCTCCCGTGCACAGGTGATGCCCTGACCCCCTTGGCCTCTGCCCATGGCTGCTTGTTGAGCAGCAGAGGCTAAGGGGCCACTTGGAAGACTCGGGCGTAGGGGACAGGGAAGGTCTCGTGAGATGGGCCAGGAAGAAATGGCTGGCCGGCCATGTACTTCACCCCAATGCCACCCAGGTGACCCCATTGTAATGAGACCCCCTACCAAGGGAGCTCTTAGACACGGGCTCTCCTGGAGCCGTGAAATGACCAGTGGTCTCAGAAACGTTCATGAGACTGAGGTGGCTTGGTCTGTGCCCATCCGTTTCACTTGTAAACTTTCACAGCGACCTTCCTGTCAGCACTCACATCTTTCCAACTGAAATGTTGTTTTCTGGGCCGGGCTCATGCCCCAGAGCCTGTTCTAACCCCCACCCCACAAGGGTGGCTCTGCTCTGGCCCCACAACCCCAGGACCTTTTCATCTGCAAGTGAAGCTCCTATTTTCCAACCGCGCTTGCAGTAAGAATTGGACACGGTTTTCTATCTTAAACGGTTGAGTTTGTTCCGTGACCCTGCACTTTTCCAAATTCTTCCAAACCCCGGAGATTTATCTAAATTATCTAACTTGTGAGAACAAGATCACGCATGAGAGGAAAATGCTTCTCTTTCAGAATGGGCGTTCGAGGCAAGGATTCACTTTCTCAAGGCAAGTTTGTGCTTTGACTTTTGGCTACAGACTCAGCCAAAGAATGAGAAATATTAAATGAAGAGAGAAATATAAAAATGTTTCGGTGTTGGAAACTCAATAAATGTTTCCAGTCGAGTTTAAGGCAATGGCTAAATGAGTCTGCTAGAGATCACGTCTCTCTGGATGCAGAGATGGCTTTCTTTCCTTACGTTGGGCGTGAGCTTTCAGGGCACTGCTGTCCAAGGTCTATGCTGCATTCTGGGTAGCTGGGCTGGTTTTGACGTCTTGGAGTTGGGGGAGAGCCGTATGGGATCTTAGGTTTGGAAATTGCCCTCCTGTTACCTCTCTCCTCCACAACACTGGGAATACGAGCTCTGAAGTCTAGATCAATGGTAGGAACTCTCCTCAGAAGCCTGCAGCTGCTTGGCTCTCTCACCGCGCCACAGGGAGTGTAAATTTGGCAGAAGCTCCCCAGTGCATTGATCTCAGAATCTAATGGGGCCAATTATGACTTGTCAGGTTCTGTTCTTTCTCCTTCCCTAGGATCTTCAAGCATTTAAAATACCCGTGAGCCAAATAAAGGGGTGTGCAATTGAAACCACCTTCCTGAAAAGCTAATGGGTGGCAGCCTCTCTCTACCCCAGAGCTTCCAACAACCTTGCCAACAACCTTGCTGTCAGCCCCACCCCCTCTGTTCATTTAGTGAGCATTTACGGAGAGCACAGTAGGTACAAGGCCAGGTGGTAGGTTCTGTGGGAGACACCTCTCTTTGGGCCTTCCTGTTATCTGCAGAATCTTCTTTACCACTAATTTTTTCCTTTTTGGTTAATCTCAAAGCTTCTGCTGAGAGTTGTGCCTTTCCACAAAAACCGAGCACCCTGCAGGATGGCAGAACTGTGTGAAATGTTCCAAGCTGTGCTCAGTAGAAACATACCATTAAATCTCTCAGTCTTTATCACAAGAACATTACGAGCTGTTCCCATCACATGCAGTCCAGCCAGAGTGAATGGCGCCAGCAGCATGGGGCTTATCAGACACCCCCTGCCTACTTCCTCCATTTGGACTTAGACCTTGAGGGGATAAACAATGCCACTCTGGCCTCACAGTGGTCTTGGCCGTGGCAGCATGAGAGGACTGTTTCTGTGTTCCTACAAGGTAAAACCTGCCTCACAGTCCTGTCCATCCATTTGCTCCCAGGGAGGCTAAGAGTTTTGTCAAGACCCACAGAATACAAAAATATGAGAGCTGGTGTTAAGTTATTTGGATTAAGTCCCGTAATGTTGTCTCTGACTACATCATTTAGATGCCTGTGACCTCTGTTTCCCATGTAAACTGATGCTGGAAGTATGATAATACCTGACTTAAAGATATACTACAAAGCTGTAGTAACCAAAACAGTACAGTACCAGCACAAAAATAGACACATGGGTCACTAGAACAGAATATAGAGCCCAGAAATAAACCCACGATTATATGGTCAATTAATCTATGACAAAGGGAGCAAGAAAATGCAATGGGGAAAAGAGTCTCTTCAACAAGTGGTGCTGGGAAAACGGGACAGGGACATGAAAAAGAGTGAAACTGGACCACTGTCTTACACCATACACAAAAATAAACTCAAAATGGATCAAAGACCTAAGTATGAGATCTGAAACCAAAACTGCTAGAAGGGAACACAGGAAGTAATTTCTCTGACATCAGCCATAGCAACATTTTTCTAGACACGTCTCCTGAGGCAATGAAGACAAAAGCAAAATTAAACTATTGGGACGACACCAAAATAAAAAGCTTCTGCGCAGCACAATGAAAATGGAAAATTCTGTAAGAGTCATGCCTAATATAATATCTGGCAATTTATGTGCACTCAAAGAATGTGTTTATTGAATAAATACATTGATTAGAACATGAAACATGGTGCATAAGAAGAGGATTATATATTGGAGGTCAGAGCATGAGTTCGAATGTCAGAAATATCTGAGAGGCAAGCCGCATAGGTGAGCAGTTGATAGTTGGAAATGTGAATCTATAGATCAAGAGAAAGATTGGGAAGTGCTGCCCATCTCCTGGGAAGCCCACCTGTGCTTCACCCTATCCAAGTTCAGTGTGATATGCTTGTGCATATCTCTCAGAGTTATTATCTGTGATGATTCCCATTTTTCTCCATCTTGACAGTGTGGGCTCCTTAAGACCAGCAGCTGTCTTGTGGACCAGTTTTATCTCCAGGACCTAGAATGGTCTATGGCATAAGGCGGAGACTCAAGAATGTTTGTTGACTGAATTATCAAATGATGGTTATTTTTGAAAAAGTAAATTATTTTTCAAATCCTGAGCATTGTTCTTAACCTACCCTCTCCCCCTACACCCAAATTTTGACAAGATCTGTCTATTTTTCTCATTTCTCTTGGGCCTCATGAAGCTTACCTTGGCTATGGCAGCAGCCCCTGATGGGTCCTTTTGCTTCTAGTCCTCTCCCTGCTCTAAAATTCAAAAAGTGACTATGCTAAATGAAGATCTGCTTAGGTAACTTTTCAGATTAGAAGCCTGGAACAGCTCCTCATTTCTTTTGAGATAAAACCTAAACCCCTTCCTGAGGCATGCAGAACCCTTTAGAATCTTGTTTCTGTGAACTGCCCCTCCCACACCACCCCATTTGCCAGGTTCTTGAGTCAGAGAAGCTTAGGTTTCCAGCTCAACTACTTATTCATAAAAGTTCAAGGGCAAGTTTGTTCATCTGGACAGCAATTTCATCAACTACAAAATGGGCAAGCCATCACAACCTATTTCTGAAATTATAAAGAGGATCACATAAACAAAACAAAACATGTAGGGTGCTTAGCAGGGTAACTGGTACATAGTGAGGGTTAAATGAATGTTTGCTATTACTTTTACTATTATGGATACCCTTTTAAAAATATTTCTTGCTCAGTCTCCTTTGTGTTCTATCATATATTACTTCTTCCATCTTTTCCTCTTTGTCTAATTAATTTCTCAAGATTTAAGATTTAAGACTCAATTCATATTTCATTTAATCGAAGAGGGCTTTCTTGAGCTTACCATCCTGGGTAAAGTTTTATAGATTCCTCAAGAATTATTTGCCTACCTCTATTTATTCCAATGTTTTATAAGTAGTTTTGTTTTGTTTTGTTTTAAATAGGTTCCTCATCAGGCATACAGCCCAACATGGGGATCTAACTCACGACCATGAGATCAAGACCTGAGCTGAGGTCAAGTCAGACACTCAACTGACTGAGCCACCCAGATGTCCCTATAGGTAGTTTTCTATAAATAGTTAAGTGAATGTAAATGAGTTATTGGACTGATCTACCTGTTCCAGTATACCATGAGGCCCTCAAAAGCAAGAGAACATTTCATATGCTATCTAGCATATCACAAGTATTTGATTAATGCTTTATATAGGGAAGAAGGAAGGGAGATGGGAAAGAAGAGAAGGAGGGACCTTTAAGAGAGGTAGGGAATATAGGAGAAAAGAAGGTCTTGGCAGGAAGTCCTCCTTTTAACAAATTTAATAATGTTCAATTCTAGAGATGCTGAGATGATTTGCAAACAGATGGGTTTAGGGACTGGATACCAGGAGAAAGACCAGGGGCAGGTACAGACTTGGGAGATTCAGTCTGTGGGTGGTTGAAGGCAGGAGAGTAAATGCAACTGCCTTGGGAGGATGTTCAGAAACAGGAGAAGTCAAGGAAAGATTGATTCCTGGGGGACACCAATATTTAAGGGGCAGGCAAAAGCATGCCCAGGAAAGGAGAATGTGCTTCCTTCCCTGAACCTAAGTATGGTTTCAAAATCTCTCACATGTGACCTGAATAACTAAGAACATTCCATCTCTCCTTCAAGGGGCAACAAACTAGGTTAAGTAAATGTTATTGAGTCATATGCCAAACAGCTGTGTCCTTCCCAGTCTGATTTCTCACCACTGTTCCATAGGAGACTTGGCCTAGTCTCCCCTCTCTCCCCAATTACAGGCTCTGTTCCTCTTCCTCCTCCTCCTCTTCCTCCACCCCCACTCTTCAATCTTGGAGTATTTCCTTATGCCGATCTTCCCATCTGAACTGTCCTCGTTCTTCCTTATTTATCCAAAATCCTCAGCCTCCAATGCTTCTAAGATCTGCTCCCCACATGAAACCTCCCTCGGTCATTCCAGTTCACAGTGACATCCCTGTTCTCTCATGTGTATGGATTTGTGTTACCCACACTTACACCGTCTTGTTTGTTGGCTTGGTTGTTCTTAAACTGACCCATCAGCTCGGTCGGTTCTCCTCCAGAAAAGAAGTTATGTCCTAAGACACAGTCTCATGTCTTAACTGCCCGAACTCATAACTGGACAGTGTGTGCACAGTCTTGTCTCCCTTACTCTGAGAGCTTTTCCCCCACTGCCTTTCTAGCGACTCCTGGACTGGCCCGAGAGTAGAGCTCAGACTTTGGTGTGGGTGGTCTGACATCATCTGGATGAACCGGATAGCTACTGAACAGTAAAAGCTCTCCTTTGGCCTCAAAGAGTTAAAACAGTTCCTACAGGTTTCAATTTCCAGAGAGGTAGCTCTTTCAAGTCAAAGTTAGCAGAGATAATTCATTCCTAAATCAGAAAATTCAGTTAAGATCAGTCAAGTGCAAGGCACAGAAGGGATGTCGGCAAACAATGTTTTCTCTTTTAAATGGGTTAAGTTGGTGACTTAGGGACCCAAACAGGACTCTTAATCCTGATAACTTTGGAATCTGACATACAGAGTCTGGCTATTGGGGACAAACATGCCCGTGGGCTGGGGAATAGCAGGTTGGGCAAGCTCTAGGTAAGGCTGCTCCATCTGGTCATGGAGGAGACTGGTGGGTGGTAGATGTGGCCTCTTGGCTGTAGCTCTCTTCTGGGCCCCATATGCACACTCACACTGTGTGCTAAACCAACAACAGGCAAGTCCCTGACACCAAGACCTAGGCTCAGGCCTCACAGTTGCCTTGAACTCTAATAAGTTCGTAGAATTCTGGGTGTTTCCAGAATTAGATAGAAGCCCCACGTTTTCATGTCTTATGAAAATTCCTTTTGGAATGACCTATTTAAGGCTGACTCAGTCAGGGCCAGTCTTGCTTTGCCTCGAGTCTACATTGCCAAGTGGAGCATATATGTCCAAGAAAGAGGGACAATCACATTAGCCACCATTGGAGGGTGATATCAGTGTGCCAGGCAAGGCACTAGGGCATTTACAAACACTATCAGTGCCAGGAAAAGTGGGTATGGTTACCTCCATTTTGCAGAGAAGCAAACTGGTTAAGGCAACCCAGACTTGTTTTCAAATACCAATTCCACCATTTTCATTTAAATCTGTCCTGAGAGCCTACTGTGAGCTGAGCACTGATCTAGGGATGCCACATCAGTGAATACAACAGAGCAGATCCCTGCCATCACTAAGTTTATGTCTTGTAGGGGAGTGGGAAGGAAAGGGAGGGAGGGACCTATCAAGCAAATGATAAGGTATTCTAAATAGAGCAATTATAAATAATAACAGAGGGATGTGATTGGGAGAGCAGCCGGCAGCCACATATACTTTAGATACTAATGTGTCCTAGGTCACAAACCATTTATTTGCTGGAAAAAGTTATTTAACTTCTCTGGACCTCTGTGTTCCCATCTGAGCAGTGGGTATACTAATTTTGCCTGCTTCATGGTCACTGAAGAATTACGTGAGCTGTGAAGTGCCAAGCACACTGTAGGTACCTGACAAGTGCTGGCTCATTACTATTAGATTGAATGACTTACCCCAGATCACTCCCACAGATGGGTCACCTCCTGCCTGCAGGGACAAGGGGCTGGCAGCAAGGGCTGCCTTCTTTTTTGTTAGGCTTGGAGGAAGCACACAGGCTTCAGGGCCAGAAAGAGCTGACTTCAAATCCAGATCCATCCCTTACTACCTTTTTGGGGGGACGTCTGTCATCTGTAAAATGGTATTACTACCACCTATCTCTCCCAACTGGCACGTAGATTATTCACTCATGAGATGAACATTTACTGAGTTCTCACAGGAATTGTGCACATTTAGTGCACTCAATAGGTAAGTTTCCTCCTTCCTGTTGATATGAAGGCCATGAAACTAGCAAAGGCCAGGTTTTTATGATCTGGTCTCCCATGAGATCAGAATATGGTTATAGCACCTGTTGCCTATGAGGCATTGAAAGAGAATGATGGGAAGTCTGGATAATGCCATCATATCTGGTGGGCACGATATTCGTTCATTTGGCACACATTTCTCAAGTGTCCATTGTCTGCTATGTCTGGGGGTGTCAAGATGACCAGAGCTCAATCCCTGTCCTCCAAGTCTCATGGTCAAGTGGATAAAGCACACTTAAGAACAAATGATGGCAACAACTTAGGGCTGTGCTAGCGGTGTCAGCAAGATACTTTAGATGCACAGAGAAGAAACATGCTTAATACCATCTAGAGAGGGCAGGGAAGGCTTTGTGGAGGCAGTGACCTTTGAGCTGAAGGATGAATCATTTTCCAGGCTTAGTGAAATGCTGTAGAAAGGAGATGCTGCAGGCAGAAGTAACAGCCTATACCAAGGCCAGGAAGGGAAACAGCATAGGAGTTGAGCCTGGCTGGAGCTCAGAGCAAGATATAGAAGTGAAAATGAAGGGAAACAGGGCTGAAAATGTGGGTGTCATCCAAGGAGTGGGGGCATCAGACAAGTCATGGTGAAGCTGATGTGTGAACTGAAGGGTTCCTGACGCTGTCGGGAGAACCCACGAATTGTGAGGGTAAATGAATGAATGATGAATGAATGAATGCTCCATCTGACACTTGACATTTCAGAAAGTGCTCTTGTCTATAGACTGTTTCACTTAAAAGATGGGGGAAATTATTGTGCTTCACCACGGAGTTTTAAAAAGTCTTTATCTATGGCATCATCCATGAGACCTGACATCGTTTACCCAGAATCACTTTGTAAGTAGTGGTACGGCAGGGAGAAGGTTGAGGAGCTGCCCTGACGTCGGCACTCTCCCAAACCAACTGACAATCCTAGAGCACACGTTGCTGTGCTCATACTTCATGAGCCCCAACTGACTTTCTGTGAAATCCTGCTGCTTTCCACGTCAGGGGCTGTGTCTCCACTGATAGCTAGGAGCTCACAGGTTGGAGGTCTCCAAACGTGCAGTGAAACAGAGAGGCCACTAGGCCCAGCATAGCAGCTAAAAGTTCATGCTCTGGGATTGGTCTGAGCCTAAATCCACAGACCATCACTTAGCAGTCATGTAACAGGACGAGTTCCCTAAACTCCAGATTTCAACTTTCCCATGTGCAGAGTGTTCACCTGTCCCAGTTCACGCAGGGATAGCCCAGGATTATGACTGCTGCCCTGATGTAATCAGTGACAGGGCCTCCTTTTACTCTCAAAACTGTCCCAGTCTAGATGATAACTTAATTGTATGACCACTCATTCATCTGCCCTGTCTCTCTTTTAAGATTGCCAAGTAGATGAGATGCAGTAACACTGTCTTAGGACAGTTTGTAGGGCACGCGTCACACAATGGAAACAACTAATGTAAACAGTGGAGGACGTTTTGGCTCAGATAACTAAAAATAATTATTTTCAAGTTTAGTGTTATGGAATGCATATTTTGTAGGTGGGCACGGATTTCTCGGTAACGTTACTCCACCTCCTCCTCTTTAAAGCCAGTCTGAAAATTTGGCTTCTGTGAGCATAGTGGGGTGAACAGAACATGGGGTTTGGAGCCAGAAGACTTCCTAGCTGACACTGGACTTCCTGGACATGAGTTCCCTTGTCGCTCATACGTCGCTGGGCTTTTGTAAGGATCCCGTGAGCCCCTCCATGTGAAAATGCTCTGTAAACACACATAGGGTGAGCAAGTGTAAAGGACTGCACTGCAGCTCCTCACAAATGGCACCTTGCTTCCAAACATGTGCAAGACTGACCTCTGGTCCTAATCTTCTATGGGGACCAAAATGCTGACTGTTGTCAAGAATAACAGGATGTGCCCAGAAGGTGAACGTGAAAGGGGAAGAGAGATCAAGGTGTGGTTTAGGATTACTAAGGGATATAGGCGATAAATGTGACAATGAAGAATTCCCAATCACGGGGTGACCGGAGTGACAGTGGAGGAGAGCGGTTGGGGAACATAGACCTTAGACTGAGACGGCTTGGCTTTGAGGATTCAATGGGACAATGAAATAATGAAGTGTAGTACCCACCATACAGAAAGTGCTCAATTAGCAGAAGCTCTTCCGGTGACTACCCTGTGCCAGGCACCAGGCTGGGGGACGCCTTCTCCCCAGGGGAAGATTGAGGACCCTCAGATTCAGGGTCCTGGGGACTGACTCCTTATTGCCACCGTGCTGCAGCTGTCGGTCTGAACAAGGGAGGAGGTCAACTATCTGAGCAACAATTGGTGGCCAAGGGTGATTCAGTAGGATGCAGGGTCGGATTATGGCCTGTACATGGTAGATTTCCCTCATAAACTGCTCATAGAGAAAAGCTTTTCACCAACATGGGATGTTGTTCTTTGTAGTCCCAGGGTGTTGAGGGCAGGAGGGTCCCCAGGGGAAAGGGTCAGAGGGAAGGAAGTCTGGCTACTTCCTGAACTGCTGGAAGTGCTCCCCTGGGCTTTTGACATGTGTTGCTTTTGTTCACACTGTCAGGTCAGGGAAGCTCTGCACATGCTCGGTAGATACACTTTGGGAGGTTCTGCTAACTCTTGGCGCTATGTCTTGGAGCCCCACGGATGGTTGCACAATTCTACAGGCTATGTCCAGGCCATATGATGGCTGTCAGTGGTTAACCTGAGGATTTGCTGTACCTGCCAACTGCCCTTCCAAAAATGGGCCAATCTCATAAAGGTGCAGCGTGGGGGAGTATCTCTGTGGTGATGCACAGTTCTGAACGTGTGCGGGAGTGGATCCACTGATCTCTACATGTGAAGAAATTATATAGAGCTAGCGTGTGCGTGCACACACACGAACACACAAGTACGTGTAAAAACTGGCAAAATCTGAATAAGGTCTGTAGATGTCAGCTTCCTGGCTTTGATATTGTACCAAAGTTACATCAAATGCTACCTTTGGGGGAAGCTGGATGAAGGGTACATAAGACCTCTCTGTACTGTTTTTGCAATTTTCTCTGAGTCTATAATTATTTCAAAAAAAATTTTTTTTAAATGGATCAGGCTCAAAACAGGCTAGTTACCCTATGTATTCCACTATTTACATTTGGGTAGGTAATAGGAAAATTAAATGAGTTAATACATACAAGAGCACCTAGAACAATGCCTGTTTATTTTTACTGCCTTCAAATTCACTTAACCTACTTTCTTAGATGTTTATTATTATTATTTTTTTACAACCTCCAGGGTCCTTCTGTTAAAGTCTTTGGAAATGGGCCTTAACTTGTAGTAACTTACCCAGTCCTGCTGTGCCTAAGAGCAGTATTTCTCAGCCTTTAACTGCAGGCAAATCACTTAAGATCTTATTTTAAAATACAGGTTCTGACGCGGTTGGTCAGTTCGTCAATAGATAAAGTTTCTGGGAGCTTTCATTGACAAGAGATGACATGAGCCTTCTTATGCAAGCTCCTGCCATAAATATTTCTACAGCCCAGAGAAAGAGGATGTATTTGGGGAGCCCTGCGGAAAGAGGGTGAATCCTTGTGACTGGGGTAATTCCTGCCTCCCCAAGCCAGGAAAGGCACTGGGAAGGTGGACTCCATCACTTTACACATACTATCTCATTAATTCTCATTTATACATTCCATTGCTGTGACCTTAACCCCAATGCTATACTAGACTCTGAGAAAAGAAAGAGAAGTCAGCTGGACACCCTGCCCTCAAGAAGCCTCAGCGGAAGGTATGTAATCACAATGCCATGTCCTGGGTGCTAGCAGAGAAATGCACGTGTGCTCCGAGAGCCCAGAAAAGAGGGTTTCGGTCAGATCAGGGATCAGGGAAGACTTCCCAGAGAGGGTGGCCCTCACACTGAATCTGCAAGAAATTGTAAGAATTAGCAAGGCAGGTGACAGGAGAGGGAAGGGAGGGAAGCACCCTGCCATGCAGGGGAGACAGTATGAGCAATGGCTCAGGAGTTTGAGAGATGAGAGTTTCTGCTCGGGACTCGCCAGAGGTAGATGTGCCTGGGACAGGCCTGCTGTGGCACAGTGGCGGGAGATTCGTCAATAAGCATGGCCAAATTGCTTGGGGAAGTTCTGGGTGAAATAAAACTGGACCAACATTTCTGCGCAGGGCATATCAGAGCCGGTGGTATGTTCTTCACATCACAAGTGTCCCAGAGGGATTATCAGACACAGCATTTCCCACCCTCGTGGTACAGAAACCCTTTGCTTCAAGACATCGTGCGGGCCACAGATTCTCTCCAACACGCTTGGGAAACACCGCGCCATGCAGAAACATTATGATCAAGACAACATTAAGATATTTTTCAGGGGATCCAGAGTGCTAGGTAACCCTTACTTTTCCCACAGTTTCAGGGCCAGCTACTGAATCATGCTGCGTTTGATGAAAGTAGTCTCCCCATCAGTGTCTGCAGCAGAGCATCAAGGGCTCAGCAACCTCTCCTTCTGTTAGCACCCAGGCATCTGCTGAGCCATGGGGCCGGCTGAGCGGCCCGCCTCCTCTTGCTCCACCAACTCACCTTCCCAGCTTTCTGCCAAAATTAGAGACAGACACGGCATCTTCCACTGTGAAAAGAAATGTTTTGAGTAATGCGATGATTACTCAAAAGGAGAACAATGAAAAATAAAAAATTAATCAAATCTTGAAATATAACCAGAGCTGGGGAATTGGTGAAATTGTATTTTGTTTTCATAATAAGAGCAGGACTGATGATTTTATTATATATGTATAATGTTACATATTTCAGAATGCTGGAGTGGGCAGAAAATACTCTGGAGTCAATTTGAGCCCTGAAAAGGAGATCATAACAAATCACAAGCTCAATCCCCCCCCCGACCCTCTCTATTTCTATATGCCCCACCCCCACAGTACTCCTAAATTCTTCCAACCAAGAAAAAGACTTCTCATATGCCTTAGAGTAGAATTTACTGCCTTGGTTCTTCACCAGCCCTTCCTCGATTATCAGCTCACTACTTATGAGGGCTTTCCCAAAGTACAAGCGCTCTGAATTCAGTCCTCACGGCCACCGCACCGATGAAATGTGTGACATTCAGGCTCACTCTTGCTTCACTAGTCCTGTCTATAAGCCATCTTTGCTTACATGGACATCAGGTTTTATACTTTAGGGTTTTTATTCTTTCAAACAAATGATAAATACCAGTGGATCCCAGCTAAAGAGAAGATAGTGTCTACCTGGAATATAGAAAAAGACAGGAGATTCATCAGAGAATACGGCAGCTCCCACATCTTGAGGTGTAATTTTCAGCGGCATATTTAAGGGATTGCCGGGTTAGAATTACAAGAGCATGGATGACCGCAAGACGGGTGAGGGATAGAAGAACCGCCTCTGTAACTGACCTGGCTGAGAGCGGGTCGTACTCACATTTCCTTAGCTTGACAATTAAAATAATTTTTGCCCTCTACTCTCTCATAAATTCAGTACTCTGACGACCATCTTTGAGGAACTTGGGGTATGGGAAGTAATGGGACACCAGAATGTGATCCTAAAGTTCAGGTCTGAAAACCTTTTTCATGGTGGGGGCAGAGGAAGGACCCAGAGCCTTAACACCAAGCATCCTCTCTTTTGCCTCTGACTTCCGGACAGGTCTCCACCACTTAGTCTCATGGCCTTCACCCTCTTCACTCAGTACCTTTAAATACACACGGTCTGAATTATCTTCAGGGTCACTACACGGAACCGCCCAAGGTCGTCTTTCCGTACTTTGAAAGCCCAGCCTTCCTTTCATAATTTCGGGAAGTTTTATGGCTGTGGCAAGAGAACGAGGACACACAGCCATACACACACACACACACACACACACACACACACACACACACAGCCTCCGCGCCTGTTCTCTTTATAGGCTGCAGCACATCTGTTCATTGTAAGGCTGCAGAGACCTAAAACCTGAAATGTTGATAGAAACAGATATGTTTTATTCCATGCACTAAAAGAAAAATTAATGAGGCAAATGCTGTTTCTATGGTCAACTTGGGATGGAGAAAGTGACAACCTCCATCTATATCATTGCAATCTTGAGGCAAGAAATGAGACTAGAGAACAAAGTTGTCTAATTTTAATCCCTTTGAGAGAAAAACTGCAGTTCTATTTAGGAAGCAGCCCTTCTGAGGGCTGTGGAAAAGCATTCCAGAAATAAATACGATTGCTCCACGAATGAATGGGTACAGGCGCTCACCTGAGGTCCACCCCCTTCCCAGGGCCTATCCCTAAGTCCCCGATGAGTCAGAGGTGACAGAAAGCACCAGGGAGAGGGTCGGGCCAGGAGCCCTGCGGCAAAATTGTCAGTTTTGTTGGGTTTGAGCCAGGATGGAAAGAAGTTGGGCAGACGTCCAGGGAGGGGCTTTGTAGGATTAAAGCTCCTCTCATTGCCAGGATGGCAGTGAACGCCAGCCTGGGAGTCTGAAGGCTACACAGCAGTGTGAGGGGTTCGAGTCTCCTCAGAGCATAGACACGTAGCCTTTGACTTCCAGCAAATGGACAAAGTCTGTGGATTCGTGAAAGGAGAGAGGAACAAACTGAATGGTCTGAAAACCATGGGGTCCCAGTAGAGAAGGGTCAGCCCAGGTCTTGATGGACGAAGCACAGAGAGCTCTGACTCCAGGTCAGTGGAGCAAGATTATAATGTAACTGAGCTCCCAGAACAGGGCTTCTGTTCCTGCCTTTTTAAGCCCACTGTGGTGTTTGCATGACGTTAAGGAGAATGACTGCAATTGGAAGGGAATGAGTGGGTGGGGGCAACAGGGACATGGACGCGAGTAAGTTATAGCAGGCAGGGGTGGGAGGGCTGGACTTGGGTCATCCCGCAGTGGGAGTGGGCCAATGAGGGGATGCTGAAAGGGGACGATGGGGTGCCAGAGACAAATTTAAAAGGCTTAAACATTTGGCATGAGAGCGCCATGGGGTAGGAAGGGGCATCATTTGAGTGGAGTTGTCCATTCATTGATCAGGCATGTGCTGGGTCTCGGACGCTGCACACACAGACCCCAGAACTGGAGTGTGCTGGCCTGCCCCCCTGCCCCCGCAAGGTCCCCCAGCAAGGACTGGCCCCTGTGAGCCCCTCCCGCAACTCTTTCAGACAACAGAGGGGGCTGTGGGTCTTTGTCTGAGAGCTGGAATACTCCCCTTCATGAGTCCCTCCCACCCACCAAGCCAGAGGCTCTCCCCCTGCAGTGAGGGAACATCTGTACCCTGAGACGAAGGCCAGAACTGAACTGATTAATTAACTAATCCTTTAAAATCAGCTCCAGCTCCCTGAGTGAGAAACCAAAAAACAACAAATTGCCTCCTTTTTTTAAAAATGGAAACCTGAAGAGGAAAAACAAATTCCCTGAGAACCACTAAATTTGTCCTCTTCTTACTGGGGGCTCTTACCTTCTTGTACCAAACTCCCCTAAAAACCCATGTGCCCTTTCAAATTCCACCTGCTGTACACCTGGGCGTGGTCTAACCGGCTCCTCATCAGTCCTCTGAACATCCAGTGGGAGACAGCCCGGGGACTTTACAAATGCTCCCAGGGCCCAAGGCAAAGCCCGTGTCTGCTTAGAGTCTTGATGAGGACAGTGTGAGCCCCCAGGACATCCGGGACATCCACTGTGCTAAAGGCTACAGTGCCAGGCTTTGCAGGAAGGGCTGAGCTATTGGGGCGTTTTCCCCAAGAATAGCTCAATTAAATAAGAAAGAACCAAATTCATAAAATACAAAAATAGTTTAATGCAAAACTGCTCCCGCCACTGGGAACTGGAGAAAGTTGCAGCTCCAGAGACAATTTTATAGGGTCTCCTGGCATTGTGGAGCTTATTAAAATCATAGATCACAGAGCTGAGGGTGGAGGGAATTTCAGCCCTACTTCCATTATTCTCCCTATTCCCCTAAGTAAAAGAGTCACTTTAATCTCTCGGTACAAGACAAGATGGTAGAAGAGGCTGCACCATCATCGTGACCCTGAACTGACCCCCATCGTGCCTGCCTGCTTCGACTTCCTCACATTTCGGATCCATTGGCCCCCAGGCCTCCATGGGAGACCATTTGATGGTCTCTCTGTCCTCAGTGATGGTTCCTGTGCTTTATCAAAACCTGCCCTGTGTCAGAAAAGTCGCCTTTCCTTATGTCTCCTTCTTCCCTTTTCCGCCACCTCTCACCCCTTGGAGAGAAGAAACCATCCGTTCTCTCTGTGATTTCCCACTCCTCCTGTCCCGTGAGTCTTCTGTTACTTCTATACTAGGCTCTGAGTCAGACAGCTGAGACTGACACCTGGCTCAGCTTTTGTACTAGTTATTTCACCTCAAGCAAATTCCCCGTGACCTACCATCAGTGTGCCCCCAGGTCTGGGGGAAAATCTCACACTCGTTATGGGGGGGGGGACCCATCCGGGTCATCATGAAGTCTGGGTTCTAGTTTCAATTCTAGAGTAATGGTGTATAGACTTGAGATGCTCTCTAAATTCCTCTGATTCTCACCATATTCCCTTTTAAGTGGAAATAAATCATATTCATTTCATAGGGTGGTCAGAAGGATTAACAATGATGATGGAAAGGCTTTGCTTCTCTAAAGCACAGAAGCCATGCAAGGTATTAGCTTCATTATTCTACCGTATTGTTGAGGTCCCTAACATGGAACCTGGGTAAGCTGTCCCTGTGTTAGGCAATGCCCAGCATATGACCTCCTTCTCTAAGGATTGATCTTTACAGACAGGCCTGGGGAACGACATTTCTCTTCCACAATCCTTCCCTCCTAGTCAAAAGTCACTGACCACAGGTGTGGTCACCTGACGTACCCAGGTGAATCATATTCTCTCACCAGGGAGTTTAGAGTTAGGATTCAGAAACCCTAGTCAATATCTGACGCTCACTTCAACTGAGGACACATAAATGTGGGAGATGAGGAATGGTTATATTTGGCCCATACACAAAGAAGCAGAAAAAGAGAGAAGTAGGAAGCAACAACCTGCGTTTACCTACTTTTGCATCCAAGGTCCAGGCTCTAGAACTATGAATGCTGCAGCAGAAGATGAACCGATGGGTCCTGCATGGGCTACGATGGGTCCAGGGTGAGCTGGTACTCGGTTGAGGGACGGCATGTAACCCCTGCCATCCAGACTTGCTTGACACTTGCAGCGAGGCCTTGGTGTCCTCCTGTTGAACATAAAGCATTTCACAGAGTGTCAACATCAGATGAAGCCACTCTGTGACCAGGATGGACCAAGACGAAAACAAGACCACTTCGTAACTATGTCTGAACACAGACAAAACGTGAACATTGTCTGACTACAGAAATGATCAAACGTTCCCCTCTCCCCCATCCTGCCTAACAGTAGTGACTGCTGACTCTTTCCCAATTATAGTCTTAGCCTGGGTTTAGTCTTCTCTCCTAGATGAGCCCATGTATTTGAAGCCACCTTTAAAATAGTGACCAACTCTCCCTATAGAGGACTCTCGGCATTTTTTAGAATGTCACTGCAAAGGATTTCAACGGTGAAAGGAAACCATTTCTATACTGTTTGTACTCTCCTGCCTTTCTCTGTCTCCATCACAGCCTCACGGCTTAATTGTTGTTAATAAAAAGTCCATTCATATGTCTCAGTGCTTCTAAGTAAAGCAATAATAGGAGTCCTGGTGCCCTGCTTCTCATCACAAGAGAACAGGGTATAATTTCTTATATTTAAGGAGACCTAATTATTAGGAAAAGAATAACATTCTTCTCACTGTTACACTGTCTTCCCTCTTGTATCCTGACGAAAAAAATAATTCGTGCATAAAAATCAATATGGAGCTTTTTTTCTGCGTACAAACACCAATACCTCCCTTAACAAAAGAAAGAAAAAAAAATCAATATTAAAACAAAGGAAAAATTGGATGGTTGATGTCTATGACTTTTTCAAATTCAGAATTTCCACATACAGAAACCTCTTAATTGAAATCTCTCTTCTGTTCAAGTTGGCATTCATCAATTATGATGACAATAAATGCTTTCTATTCTGGATGAAAGCAAACGTTCTCTGATCCCTGGAGCGCAACAATGGAACATTCATTTTTAAGTTGTTGGACATTGATCTCTCCTGAAAAAAAGTTTACGGCTTAAGAAGCAGAAACTATTCCTTTCTGGTCACCCCTTCTCTGCTGGACTTCTAGGGATAGACCTCTCAATTCCAAATTAAAAGCCTCACTTCTTTATGTTTTACTTTTTGGGTTTTTGAATAAGATTTCGGTTTTCAAAAGGTGTTTTCTTGTCAGTAGCAATGGACATACCCAGTCCCTGGATCTTAGATTCTAAATATCATTTCCCACTAAAAAGATCAGACCTCACTTAAAAAAACAAACAATAACCACAACAAAACACAATACAACAAAACAAAAACAAAAACACTGATTTCAGGACTGGAGAAGTAAAAGCACAGGGGGACCTACAAGCTTATGAAATCTAGTCATACCAGAGAGCAAGGAAGTGCTCAGAGACTAAGGGGTTCACACCGAAAACACTCAAAAACCAGCTTACAGGGCCCATACTGGCCAAATCAAATTTTTTTAAAAAGTCCATGTCCATAGGAGTAATCAACACAAAGGAAGAGAAGGAGCATCATGGGACAGGGAGGAAAGCCCTCTTGTACAGAAGAACGCCAGGTAAATAAAAGTGGGATTAATCCCAGAAATAGAAAATTGCTGTTTTATATCTTTAATAGGATAACTGTTTCAGGTATAGACCATGGACCCCAAGGGGTCAAAGAGGGCAGGGGAGCAGACTGTTTGGCCAGTACCAAGTATCAATTCACATTTTAATTACTAATTACAAAAAGGACAGATCTTTATGATGGAATGATCGGGTAGCCACTACCTTACCCATGGGACCCAGGTGGGCATCATTTATGGCAGGGCATGCAACATGAAACATGAAACAGCACCTGGGAAGTTACCTCAGTGATAGGAAAGACGGGAAATATAAGAAGAGATGAAATGATACATAGGCTGCAATCAGGAAAACCCAGGGTGTGGGACATTCTATAAGAAAAATGACCTGACTTCAAAAATTCAACATCACATCAAAAAAAAAAATTCTATATTAAAAGAGACTAAAACTTTGCAACATCCAAACATAGCTTATGAGCCTTGATTGAATCCTGATTGGAAAATAAACAGTTATTATACATATTTTGGGGCAAGTGGGAAAATATGAGCATGACTGGATATCAGAGCATTACTGGGAATTTCCTTAGGGATGACAACGTCCTGTGATTTTGAGGAAAATGTCCTTATTCTCAGGAAATACATGCCCAAATATTTGGGAGTTAAGTGTCATGCTCTTTGCAACTTAACTTTGAAAACGGTTCATGGGAAAAGGTAGGGAAGGAAGGGGACTGGGAGAGAGGAAGCAACAACTCTGGCAAAATGTTAAGAATTATTAAATCTAAGTGGAGGATCTATGAGATTTTATTGTTCTTTCGACTTTTCTATTGTTACCAGTTGAGTTCTCCAGGAGGCTGGCTCTGGGATGGAGGTTAGCATGGAGGTTAGCATTATTAGGGCATGCTCTCGGGATCATCACTGTCAGAGGAAGGAAGGAAGCAGGACTGGACAGAGGAAGAAGTTGGACTGGGTTGCAAACACAAGGACTCAGCTGAGCGGATCCTTCTGGGAGTTTGGAGCTGGGATGACCCTTCCTGGTTGGTCCCTGTTAGGGTGAGGGGGCAGGGCTGTTACTCCCTCTGCCCCCAACTCAGGGTGTCAAACGACTGACTGACTTCAATTCCGAATGGGGGATCTGGGTGACACAGCACAACACTCATAAACTGGAAATGTTCTGGGTTAAAAGCTTGGGGTTGGGGATGTAAAAAGAAATTGCTTTGCCCTGAAAACATTTGCTAACCACCTGCCTACATTCATTTCATCCTTATAAAACACTTCAAGTACAACAATTGGTATCCCCATTTTAGAGATGCGGGAACTGAGGCAGTGCTAATTCAAGTCACCAGCCCAAGGTAAGTGTTAGGGCTGGAATTCAGATCCAGGTGGTCTGACATCAGATGTGTGGCATTAACCCCCCGCACTAGTACACTCTGTTATTTCATTTAGTCCCCTGGAAAACATCCTTTCCTCAGAGTCCCCCCATTCCTGCCTGGTCTGTCTGTCTTGCTGCCCCAGTTGCATGAGAGGGAGTGGTTCTCATCCTGTTCCCATCTCATTGAATGAGGAAGGAGCCCAGCGTATGCATATAGGTATATGCGCATGTATACATAGTCATCGGCACATACACACTCACATATGCAATTCCACACATGTAAAATGATATGGTTAGTTCTCAAGTCTTCCAATTCCCCTACACAGACAGAACAGCTCGGCCTTATAGGTTCACACTGAGCACAGTTATATTTCTATACTAACTCAAAATTTTAGCATAATTTATCTGTCCATATGTTTGTCTTCCCCATAAGTCTGAGAGCTCGTATGGGTAAGAAGCCTTATAACTTCTTATTCTTTGTATTCCCAGTGCCTGGTAAATAGGTACAAGCCTGTTGTGTGCATTAATAAAAGAAGCAATATCAGTTGGTCAACCATATTATTAAAGGGTGACTCAGTCCAGCAGGACATGTGAGTGTGGCAAAAGGTTCTTATGTTTTCCTACCTCCTACCTACACAAACCTGGACAGTATTAGTCCTTCCAGAAAGATTTGTGTTCTTTTTAGAATGGAAATTCTTGAAACAAACAAACAAAAGTCCTTCATTTGTTCTACATAGAGACCTGTTATACTAAGAACTTCATAATTGTTTGGTATTAATCAGAAATTTTATTCATGGCCCAATTTTCAAAAATTTCTTTCCTTTACTACCCCTCAAGTGTATGTGTATGTTTTTAAATACACATTCTAGTTTATAAGAGAGGACTGGTCAATCTTTATGATATATTTACATGATTCCAGCATATGGCCATATTAATCAACATTAAATTGATTCTAACTTGTTTTGTGTGTTAGCTTCTAATTCAGCCATTTGTACAAGGATTTCTGGTATACACGCAGCCCTTCCCCTCTCCACACACCCCTCCAGGACCCTGTTGCTTTCCACTAGTGTCTTTCAATCTGGCTAGAGTGCCGTGGCCTCTTGTGCTCTTCTCTCCATACCTTGCTCTGTGGCACCAGGAGGAGGGTGGAGCAGCTTCAACCTTAGAGAAGATGGGGATCAAAGGAACTTGGATTCCTAAATTGTGGTGAGAGGAAGAGCCAGGGGTATGAGGGGAGAGAGAGATGGATGGAACTAAGGCTGTTGAGGGCTTATCATGGGCCAGGTATGTCAGACATTACATCTGTTATTTCATTTAGTCCCCTGAAAAATGTTACAGATTGTCTTCAGTTTACAGAAGAGAAAATGAGGTTCCAGTTTGCAATGTCATACAACAAGGGTGTGGCAGAACCCAAGCTAGGCATCCCTGATCCTCTCCAAGATACCTAGTTGGGAACCCTGATTCTTATGACTCACTTCCCACTGGAGGTGAATTCTTGAATAACTTCACTGAATGAAGCATTTTGAGTGTTTTCCCCCCAAGTATTTTATTTATTGTCACATAACATCCTGTATTAATAAGTCACACAATCTGTATCTCTTTCTACACTGGTGGAGATAGGCTACCACATCTCCCAGGGAGATCGTTGTGCTCTCTCTCTCTCTCTCTCTAGCTTCAAATTGGTGGAAAAGAATATCTTTCCCTTAACCCCACCCTTGGTCAAAGTCTAAGTTAAAAATCACTTGGTTGCAAATTAAAAAAAAAAAAAATCACCCTCACTCCATCTTGTCCAGACAAAAGGAACCTAGGAGACACAGGTGTCTAATGGAACCCAAGGTCAGAAAGTACAATAAGTCCTCAAAAAGGGCTAGAAACAGGAACTGAAGGGTCAGTAATGAGTAAATCAGGTTCTCTCTCATTCTCTCTCTCTCCCTTTCCCTTATTCGCTCTACACATCTGCTTCATCCTTTCCCCTCTCCATGTGTTCGACCTTCTCTGTTTGGGCTAGTACTTGGCTCATATATAATCTCCCACCTCAGCTGTCCATCATTTCTCAGTTCAAGCTTCTCATACAGCCCATTACCATTTCCCCTTGTAAATTCTTAGAAGACAGAATCTGATGGGCCCAGCCTGAATCACATGGTCACCACAATTCCATCAGTGGTGACCATAGAGGCAGATGACTTGCCTCACTGATCTCTGCTCTCTGAGGTGGAAGTGTGGGCAGGTTGTGAACAGAGTGTGGGAACAGAGAAAGCATGATGAGAGGAAGAAATGACTGGAAGTCTGGTAGAGCACAAAATATGGTAAGGTGTGAGAATTGTCAGTGATAACTGAAGAGCTCAGAACCAGACGGGACCAAACAGAGGATCCCTACTAGCACAGCTGCTAACAATGCAATCACTGTGGTGAGAAATTATTGATCCATGACTGTTTTAACCCAAAGTTGTATTTCTGGCCTTTTTGACTCTTTGATTCCATCTCTTCCTGCCAATATTTGACCCATTGTGAAATAACAAAATCCTGGAAACAGCCTGAAGGTCTATCATTATGAAAACAGTGAATCAAATTCTGGAACAGTCATTGTACAGAACACTGCACTTATTAAAAGGAATGAGTTGGCTTGATATGCATTAAGCTGAGAAAATATTCAGGATTTTATTAAATTAAAAAACATTGCAGAATAATATCTTATTTTGTAAAACAACTACTACTACAAAGCAAAGTTTTAGCCAGCTATGTGTAGATATGTGTAGGTGAGTAAGGATATACCAAACTGTGTGTTACTTTGGGGGCTGGGGAGTGGGGATTAGGGAGTGAAAATGGTAGATAATTAATGTTTTCTTTATATACCTCTGAATGACATACTGGAAAACCCACATGCCATCCTTGTAATTTTTTAAGTTTATAAATGAAGAAGAACAGTTTTTAAATTCTATATTCAAGAGCCCATCTAAATACTACCATTTCTGGCCTTTTTGGATCTCCTACCTATACATGGTGCGCTGTGCAAACTCCCACAGAACATGGACTTCTCTTATTATTCTGATATTCTGCCTGGAATGATACATGGTGCCTATTTCTCTTCATCTTACTTACACTGTAACTCCATCAAAGAGACATATTTGGACACCCCCTCCCCCCCAAAAAAAACCCAACAACATCCAAAATGGTGCATTATACAAAAGAGATACCTGGTAAAACTTTACTGAATAGGATTAACTCAGTACTTAGCAATTCTTCCAGCATGTCCTGTATGTTATCTTCAAAAAGGTAGATTCTTTCTAAGAATTTGCTTTGACCTGTAAATGCAGCAATCTCTAATTCTATAGTACAATGCCATATTATTTTCTAGCCATTGCAAGGTAATTTATATTTTGGTTTATAATTTGAGGGAAAATCAAATGAGTCATTTTTTTTAATATTGTGAGCTGATAACGCAGTGAATTCCAAGCCATCATATGTCTTTAAAATTAATTTGGGGCACCTCAGCTGACCTTGGCAGGCACAGTCCAGCAGGCCTGGGGCTTGAAAAACCAAAGCAGTGATTCACAGTGGCAGAGATGAAATGGCTCATGTCAAACTCTTCCAAATTACACTCATGCTTGACCTGCTATTCTCCTTCTGAATGCACCTCATTACTGAGAAGCCATCCTTCAAGAGACATATAGTTAAACATTTAATAAAACTGTGATCAAAATCCAGGAGCATAATTAAATCTTTGATGAAAGTGAGAGAGGGTGAGAGCAGAACCCAAGTAGAACACAGAGAACAAAGGGAAGGGGTAGGGAAGACATTTGTGTTGAGACCGTGGTCAGAAATTCTGAGACTTCCAGTGGTCCTTTGGACCATGCTTTCACTTGGCTCTGGTGGCGACAAGTTTATAGGGAACTAGAGACTAATCTCAGTGGACATTAAGAAGCTCCTGAGGAGTTAGACCAAAGCACTGTCAATAACGCAGGCACTTGAAGCTGACCTTGAACTCACCCATTGCCATACAGCAAGAATAATACGCCTTAGTGCTATATAGACTTAATAATGAAACACCATATCTATAAAGATTACTAGAATAAGAAAAGACCTGTGGAAGAGGGATTGGATAATGTATACCAAACATATATAGAGAGAACTTAGTAAGGGGCAGCAAGATACGATGAGGAAACAATGGAATGGATCCAGAGACCTGTTTCTGCCTCTGCCATGAAAATCCCCTTTTGTGACCTTGAACATATCATTCCACCTCTTAGAAGTCTCACAGGAATGTCATTTGTTCCTCACACTACAATGTACAAAAGAATTACCTTGGAATCTTATTAAAATGCAGCACCCGATTTAGTAGATCTGGGGAAGTTTTGCACCTCACAAGTTCTCGAGTGATCTGCAGACCACACTGAGAAGCAAGGAATTCAATGATCAATAGATTTCCTTCCAGCTTTAAAATTCTGCTTCCTAAAACAGCATCTCCACCTTCTCATGTAGACCCCTCTGTGTAACCCCTGCCCCAGCAGAGGGTGGCCTCTGTCTTCAGAGACTTAGTCTGCTCTCATGCCCAAGTTAACAGTGCCACAATTCTCATGATCACTTGTAATTCTCCTCTTCCACCAAATCAAGAGGAATGGAAATTGAACAACTCCTCTCATCTTCCAAGCTTAGAGGCAAGCACATATCCCCTTTTTATGTTAGGAGATTCTTCTGTTTGTCATTTGGAAAACTGACAAGGGCAAGTGACAAACACTTCAACCAACTTGTTGATATTCTAGACATTTCCTTTCAGTGCTTTTTCCTATATACATACAAAGATACATGTTTTTTTCAAAATGGGAATTATAGTGAATATATAGGTTCATGCTCACTACCGAATTATATTTTCTCATTTCATGAAAAATCTTCAAAATTGTGATTTTAATGACTTCACAATATTCCATCATAAGAATGTCCATTATTTATATGGCAATTGTTGGACAGTTTTTTGTTGCAATTTTAAATAATCTGAAGGTAAAAATCTTTACTGTTTTAATAGCTACCACTTGTTAAATATCTACTATGTGCCAAACACTGTGTTAAATGATTTACATACATCATTTCATCGTTGCAATGACCTTTAAAGATGAATATTATTATGATATCCGTTCTACTGAGAAGGAGACTGAGACACAGAACAGTCACATGACTTCCTCAGGATCACAGCGCTAGTCAGTGGCAGAGGTGGAAACAAGCTCGGGTCTGTCCTACTCCAAACCTAAGCTCATAACCACTGTGTGGTACCTCCTTGTACATAAACCCACAGGTGTCTCCCTGATTATTTCATTAGGATGATATTTTTTTTGAAGGGCATCTCGGCTCCTTCCATAATTTAGCTATTGTGGACAATGCTGCTATGAACATTGGGGTGCATATGGCCCTTCTCTTCACTACGTCTGTATCTTTGGGGTAAATACCCAGTAGTGCAATTGCTGGATCATAGGGTAGCTCAATTTTTAACCTTTTAAGGGACCTCCACTCTGTTTCCCAAAGTGGCTGTACCAACTTGCATTCCCACCAACAGTGTAAGAGGGATCCCCTTTCTCCACATCCTCTCCAACATTTGTTGTTTCTTGCCTTGTCCATTTTTGCCATTCCAACTGGCGTAAGGTGGTATCTCAAGGTGATCTGAATTTCCCTGATGGCTAATGACTTTGAACATTTTTTCATGTGTCTGTTAGCCATTTGTATGTCTTCATTGGAAAAGTGTCTGTTCATATCTTCTGCCCATTTTTTGATTTGTTTATTTGTTTCTTGTGTATTGAGTTTGAGAAGTTCTTTGTAGATCTTGGATACTAATCTTTTATCTGTAGTGTCATTTGCAAATAAATTCTCCCATTCTGTGGGCTGTTTTCTTGACTGTTTCCTTGGCTGTGCAGAAGCTTTTTATCTTGATGAAGTCCCACAAGTTCATTTTTTCTTTTGTTTCTCTTGCCTTTGGAGATGGGTCATGAAAAAAGTTGCTGGCCAATGTCCAAGAGGTTGCAGCCTATGTTCTCCTCTAGTATTTTGATGGATTCCTGTCTCACATTGAGGTCTTTCATCCATTTGGAGTTTGTGTATGGTGTGAGAGAGTGGGCAAGTTTCATTCTTTTGCATGTAGCTGTCCAATTTTCCCAGCACCATTTATTGAAGAGACCATCTTTTTTCCACTGGATGTTTTTTCCTGCTTTGTAAAAGATTAGTTGCCCAAAGAGCTGAGGGTCCATTTCTGGGTTCTCTATTCTGTTCCATTGGTCTATGTGTCTGTTTTTGTGCCAGTACCATGCTGTCTTTGTGATCACAGCTTTGTAGTATAGCTTGAAATCCGGCAACGTGATCCCCCCAGCTTTGTTTTTCCTTTACAACAATTCCTTGGTGATCCGGGGCCTTTTCTGGTTCCACACAAATTTAAGGGCTGTTTGTTCCAGTTCTTTGAAAAATGTCATTGGTATTTTGATCAGGATGGCATTGAAAGTGTAGATTGCTCTGGGTAGCATGGACATTTTAACTATGTTTCTACAATGGAATATTACTCAGCCATGAAAAAGAACGATTTCACAACATTTGCAGCAACATGGACGGGACTGGAGGAGCTAATGCTAAGCGAAATAAGTCAAGCAGAGAAAGACAATTATCATGTGGTTTCACTCATTTCTGGAACATAAGAAGTAGGAAGATCGGTAGGAGAAGAAAGGGAAGAAGAAAGGGGGGGTAAACAGAAGGGGGAATGAACCACGAGAGACTATGGACTCTGGGAAACAAACTGAGGGCTTCAGAAGGGAGGGGGATGGGAGAATGGGATAGGCCGGTGATGGGTATCAAGGATGGCACGTATTGCATGGTTCACTGGGTGTTATATGCAAGTAATGAATCATGGAACTTTACATCAAAAACTAGGGATGTACTGTATGGTGACTAACAACATATAATGAAAAATTATTATGAAAAAAGGATGATTTTTTTTGTTTTTGTGTGCATAAATTCTTTTTGTTTAATTGCAAAAGTGATACAGGCTCAGAGAAATAATTTAGGCAATGCATGGGTGTAAATAAAAAATCTACATCCTCCTTTCTCTCCCTTCTCTGATTTCTTGAGGTTCATTTCCTTTCTATGTGTTTTCTATGCTAAAATAGCACACGAAAAGGCAGACATCATGTGGTTTTCACCATCTTGTCCCTGGCACAGAGCTAGCTAAACATTTATTGAAAGGATAAATGAATCATTGAATACTTTTTAAAAATAAAAATTGAGCCTTACCATACATTGTTTCTCTGAAATTGTTATTTTCACTTAGTAAATCTCAAGCAACTTTGCAGGGCACAACATATAGATATAATTATTAAAAAAAAACTGTATAATAATCCATGATATGGATATACCATAATTTATTAAGCCATTTCCCATGAATCAACATGTATGTTTACAGATTCGGGGAGCTACTACTTATGCTGCATTAAATATCCATGCATACTTTCTTTTTTTTCCTTTTTTAAAAAAAGATCTATTTATTTACTTTTAGAGAGAGAGAGCAGGGGAAGGGACAGAGAGAGAGGGAGAGAGAATCTCAAGCAGACTCTGTGCTGAGCACAGAGTGCTGATCAATGCGGGGCTTGATCCCAGGACCCTGAGATCATGACCTGAGCTGAAATCAAGAGTCTGATGCCCAACCGACTGAGCTACCCAGATGCCCCTCCACATGTACTTTCATATGCTGATGCTTTTATCTCTTTAGGATAGTTTCTATAATTAGGATTACTGGTTCATAGGGATGTATATTTTAAATTTTAATACATAATACCAGGGAATTTTTCTAAAATGCTTGGCCAATTCACATTCAAGCAAGGAGTATGTAAAAGTATCCACTCTGGTGTTTTGATTTGCATTTTCTTTATTACTGGTGAGATTGAATGCCTTTTTAAATTTCTTGCTTGCTCGCATTTTTCTGTGAATTGCAGGAAACTTGCTCTAAGTAAAATTGCTGTATTAAAAGATGTGAACATTTTAAATGTGCTTGACATCTAGCCAAATTGTCTTCCAGAAGTGATGGAATAACTTACCCTCCCACAAGCAGAGCATGTAACCTCCAAACTAGGTATTTTAATTAAAAAAATAAAGGCATTTGCCAATTTGAGAGTCTCTGATGATTTACTTGGGCATTTCTCACCTTTCCTTCAGAAAGCCAGGTGCCTTTTTTTTTTTTTCTACCTCTGAAAAGAAATTTCTCTGGAGAGAAATTTCATTCCTAAAGGGAAAGCTGGGGTGGAGGAAGCAACTTTTAGCATAGGGACTTGGAAGGGCAGCCAGGAGTTATACTCGGAGGTTTAAGGCATTTCCAAGAAGACAATAGAACAGGAGAATGAGTGCTAGTCTTGTGTCCAGAAGAATTGAGGGAGCCCATCCAGAATTTAAGGGCAAGTTTATACTGGTGCTTGCTGTGGGGCATGGCCAGCGTGCTGTGGGGAAAGCTTAATTTCTCCTGTCACATTCTAGGAAGTGTTGGCCACCAATGGGCCTAACCCAATTAAACAGAATTTAATCCAAACAAGCAAATACTGTTCAACATTTGCCATAAGCAAAGCCCTGTCAAGGGGAACAGATTCCCACTCTATAAACTGCATTATCAAATACAGACTATGAAAACCCTAAACCAGAGTAACGCGTGAACTGTTTGGAAGGTACATCAAGCTATGGTGAGTTGAAACAGTGAGGTTACATCTACTTAGTAGGATCAGGAAAGGCTCTCTAGACAGAGGTCAGGAGGTTCGAGTGGTGCCTCAGTTCTAAAAAAGGTTGTTATCTCAGCCACTGTCAGAGCTCCGGGCAGCCACCAATCCATGTGCTACCCTCACTGGTCAGTCCAAGCGTTGCCCTCACATCAGTCCTAGATCTACAGGCTGATCAGTGTCACGTAGAGAATTTAACCATCCCTCTTCTGAAGACCGAAGTTCAAAGGCAGTTTAAAATAAGAGCACCTGGTGCGTCTCCAGCTAGGTCAAGCTGAGATTCAATGTGGCTGTTTAAGAAAACAGACGGTGGTGACCTCTCTGGATGTAGATTCCCCAGGGGTTTGTATTTTGCTGAAGAAAGGGGGAGGGAGATTTTACGCAGGAGAGAATAAATGAAAGAGAAAAAGAGTAAGGAGTGGGTTGTTTGGTGTGACATGGTTCCTGTTCCCTTTGGGATCTCCAGGATCCTGAGGGACTGCTCATGAGCTCCAAAGGCGAGAGGCATTCCAGAATATGAGTTCTCAGAGGCTGTTTGTCTCAGGATGGTTTCAGGGGAGGTCAGTGCTTCAAGGCAGAGAAGTCCAGCTCTCCTCCTGGCCCCCATGCTCACCGAGTCTTCAACCTGAGGGCAGCTTGGCCCAGGACGGTGAACACCAAAGGAGGCTATCTTCGAGAGAGCGAGTCCTCGTGAAGGGCATCAGCTACAGGGCTGAACTATTCTCCTGAAAGCTCAAGAGTAACAACAGGAAGACTGGGGAAGGGAGGCTGTTGAGATCCTGCAAGGTGCTGCCAGGGCTGAAGGCCATCAGGATCTGGGCATTCGTGTCAACACAAATTAATTTGTGCCTACACTTTTCCTGACTCTGGAAACAATTAGTTACACAGGGAATGGTATATGATATCCTATCTAGAGTGGAGAAAATGGACTTAAAACTTCCTCAATTAAGACACTCAGCTTCATTAGATGAAGCCTTTCAGCTCAAGTTCAGAGAACATCCCATATCCTATCCTGATGTGCTGTCACTAGGTTCTGTTCAAATCCCAAAATTAGAATCTGGATTCTCTGGTGAGAACCTCTAGCGAGGCCAGAGTCATTTTAACTCAATTAAATTCCCATCACACAGTGTTTATTAGAAGTTATATATTGAACCCTGAAACATGAAAGATATTTAACAGCTATTAATTCGGTTTGATTTAATGTGTGAATCTAGTGCATATAATTTTAATTTTTTAATTATATTAAGCCCTATAGTTTGCATTTATTAGATCTATGAGGACAAGTGACATCCTCCTTCCTTAAGCACTTTCCTTTCTAAACCTCTCCAGTTATTGAGTCATTAAGGGGACCCCTTGCCTGTTTACCCACAGGGAGGCCCATGCCTCTCCCACGAAGGCTGGTACCAGTGTCGCAGGAAGGAGATGTGAAGGGCACGAAGCTTCCCTGGGGTGCCAGTCCTCCTTGTTACAAGTGTCCTTACTCCTTTCTGCCTGTCCCTCTTCCTCTAGGCTCCTTTCTCACGAGAGAACCACAAAAAATGGAAACCTTTTACCTCCCTAGTGTCTCTCCTCCAAATTTTCTTGTTTGGTAAATGCCATTTTTGTTTGTTTGTTTGTTTGTTTTGGTATTACTTCCCATCTGCAAAGACAGACAAAATCCAAGATGATATTGATGCTGGGTGTTTATTCACAAACCTGCAGCAAGGGACCCCATCTGTCATCATGTTCATTTCAGCAGGGCTTCGAAGGTGTTAGAAAAGAGAGCAGGCTGTACAGAGTAAAACAAAATATTGAGACGAGTTTCTGAGTGCCAGGCGTTCTGCTGAGATGGGAGGACATTTTCTAAGTGCTCTTCCATACATTCAGCAGTCTGTGGTCAGCTGCAAAGGGACAAGTGAGCAGTTGGGGGACATTTCAAGACAGGAAGGGTTTTCTGTGGCCAGCCATCTCCCGGAACACCTGAGGGGCGGGGAAAGGCTGACACGATGGCAGGACATTTCTCACATCAAAAGCCAGTCATGTAGAATATATAGATCTTTTAATCTTTTGCTGGAAGATAACTCACATCTTAATTCTAAACTAGAGCTAGGAATAATTCAGAAATGTATTCATTACAAAGAGTTTATACTTCTTTTAAACGCCCACCTCACTTGGCTGTGTAAAGTCCCGCCTTAATCTGAGCATCCTCCCCACATGCTGGGGTGTTCTAGAGCAGGCAAGCATGTCTTCTATGGGCCTCTCTGCTTGTCATTTGCAGCTCAGGCTCTGAGATGCAGCGGCTTCCCTGGCTTCCCTCCTGGGGGCGTCTATCTGTTCTTCCTGCATCTGGAGATGGGCAGCTCTCTGCCTTAGTTACTTGTACCTGTACCTCTTCGCCCTCCACTCAGACCCATTTCCTGATGGGATGGCAGAAGGAAATGATAAAACAGACAGTTGTGGTGATGTTCAGGGCTGCTAGGCATATGGAGGCCCTAAGGAGGCTCTTCTCGATATGCTCCCAAGCACCACAATCTTGAAAGGATCATCTTTTTTTTTCTTTCAGGGAGAATACCCTATAGCATGTCTCCTGAAGAAAAGCCCAAGGCCAACCATCATAAGCCTCCCCACCTCCAGAGAGGAAGAACTGCCCCCTTGCAGTCCCCACCCACCTCCACTGTCTCGATTTGCTGTCCTAGGATTGACCTTGACCTCATCCAAGAAAAGATGTCAGTGGTGATGCTCTTCTCCTCAGGGAAAGCCCCACCCCCACTCATAGGGGTGTGGTCTTACCCTCTGGCTTTCATCAGGATAATTAAATTACATAAGAACACAGAAGTTCAGCCCCAGAACATTCCAGGCTAATCGGTCTAAAGGAGGACCAAACGTTTGTCTTTGACCAAGATACCATAGTATAGGAGGTATAATGTGCAAGGATCTTTACACACTTTATTTCGAATCCCTCTGACAGCACTGTAAGTAGGTGGTGTTAACCTCATTTTACAGATGAGGAAACGGAGTTCCACAGAGGTTAACAGGCCCAGGACACTCAGCTGGAAGGCAGCCGAGTCAGAATTTGTACTCCACTGTTTCTGCTTCTAAAGACTCAGCTCTGTTCACAAGGCTAACGCCAATGCCACATGTGCTTTAAAAAAGCTGTCGTCTCTCCTTACTGGTTATCCGCCTGACGCTCCACTCTTTGAGTCCTTTGGCTGTGGATTCTGCATGAACATTCCTCTTCTTTCAGCAATATTTATCTTTCTCCCTCGGTGAATTTTCAGTCAGAAACCTCCTTCTTTTATCCCCTCCCCTCCCCCGACTCTCCTCCCTCTTGTCCTCCTTCATCTCTAGATCAAGGTTGTGTTTTCCTACTCGTTTTGCAAATCTTACTTAGGAGAAGTGACTGGTGGTATGATTAAGGGGTGAATCCCTTGCCTTTTTCTGAGAGCACTTTCGCTTTCCAAGGAGACCAACGTGGCTGTCACGGATCCCAGATTTCTGATGCAGCTTAATTTCTTTTAAAAATGTCAGAGTTCAAGGGCTGTGTTCATATAAATACTGAAACTGTGAGCACAAGTTACAGGTCCTTGGAGAAGGAAAGTTGCCTAATTGGGTGGCCAGCTTCCAAAGGTTCTCTTGGTAATCCTTCCTCATGGCTGTTTCTCTTTTACAAAATCATTTCCAGAAGAGTTTGGAATTTGCCTTCTGAGGTGTCAGAGCACCTATCTCAAAACATACTCCACTAGCAAAATTATCTGAAACAAATTATTACTGGAAGTAGCGAGTGCAAGGCTTGTGTCCAAATGTTGGGAATGTGCTTACCAGTGGTGGCCACTGAAGGCTCTGTAGGAGAAAAACAGCTTTATACAGCTATCAGAGCTTTTGTTTTCATTTTTACATCACCTTGAGGACTACTTGTACAATCAAAATATAGCGAAGACCTGAAAAAAATTGTCTAGATGACTCAGGTTAAAAAACCTGCTGTGGAAATAGAAAAGAAGTACCACAGCCTTGCTGGACTCTCTTCACATGGGTCAGATTCCAGCGTGATAGCTCAGATTTCCTCTATCCTATGAGACCGGGCAAATCACTTAACTCTTCTCTGTCTTCCATAACCCTTCCCTTCACTCTGCCTATCTAGACACCATTCATAACTCAGTGGTACAAAGAATGCTTGGTAAATTTCCCAAAGGAAGAGCCCTCTCCTGCTGACAGGTTTGCAAGTCCTGGTCTAGTGCTTCTTTCTTGACATCCTAGGAAGAGACAGAAGAGAGAGGGTGTCCAGCTTGATTTCCAGAGTATTTGCTGCTGATCTGTGCCAATTACCGACTTGGCTCTTTTTACTCCAGGTTGTGGCTCCAAAACTTTTAAAAATGAGGATGTGAGGAAGGACACAGTTGAAGAAACTTAAGGAATTAGGTGGTTTGCAGGAATTATTATCATTGCCTCTCTGAGTATTAGCTCTGGACCAGTGGGTGACTTTTGGTTTGTTAAAAAACAAAATTTAATTGAGTAAATTTGAAGATCTAATTGGCATTATTAAGCGATTCAAGAATTGGTCAGCATCTCATCTAGCAAATAGAAAGGAGCCCCAAGGAGCTATGCAAAATGGAAGGGTTTTATAGGCAGAAACGGGGCAGGACAATTAGCAAAAGAAAAGAAAGGATTGTTTCAGGCAAGGTCACCTTCTCTTAGGGAGAAGGACAGGGGCTCTTATTGGGCAGATTACCTCATCTTCCTTTGGGGGATAGAGAGGCTCCATGTGACAGATTACCTCATTGGTGCTGACGAGAAAATGCCTGACTGACCAGTTAAGACTACATTTCTGAGGAAGATTGAAACTGCCATTAGGTTAGGTACTACACCCATGTTTGGCGACTTGACCTACGCAACTCCATTTTGGGCTCATGCTTTTCTTTTTAACGGTTTTTATGTGCAAGTATTTGCATATTCCTTGGCCATAAAGAAACTGTTATCCATTTGCCCAGCTACCCTCCAGTCTTCTTTCTGGATTTTTACATTTGCACAGACAAGTCCTAATTGCAACAACATATGCTTTAGGAAAAAATAATGCATGGATTGTAAGACATTCCCACCATAAAGGCAAGTGGAACCAAACCTATCTAGAGCAGGCAGAAATGAAATTCTACCTCTAATAACTGATACCTAACTAATCAGAGATCAAGAGGGTTGCCAGAGATAAGGTCAACTCACAAAAATCAATAGTGTATCTCAATAGCAGCGAAATCCAACTACAAAATATAATCAAATTGCCATTCACCATAGTAGCAAAAGTTATAAAGTACATAATAATTAATGAAGAATGTCTAAAACCTCTATATTCTGTTAAGGAATAGAAGAGAATCTGATTAAATGGAGAGATAGTTTATTCTCTTGGATGGGATGATTTAGTTCTGTAAAAATGGTCCATCCTTGCTGAAATTAATCTATAAATTTAATATAAATTTAATGCAATACCAATCAAAATTCCAGTTAGATTATTTTGAGGAATGTGATAAAGTTATTTTAAAATGCATGTGAAGTAAACTCAGAGGATGACAGATTAGGGAGTCTCAGACTTTGTCCCCCCTTACAAAAATAATAATTTAACAACCAGACACCAATGAAAATCCCTGTAAGAGAATTCCAGAGTACAATTAAGAAGCTGCAGCAACCCAAAGGAGCACAAACACTGAAGATGGACACATAGAAAAGCACACAAAGTGTTTTACCTATTTTACTTCATCTTCTAACCTAGCATGGCTTGGTGTCAGGAGGAATCCCCTTGGCCATGACCTACCACCTCCAGGGACAAGGAGAGGAAGACCTCAGCAGCCCTTGCTGCCACTAGGGACAACTGTAGCTTTTGACAATAAGGACCTCTGTTGTCTTTACTATGTTGACTGCAGCTGATGGGGCTGTTCAGAACACAGGCTGCAACACTTTCTACATCAGGAGCATGCCCTCCTCCTACCAAACACACACAAACACACACACACACACACACACAAACACAAACACACACACACACAGCAAGGATACCCACTCTCACCACTTCCATCCAACATGGTACTACAAATCCCAGCCAGAGAAATTAGACAAGAAAAAGGAATGAGAAGGGGCGCCTGGGTGGCTCAGGAGGTTTGCGTCTACTTTTGGCAGGTCATGCTCCTCCTGCCCAGCACTAGACTCCCTGCTCAGTGTGTGTGGGGGGGTGTCTATGTCTCCCTCTCCCTCTGCTGCTCCCCCTGCTTGTACTCTCTCTCTCTGTGTCAAATAAATAAATAAAATCTAAAAAAATGAAAAAGAAGGAAAAATTGGAAAGAGAGAGGTAAAATTATCTGTTTGCAGATGACATGATATTATATATAGAAAACTCTAAAGACTCCACCAAAAAATGGTTAAAACTAACAAACAAATTCAGTAAAGTTGCAGGATACAAAATCAACATACAAATATCAGTAGCATTTCTGTATACAAACAGTGAGTTATCCAAAAAGGAAATTAAGAAAACTATTCGATTCACAATAGTAACAAAAAGAATAAAATATTCAGTAATAAATTTATCCAAAGAGGTAAAAGACTTGCAAAAACGATAGCTACATGCAGAAGAATGAAATTAGAACCTTATCTCACACCATATGCAAAAGTAAACTCAAATGGATCAAAGATGTGAATGTAAAACCTGAAACCATAAAACTCCTGGAAGTACACTGAAAACCATAAAACATTAATGAAGGAAGTTAAAGAAGACACACATAACCGGGGATGTACTGTATGGTGACTAACATAATATAATAAAAAATCATTAAAAAAAAATAAAGAAGACACACATAAATGGAAAAACATCTTGTGTCCATGGATTGGAAGAATTAATATTGTGAAAATGTCCATACCACCCAAAGTGATCTAGAGATAGACTGCAATCCCTATCCAAATTCCAGTGGCATTTTTCTCACAAATTAAGAAACTATTCTAAAATTCATATAAAACCACAAAAGACCCCAAATAGCCAAAGCAATCTTGATCAAGAAGAACAAAGCTGGTGGCATCCCACTTTAAATATATATAATTTTTATTTATCAATTATACCTCAATAAAGATGGGAAAAAATGTGTGTGGAAGATTATATTCTTCCATAAAGAGCTAAGTCAACTTGGAGAAAAAGAGGATCAGAGAGAAGAAAGAGAACGTGCCTCATCTACTATGATCATGCTACAAACCCTAATAATAAAAACAGGATGGTACGAGTGCAAAAACAAACAAGGAGACTCAGAAAATCCATTAATGTGCTCAGAGTGGACTCATGCATTTATGGGAACCTGGTAAAATGATAAAGGTGGCAGCACAAAACAACAGAACTAACAAAAAGCCATTAGTAGATGGTGATGGGAGAGAATTATTGGGGGAAGGGAGGTAAGGGGAGATGGTCAGCAGGTAAAGACCAAACAGGAAAGGAAATCCTATGAATACTACCACATTAGTGGATTTTGTCCCATCTATGTCAAATGAGACAATTGTATTATTTTTTTTTTAAGTATGTGACAATTCTTTGAAAAGGGTAAGATATTGAACTGTCCTTGTGATGTTTGTGATATAAAGGAACCTCGGGGTGGTACTAACACTTGGGTTGGGAGCGTGCCTATAGAAGAGAAGCACAGGTGAACGTCACACACGGCCTCCCAGCCGGCGGGCTAGGATACAAGTTAACTGAGCCTGTGTGGTTTCCCCTCTCAGACCTGGGCACTGCCCAGAACAGAAAGAGTGAATTCAAAAGGCAGGAGAAGGCTGAAAGCTGGGGAGAAAGCAGGACCCCAAGTTTACTGGTGTGTGCTGGGGGAGTGGCTGCTGCTGGCCTAAAGGCACTGGGTCTTATGGATCCTCCAGGCTCCAGTTCTGCATCAGGCATTGTTCTTAAATAGGACTTCTCGGATCAGCCATTTTAGCGGAACTGATTGGTCAGTGTGTTTCAATACACAAGAGTGGGTGATCTTTTGTCCTCGAGGTCACTAAGGTCCTAGATATTTCGGCCTAGTCTCTGATGCCTTAAATCCCATTGCACAGGCTCAGTTCATTCTGGCAGAAAAGAAGGGGCGCTGGGCCCATGTGCCCACAGAAGGCCTCTCCCCAGCAGCCCCTGGAGCCCTGCGGCACCCTCAGGAGGAAGGCTCGGACTCTTCTCTCAGTGGGCTTCAGACTCACGGGGCTGTCACCTTCTGCTGGTTAGAGTAACGATTCCTTGAAAGCAGTGGCAACTATCTCCAGGAGGAGATGCTTGTTATTTATTTATTTTTTAAAAGGTATGTTTTGGAACAGGATTTACCCTCATTAGGAGGGGAGGGGAGATTTTTTTTTTTTCCAACTTTAATTGTCTAATTTCCTCCACATTTTTCATCAGCTTGCCAGCAGAAGCCAAGGTTAAGTCTTCCCAAAGTGACTTCTCCTAAGGTACGATGTCTCATGCGACCCCAGCCTCTCTTTGGCCTTTTCTGGAGGCAATGTGACCTCATGAAAAGCAGAGGGCTTTGCAGTCAGATGGGCTCTGTGTGTAGCCTGCATCTGACTCCCTCCAGCTGTGATGGAGGGTAAATCATTTGACCTCTCTGTTCCTCAGCTTCCTCTTCTGTAGAAGGGGGCAAGAGTATCTACCCCACAGTGATTGTGGAAATTAAATGACAGTGAAGATGAAAGTGCTTAGTGCCTGGCATATATTAAGTGCACAAAAATAGTTCTTCAGTTTTATTTATTCTGTGTCATAGAGCATTGGGCAAGATGTTCTCATGAAATCAAGTTCCACTAAGAGCCAATCAGGGGAAATGGGGCCAACTGGCCAATCAGGAAAATTTCCTCTTATATAAAAGAGCAAGTATTTACAATACAAGCATGTTTGGGTTTGTGCTGTAGGTGTGTTTGGTTTGGTTTGTAAGTGCAAGATGAAACATAAGTGGGTCCATCGAGATTCTCACCCGGGCTGCTCCTTGCTCCAGTTATGTCTGTGCTGGCAGGTAAATGATGTGCAGTCCTAATTCTGTAAGCCACTCTGTCAGATGGTGGCAGGACAACGCATGTGCTTCCCCCTGTTAGCAGTTCCTGCAAAGCTACCATTGGAAGGACTCAGCACCTTACTCCAGAGCCCTCATTTTAGAAAAAGTGATTTCAGGCCCAAAATAAAGGTCTGAGAAACAGGTTTCCTCCCCCAAGCCCCAAATACATTCCTTCCAGAAAATCAAGAGAGCTAAAGTGTTTCTTTTCTATTTCTTCAGACATGGAAGGTTCAGACTACCTCTGCTGGGTCGATGGAAAGGCACTTTTAAGTGCCCCTCTGTGCTGTGGTCTAGTAAAATCGTCCTCGGGCAATTAGCAAGCCTGAGAAGACTCTAATTAGTTGTAGCAGGCGCTGGTCAGGATGGCCGGGGTTTCGTTGGGCTGCAGACATCTGACACAAGCAGAGAGAGCCCTTGGGCCTCAGCACCAGTCTGTGGCTGATTCTGCTGGGCCCCTGGAGTGGGTTTTGGCCAGCCAGACCCAGCTCACCGTGGGTATTTTTTAAGCTGAGTTCTTGATTCCGTGGCCTAGACATTGGGCCTTTGCCCTCTACATTAAACATCCTTGCTTTGTTTCCACAACTCACTTTGCTCTCTCTCATCTCTGGGTCTCTACTCATGTTCTATCCTTCTTCCTGAAATACTTTTCCCCCAAATCTCTCCTTCACAAAATTCTCTTCTTTACTGAACAAAATCATATTTATCCTTTAAGTTTGGCTTAAGTGTCACATCCTCTCCCTTCCCCAAAGCAGATCATGGATACATGATCTTGCTCTGGGTCCTGGAACACCCTAAACTTCCTCTATCAGGGTGCCCAGCGTGGGGTGCAGTAACTGCATTGCGCCTGTGCCCGCTTAGCCCATGAGCCATGAGTCTGGGCAGTCAGCACCATGGCCGGGTTACTCCCATGAGATTCGCAGCACTCACTCCGTGTCCAACTTATCCAACTTTTATTCACTCTGAAAGCAGATGTGCCCAACTTATTTTGAGTCTCCTCCAACCCAAAAGCTGGCCCCTCGAAAATGGAGTGACAATATAAGGAAACGTCCAAAGAAAAAGATTTTACATTAAGAATTCACATCTATTCCACCTTAGTGGTTTTAGGCATATCATCCCCAGGCTGAAGAGACCTTGTTTGTCAAAGGGGAATAATAATGCCTTTAAAAATGTGAAGATATGAAGTTCCTTTCAGTTCCTTTCAAGATAAAGGATTTTATTCCATGAACGTATATTATTATCAGTAGGAAGGAGGAGGCATAGTTGGCAAGAAGGGTAAGGAGAAGGAACAACCCCAGACTGGTTCTTCTGTGTCCTAGTGTTTCTGACTCTGTGCAAGCATGTGAAGGGTTACAATTGACTTACAAATTTTACAATCTGCTTTTCTCTAAGCAGGGCACAAACTTAAATCGAGTTCACATCTTTTAGACTCAGACATCAATCCTTATTGGCAAGTAGTTTGGGACGAGGGGAAAACTTTGGGCTGGGATTAAAAAGGCAAAAGCCAAAAACAAACAAACAAATGAACAAATAAGAAAAAGAAAAAGGCAAAAGCCATCTCAGACCCCAAGCAGCTTGTGGCATATGATATTTTGATGATCTTACGGTAACCAGATGAGAGATCTGTGGACTGTATTCTTTATGAGTTGTGTACATTTTGAAATGAAAGGTTTGAAAATTTTGAAATTAAAAGTTCTCTGGGAAAAAAGGGTTTTCTACATGGTTGAACCAAAACCACAAAGAAGCCTAAAAAATGCTTATTCTCCAGCAGCTGCCTTTTCCTCCTGTCACTACTTAAACTTCTCTTTTTAAAATTTTGTGGACAGAGGATGGAATTTTAAATGACAAAATGCTAGATTTAAAAAAGCTGCAAAAAATTAGTTATTGATCAAGTTACTTAATGATTGTAAACCCGGTTGTGCTGATTTTCAAAAAGACAAGGATGGGCCAAAGACCTTAACAGATAACTCACCAAAAAAGATAGGCAGATGGAAAGTAAGCATATGAAAAGATGCTCAATATTGTATGTCAACAGGGAAATGCAAATTGAAACAACAATGAGATACAACCATACACCTATAATAATGGCCAAATTCAAACGCTGACATCACTAAACATGCCAATGAGGATGTGGGACAGTAGGAACCCCTGTTCGTGGCTGGTTGGAACGCAAAATGGTGCAGCCACTTTGGAGGACAGTTTGGCAGTTTCTTATAAAACTAAATATACTCATACTATACGATCCAGCAGCCACACTGCTTGGTATTTACCCAAAGGAGCTGAAAACTTATGTCCGTACAAAAACCTACACACCAATGTTCATAGCAGCTTTATTCATTATTGCCAGAACTTGGAAGCAATCAAAATGCCTCTCAGGAAGTGAACGGATAAGTGAACTGTGGTACTTCCAGACAAAAGAATATTATTTAGCAGTAAAAAGAAGTGAGCTATCAAGCCATAAAAAGACATGAAGGAACCTCAAGTGGGTATTATTAAGCTAAAAAAGCCAGTGTGAAAAGACTACATATTGTATGATTCTAACTATATAACATTCTGAGAAAGGCCAAACTATGGACCCAACAAAGTGAGCACTGCTTTCCAGGGGTGTGGAGGGATGGGGGATGGGATGAATAGGTGGAGCCCAGAAGAATTTTAGGACAGGGAAAATACTCTGTATGATGCCATAATGATGGATACACGGAATTATACTTTGTCCAAACCCACAGAATAAACAATACTGAGAGTGAGCCGTAATGTAAATTATGGACTTTGGGGGATTACGATGAGTGTCCTAGGTTCATGGGTTGTAACAAATGTACCGCTCTAGTGGCAGACTTTGGATAATGGGAGAGGCTGTGTATGGGTAGTGTATGTGAAATTTCTGTACCTTCCCCTCAATTTTGCTGTAAACTTTAAATTGCTCTAAAAAAATAAAGTCTTAAAAACAAATGATGACAGGCTTTACCTGGCAGGGTTACTGTAAAATTAAATTAGCTAATACTAACACATACTTAGCCAAGCCCTTGAAGTAAAGAGTAGCTGCTTGGCATTACAGCGTTTTTGCTAAGAAGCGTTTCTTTTGTAGCACAACCAAACAAAAAACATGTACTAGATTTCAAATCAGACAATGTTCTAGGAGCACAGGTGGCTTCTCAGTAAGCTTCTTATCGTTTACCTCAACATTTTATTGGGGTTTGTTGTAGGAAATATCAGTGACCAGCGAACATGGGCTTATTTGTTTGTAGAGGCGCAAACAATAGAAACCAAATGGCTCAAATAAAATGTCTCAGGAAAACACGCTGGTGGTGGTAAGGACAACTCACAAAATCAAAGAAAGAGCTGGAGAAACACATCTCAACAAGGACAGAAAACATTTTGGCTCTAACATTATAGGAGCAGGAACTACCTGCCATGGACAGATGCGTGTGGCTCATCGTCTGAAAAGCTCTAAACATTGCTGTAGATTAGTGTTTTCACCATTTAGTATCATGTATTAGTATTCTGATTGAGTTGTTTTAAGGAATGATTATCCTCCCACTGGCTGGGAATGGCTTTGAGTAATGGTCCTCACTTTTTGCTTCCAAGTATGATTATCCTAAAATTTGGGAATGGAAACAGAGCAAAGTCCTATTCATAAAATTTTTAATATTCTGCGCTTGGGGCTCACTTAGTTGCTATTGAGTGCTTAAGAATAATGAAGTCTAGATGTTACTGGACAATGGTCATTTTTCCTAGTTACTAGCCTGGAAGTTGGATTTGTTTTACTTTAAATATTATTGATTATAAATTTGTCATGGGATTGCCTACTATCAAAAGACGAGACAGGTTTTTAAAATTAATTTTGCATAGATGGACATAACTGAATTGGCAATTGGATAAATTTGGGGGAAAATCAATAAATACTAAAACTTTTAGTGGGCCAAGAATTCAGTGTCACCTGAAGGAAGCCTTTGATTTCTGTCCCACCGTATCCTTGTTAGCACCTGTCTTTGAGATACACAGGGTGCCTGGGTGTTCTGACGCTCAGACACTGGAATGGTTTCCAAGGAGATGTGATAAATTCTGTCAGAGTCACATGGGAGTCAGGCTACTTAGTAAGCAATGCTGAATCACCCCCTCTGTAAGCTGGGCTGGTACCTTAGGTTTTTTTTTTGGGGGGGGGGCTTGTTTTAACAAACTGAATGTATATGAAACTGAACAGGCTGTGTCTGGACCATATCTGTTTGAAGCCTTTCACAGCAAAGGACAGTCAGCATGACAGAGGCCAGGCTTTTCTATAACCATCAGGGTCCTTCCTACCCACTGGCAGTGTTAGTGCCAAAGAGAACATTCCTGCGTAGAGCTGTCCTTGTGCACGGCTCCAGATCTCCTGACCCCTCTTCTTCCAGTAGCTCTCATGTGGTAACCACTTCCACCGAGGTTTCAACCAACTTTGTTCAGGCTCCACCTGCCAACACCCACCTTGGGCTCACCCGTACCCTACCTTGCTGCCTACAGCATCTCTGGAAAATGGAAACACAGGTGACAGGATCTAATGAACAACTGCCACCCCACTCCTGGGTGATGATAGTTCCTCAGAATGTCCCATAGGGTTAAGCTTCACAGTGGCCAATTCAATATCCATCCCTTCAATTTTCCTCCTTCTCTGTTTTGCTCCCTTGTCCCTCCTTCCTACCCACTAGGATCACTCTCTAAGTCAACTACCTACACACAGGCCTCTCTCAGGCTCTGCTTTGGGGGAGAACCCAGGCTAAGACAATCCCCCAAAACTATCATCTAAAATAAGCCTACTCATCTTGATCAGGTCCTTAAGTATAGCAAGATTTTCTTTCATAAGAGTTACATTTGAAGGAACGATTAGAATAATTCTGTTTCATCACAGATATTCAAACATTGGCATTCCCATACAAAAAAATAACCTTCCTATAATGGCACTTCATATGTTCAGAGCTTGACTGTAAAGGAACTGAAGCTGAGTTCTCATTGTTTTGTAACTTCAGTACAACCTTCCACTGGAATCTGGAGCCCTCCAGGCAGACATCCTGGATAGAAGAATTGGCTCACCAACCTTGTGAATGAGTTGATAGAGCCCAGTGTCAACAACTACGTTCCCATTACTAAAACATCGGGGCCTCATGATTTAAAAGATTAAGCAGAAAGAAAGCAGTGATTTGTGGGCTAGAATGAGGGAGGGAATCTAGTTAAAGAGATTATGGACCCACGTATTACCAGACTTCACCAGATTTGTCTGAAGACTTGCTGTCATTAACATTCCAAGTTACTCATTGTTTATGATATGCCTACATTATGTTAGGCCCTATAAGGGTAGAAAAATAATAAAAGCTTTTAGTCTTCAGGGAATTTGCAGTTGAGTTGGGAGAAAGTAATTGGAAGACAATGTTTGACAGTGAAGAGAATCAGGGCCTAAAGTGCTTTAAGAGACTGAGTTCTCCATGAGTTAATAATAAGGATACAGAGGAGCCTGGGTGGCTCAGTCTTTAAGTGTCTGCCTTGGGCTCAGGTCATGATCCCAGGGTTCTGGGATTGAGCCCCGTGTAGGGCTCCGTGCTCAGCAGAGAGCCTGCTTCTCCCTCTCCCTCTACTGCTCACCCTACTTGTGCTCGCTTGCACGCTCTCTCTCTCTCTGTCAAATAAATAAATAAATAAAATATTTTAAAAAATAATAAGGATACAATAAGTGGGGGTAGAATTTTGCTTAGAAAGAATCTGCAGAAGAATCTGCATTAAATTAGGAAATGATTGAATTTGGCTGGGAGAGAGGTGAAGGGGGTTGTATGAGCAAGCATGGAAAATCATTCATTCAGCCATTGCACCCATTTTGGGCTAAGCACCTGACTTGGTGCTGGGAATGTAATGATGAATAAGACACACTTGGTCCCCAGCCCCTGGAGCTGGGAGCCTTGAGAGATTCATGAATGAGCTAGGTCTGCATTAAGCCAACTGCCATGGGACAAGTGTTGCTCTGAGGAGTCCCTTGAAAAAGAAAAGAAATATTGATAATTTTGTGAGAAAAAAATCTTTTTAGATTTTTTATTTTTGAGGGATAAAACATGTCAATTGAGGATAAAAGTCACCTTTTATCATTATCTTACAGTTCAAATTCTATGATATACGTTTCTTTCTCTGGAGAACTAAGAAGTGCAACCGGCAGATAGCTATCTCTTTGATCAATAAGTCCTCACATAATTTTTTTCTTTCCAGAAAAAATAAATGAGGACAACGTTCCATATTGATATTCAGGACTTCTCATTTATTGCTCTTCTGATCAGAGTCTCAACAGGTTCATAATTCTATCTACTAACAAAACCCCTTTTCAATAAAAGGCTGGCTTTAGGCTTTAGATAAATAGCAGTTTAGGAGATTCTCAAGCAAGATTTATGCCCAAATTCTCTCTTATTACTGCCATTTTTCAACCTGTCCTTTCAAATCGGAGATAAAACGAAGCAATCGGATATAAAGTGATGAAGACTACTTAGAGTTATAATAGGACATAAGTAAGCCTTTTTCTTCTCATATATTGAACCAGATTCTGAACAAGTAAGTACTTGAGACCTAATGGGGTGTCACTGGAAATAGCATCTAAATGCCACCTTATCTCCTCTGAGGATTCAGTGGGAGATCTACTCTGCTTCCTCAAATGCTGCATTGCTAGTGGCTCCATTTTATATATTCCAAAGATGGGGCAAGCACAGAACTGACCCGGTAGCCATTGTTTTATCGAGATGAATGCTGTTTCTTTTTGAAGAGCAGAGAGAAGTAATTTGTGTGGCGTATGGCTTCCTGACTTCTGATTACATAACACAGAGAACTGTCTGCGTGAAAATAGAAATTGATTTAAAAGCAGTTGGTGGCTCTGTCTGACATAAATTTGATGAGTAAAATGAGAAGAGACTCTGACGATGTCAAAGTAGATTTTTAAGAATTGACAGCGTGAAGCCTTGGAGAAACTTCATTTTGATCTGCTCGGTCCAGTGACTGGCACCTCAGCTCTGTCCTCTCCCTAATTAGCCTTATTCTCTGGTTCACAAACTGGAGACAGGTCATGCAAAGGAGTGAGAACTGTCTCCAAGTTCAGTTTAAGCTTTACCAAGAGTCTAATGAATACCGGCCACTGTGCTAAACCAAAATGCATCAATTTGTTCATTTAAAACAAAAATTCTGACCATAGCTATGTGCCTGGCTCTGGGGATGAAGTCATGACTAAGACAAGGCCCCTTTGGAGTGGAGATTCTAGTGAGAGGCCCAACTTCAAAAGTTTACAGATTTGGTGATGATACACTTTCAGGGATGGCCCTCATCCTTGAGAATCTGAGGGCCAAATGGAAGAAGTCAATGTGTATGGGAGGAGGGAGACCAGCTGGAAACACAGGGAGCAGAAGGCTAAGAGTCTGTGGTCAGGTGCTATTTCAAGTTCACCTTGGCTTACAATTCTTCCTCCTTTGGTTTCTGGACTATCGACTTGCCATCTGGTGATATTCTATATATCCTTTCATCATAGAGGTGTTTACAGTCTCCTTTCTTGATTTGAGCATAACTGTATAGTGCAGGTCAAGAATCTTATAACTTTTGGGGCACCTGAGTGGATCAGTCATTAAGTGTCTGCCTTCGGCTCAGGGCGTGATCCCGGCGTTCTGGGATCGAGCCCCATGTCAGACTCCTCCGCTAGGAGCCTGCTTCTTCCTATCCCTCCCCCTGCTTGTGCTCCCTCTCTCACTGGCCGTCTCTATCTCTGTCAAATAAATAAATAAAATCTTAAAAAAAAAAAAAAAGAATCTTACAACTTTTATCCTTTGCTGTTGAGCAGTGAGTAAATATAGGGAACCAAGCAAAGTCTCGGTATGAGGATGTGCAGAGGGCCCGAATCCCTCTAGAGACTTTTCCAGGGTTAACAGGTTGATGCTACTTATTCTTAGATGCTAGAAACCCACAAGCAAAGGTAAGATCACCTGTTAAGACTTTTGAGTCCAAACAGCTCAGGACCAGGGCCACACTTGTAGATTTGCTCTTTTCATCTCCCCAGTTAAATCTACCATTGCCCGCAGCCAACCCACTCTGCCTATATCCCCTCCCCTTCTTTTCTGGGAGGGACTGGGCACAGACGTGTTGTGAAACAGGCAAGACAGTTAACTTTTTTGAGTCTTTGTCAAAGCTGAGCCTTTTGAGCTGAGACAGAGACCCTCCACTGCCTCCTCCCACAAGTCCATGTGCATCCTACATTCAGTCAGGCTTCCCCGCAGTCTGCAGGTCAGCTTGGTCTCTAGCCTCTGACTTCTCCTGAAGGTCAATGGGGCAGGAGATCCCAGCACATGAGTCCCTCAACTTCGCCCCTTACTTCCCTCAAAACAACCAGAAGTTGGGGGGAGAGACGAAGCTAAGTTTAAGACGAAGTCTGCAAAAAACCTACTAACACAATCCTAAAAGCATGTTTTCTCTAATAAGTCCATAAAAGAGATAGCTTGGTTTCTCTATTGTTCTTTCTCTTGTACTCTCTCCCCATGATTTTCTGAGTAAATCCTCAAATTATTAATTATGGCACCAGCTATGTTTTTTTTTTTTAAGCCAAATTTCAAGAGAGAACTGCACACTCACGTTTCGCTTCGTGTCACCTAATAAAGGGAGGAGGAGTGTAAGCGCACAAACGAGCCTAACCTCAGGCAGCAGAAGGCTGGTCCAGGCTGGTAGCTCAACACCAGCACATGCTCGTAGCCTATCCCTGGCCCGGTGAGGTGGTCAGGTGGAATGTGGCAGTGTTGCTCCAAACAGAGATTTGGTTTCTCTTTTGTTATTGTGAAAACTGTGAAAATCAATATTTTGCAAGGTGCTATTTGGAAAAAGAAAGTACCTATTTTTAAGTGAGCAATTATGGCCCGATAACAAAATTAAACATAGGGTTTCAATCTAGACCATAAGAGGCTATGACAGAGATGTACCTGGAGCAGGTCATATCCCCTCTAAGGGTTGATGGACAAAGCCAATGTGTGTGTTTGGGATACTGAGGATGAGTACGCAAGAAGAAAGAAGTAGCCTTAATATTTAAGGAAAGAAGCATGAAGCTGATCTGCTGTAGTGATTAATAGCAACTTGATACACCATAAAGAAGTTTTCGAACTTCTTTTATTTATTCATTTAGACGTCTTTTATTTATTCATTTGTCATGTATGTTTTTGACACTTCTTCTGTGCTAGGGACTATGCTGCCAAATAGAGTGATGGACAGAACATGCTCTGTCCCTCTTAGCTTTCAATACACAAACTAATTTCAATGAAGGCATCGTAGGCCTAGTTACAGAATAAGAAAACATGCCAACTGGCCACTTGCAAAGAGTGGTACCGAGGATGGCAGAGAGTGCAGAGCCTTTCTTCCTCCAAAACTACAACTACTTGCACCTTATGCATTCTGGGTTCCCCTCTGTTTGTACTCCTCTCAAGGTAGGTAGGTCCAGGCAGGTGCAGTGATGGTCAAGGGAGGGACAGGCTGCTGGGTTGATCCCTGCCATAAGTAACCATGACCGAACTGCAAAGGTGGAAAAGTCCCTGAAATATATGGATTCACCAGGGAAGTCATTGTAGATCCTAACTAGCACGTGTTGAAGAATCATGCACTATTGATGACTATCACTATGGTCCATACAATAAAAATTAACAGAGCTTTACAATCTATAACTTCCTTTCTTAGATGTTACTTGTGATACTAAAAAGTCGCAAATGCCTGCGGAGTTGATATTGCAGTCCACTTTACAAATGAGAAGAAGGGAGCTTGTTCTGATTGGGCCATGTGTTAATGTAAGAGACAAGCCAAGACTTCTATCATAGCCTCGGGTTCTGTCCACCACGGCATGACACACCCCTGAGTAGTAGTAAATTAGGTAGAAATGCAACCATTTACCTTGCTTAGGTATCTCCACAATGCCTGAACACTGACATATTTTTACTGGGAGCCTGAGGATCTCTTGAGAAATTTTGTGAATGAAGGTGTGAGAACAATTCTGCCAAGGTGGAAATTAGATTTCAGTGGTGGTGTATGAGATTATCATTTCATTTCTCCTGCGAAGTGATAAAGCACGAAATGAAGTGACAGGGAAAATATTTCCAAACCTTGCCACTTGAAAGACTACAGGAATACTTGACGATTATAATTTTAACATAGTGGGATTCATTTCTCTGTTGAAATGAAAATTTCTTTTGGAGGACAAAATGCCGGGACTTTTGACTGGGAGTAAACTGATTTCCCCACAGTTTTAGCTATTTGGTTATGTCGGTTAAGAGCTGGTGAGGTCCCAAGATGAACAAAATGCAATTTTTGGGAGCACCAACCATGGAATTTCCTGTCATTCCCGGTGTGGTTCTGTCATCCCCTTGCTTAGGTAGCACCCCTGTGCATACGGCCTCCTGCTTGTACTTTAAATACATTCATTCTCTCATATAAGCCACACAATCATGCTGCCAGAGAGCCTAGGTGACATGTCTGTGGCCACAGAGCTAGTAAGTAGGGGAGCTAGGACTGACACCAGGGGTCAAGTGACTACAGACCCTTGATACCAATGGTTTTACACTTTGTCCTTCAGAGCTGCCTTGGGACACTGGAGGGCCTGAGAGAAACAGGGCTCAGGCTATTCATCACTGTTTCTTGCCCAGCATCCTCTGTGTTCACCTCTTTTATATATGACAGTATTCCTCAAGTTCAGAGCTCACAAATTGATAGCACAACTTAGATGCACAAGGAGAAGGCGGTTTCTTTATTTAGTCTATAGCTACTTGGGTCCGCATTCAAAGCCTCATCTGATGGGAAGCAGAGAAGAGAAAATGAGATAAGTGTCCAGAGGGGTTTAATCTTAGTTCAATCTAAACATTTAAGAATTTTTTTTTATAAAAAAGATGCAGTGTTGCAGAGAACTACCCTGCCCCCTCTTTCCATCTTCAGAAGGCTTCTGGGTGTGTTGGGGGAGGGGTGCGTGCCTTTCCTGTCCACGTCAGGTGCCATGCTTCTTGATGGCGTGGGTACCAAGCACCCAGATGTTTCCCAATGCTGAAAAAACTGGGGTCTATTCTTTCAGCTCCAGCATACTCCTGGCAAAGCTCCCCAGCTGAAACGGCCTCCTTCTCACTAACAACTCTTCTGAGGTCTGGCGGTGATTCTTATTTGTTACTGGTCCAAGCAACCCGCTCTGCAGTCTTTATTAACAAAGAGACACCTCAGCCCCAGGAAGAGGACCCCCTCTGGCTAAACTGGCTCCTTAAACCAAGTTAGACAATAAGAATTTCCCTACTGGTCTTCACAAATATATTCTCAGAAAAGTTGTGAGCAGAAGATCCAGTTACACATAAAATAAGAATGATTGTTTTTCCTCACTCAGTGAACCAGAGATTTGACTATGTTCATAATTGAGGTGAACCAAAAATTGCAGAATGCTAGTACCAGAAAGTGCCTTGAAGGCCATCCACACCCTTCCTCCCCACCATGCACAATGAAGAACATGAGGCCCAGAGATGAGGCTGTTGGCCATGGTTGCATCCCATTACAGCAAACGTAGAGCCTGACCGAGGCCTCCAGAAATCAGGTCCAGTCCTGCACGCCCCCCCTGCTCATCAGGCTTAAACCTGCATCGGTAAGAATGGCTAAGCCCCATCCCCAGGGCCTGGGCATGAAAGTTGGACATGCATTACACTTTTACGAAGTTAACTCATCTGAGAAAATACCTTCGATTGTTTTGACACATCCCATTTCTCTAAGAAATCCCTTGATACCGAAGGGATCAGCTACATTTCTCTTTAGGTGATCTGTCCCTAAGTCTCTGAGGTTTCTGGAAGGCATCTGAGTGATGAAGGTTGAAAAGAAAATGGAGGTGTGCAAACCTGCTCAAAAAAATTTTTTTTCCAGTTATCTCTACTCCCTGCAGCTTTAAGATAATGCCACCTTTGGGGAGCATGACAGAAGATTTTCAGCAGAAAACATATCCAGTAATGAGAAACATAAAAAAGCACTTCCATGAATACAAACATGTTGCCTAAATATTGTATCTTTAATTTTCCTCCCAGTGAATTATCCAAAATAAAATGTAAAAGTGATTATTTTGGGAATGAGAGATTATGCTTTGGGGGCGGCAAGGTGGGGGGCTTTCACAAAGACATTAAATGGCTATAAAAAAAACAGAAGAGTGTTCTGGATTAGAAGTGCTGTTTCTCCTGCAGTCCGGACTGCTGATCCTGGATTCCTGTAGGAAACAGGGCCTGAGGCAAAGTTTATGAGTGATGGCCTTATGCAGGAGGGTAACCCTGGGGGAGCAAAGGAGGGAGAGCAGAGAGGGAGGTGGAGCCCGGTGGGGTAGGATAGGAGGACTCTGGGGAAGCTTGTTGTGCATATTTATTTTTTTCTCCAGATGCACACACTTGCCTGGCTTTCAGGACCATGTGACTCTTTTATGACTTGTGTTGCTTCCAAGACCATGGAGTCAAAGGCCTCCAATTCCATGCCTCCTATGGGTCAGAATCTATCCCACGAGGCACCAGCAACCCCTCATTTCTCCTGGGTTGGTCACCTGCCTTCCCAGGCAGCCTGTGGGGAATCCCTACCAGCAGGGACCTATTCCAGTAATGAAAAGGTATGAGGGTCCCTCACTGGGGATTGTTATGGGTTGAGCTATGTTGCCTTCAGATGCTGATGTCCTAACAACGCCCCCCCACACCCGTACTTCAGAACCTGCCTTATTTGGAAATGCAGTTTCTGTAGACGTGATCGGTTCAGTGAGATCATACTAGGAGTAGGGTGGGTCCTTAATCCAGTATGACTGGTGTCTTAATAAAAAGGGGAAATCTGGACAAATTCACAGAAAAAGGGAAGACAACATGAAGAGATACAGTGAGAACACCATCTATGAGCCAAGGAATGAATGCCTGAGGCTAGCCGCAGTGAGGGATGAGGCAAGGAACAGACTCCTCCTCACAGCCTGCAGGAGGAGCCAACCCGACAGACACCTTAATCTTGGACTTCGGGTCTCCGGAACTGTGAAACAAGAAATTTTTGTTGTTTAAGCCCCCCAGTTGGTAGTACTTTGTTACTTGGTTAGGAAATTAATACGGGAAACTTCCCATTTCTTACCCCCCATCTCATGGCATGCCTCTTCTAGCCTTCCTCCAATTTTGCCTCAATCTTCCCCTTTTACAACTGGACTGTCCTCAAAGGAGCTTCATTTGTACTATACGAAAGCACTGTCCCTTCCCAGAGGTATCTGCATTGAATTTTTATGTGTCATTGTGGCACATAAAGTATTGTCCCCTGTCGGGGGAAGCAATGAGGCATGGAGGTCAAAAGCGTAGGTTTGGCAATCAGAAAGAACATTGTTTATGGCTCACTCACTGTACAACTGGGGGAAAGTTCAAGGACCGTGAACTCCTTATCTGGGTCACTGATGTTCCTCACTTTGTAGGATGAAGTGAGGTTGTAAAAGTAAAGCACTTAGCACAATTCCTGACACATAAGCACCTCAATTAATGAGAGCTATTAATAGTAGTAGCTATTAGGGGAGCTTCAGGCATTGAGGAGCAGGAGCTGGTGAGTATTTATGGAGTCTTTTCAGCCCTCTGAAATTAGACCAGATGGCTGCCTACTCAGTTACATAACTCTGGAGTCACTTGTATAGTCACCATGAAGCCAGATAACCTCATGACCCCTATGTCACTTGGGGAGTTTAAGAAAATATGAAATTTTAACATTGAAATGAAAGTGTTTGATAAGCCACAAGATGTAAGCAATACTCAAGAACTACGTAATGTCTCCTGAATCTTCTAGAAGGCAGGGGGATGTCTGTAAGCACTTCGGGTCAGTGATACCCAACACAGAGGTCAGAAGACATGGCTCCCCTTCTAATCACTCACGTGACCCTGTGCCAGTGTCCTGTCTCTCTGAACTTTAGGTTTCTTACCTGTAAGGTATCGTGGAGGATGGTGTGGTTATTCACAAATATTTTGTGCCCCTCTCTGCGAAGTATTTATAATTCCCCACCCTAATAATATCAAATTTGTCCTATGACTCGCTTTACCAATTACAGGCGAGTGGACACGATGGGTCTGCCCTCAGGCCTTTCCTTGCCTCTGCTCTCATGAAAGCATGTGTTAAGATGGAGTTTCTGTTGGCCTGTCCTGAGTATCTATGATAAGAAGTTCACCTTGCTAGTCTAAGATGGGTATGGACCTTAAGCGATAAACTAACTCTGCTGTTTGAAGACAGGGAGAACTGGAGTGGTTTGTTTCCAGAGCACAACCTAGCTCATCGGGTCTGATGCAGGCAGAAATCATACACCTGCATCATGGGACTCTGATGAACAGCCTTGCAAATATGAAGGGTGCTGCAATCACAAGACAAGAGATGAAGGAAAAAAAGGAACTTTAATTTCCATGACGTACAACCTATTTCCACCAAAGAAGTAGTGTGATTAATAACTGAGTGTTAGTGGAAGAGGGAAAAACCCCACTGATTGGCCAAACCTCTTTCTCTCAAAGTAGACAGAGGAAAGAAGGAAATACGAAGCAGAATTGCTCACAACTGATTGAAAACGAAGCACCTTGGAAGCTTGCTTAAATCAGGCTATCCTCCCACCTGCTGCCTCAAGTCTCTACCGTTTGATTTGTGTCTTTTCCACATGTCTCAAATGTCTACAAAGGCTACCTGAAAATCATACTTCTCTCTCTCTCTTTTTTTAATAAGCTGCCTTTTTATTACCTTTAAATATTTCTTTTTATAATTATGTTCAGTTTTCATTTTATCATACTCATACTTCTCTTATATTTGAAAGGAAACCATCATATATGCACATGAAGTCCTAATATTCTAGAGAAAAAAAGAAAAAGAAGAAAGAAGGAAGGGAGGGAGGGAGGAAAGAAGGAAGGAGAGACAAACCAGAGGAAAAAAGGAACAAACAGAAATCAATTATTTAGAAGGCACTCATTCATTCCCTTGTAAAGTTCATAATATGCATTATTTATTGTATAACGAGAGTAACAGGGGCCTTTTTATCCATGTGATCCATTCACCAAGTGGTCCATTCACCAGCAATCCTAGAGGAAACTTCCATTTGTTGTCCTCAATGTAGAAAGTGTTAGCATAGGACATTAAAGGGGGGGGGGGCGGGGGGAAATAAGCCCAAAACACAGTTGACCTAGTATTTTGCTTTCATATTTACATTTGAATAGGTGAATGCCCAAAATCCTGGTAATTCATTTCAACCAGATTAATAAAATCACACAGAAGACTTCACCCAGAAGTACCTAATTTCTTCACTGACTACCCTGTTTAGTTCCTCCCTGCTTCACTCAAGAGGAAGGATATTAACTCACAGATCTTTTTTCCTTGAAAGTCCCCGAGAGGATGGAATTGCCTTTTCTCTTTTGAAAAATGCCTCCCATTTGACTTGCACCTTGCTGGGAATAAGATATTATTTATTTTAAAAGAGAGGCAGCTTCAAGTCTCCCTTCCTTCCAATTCTTGCTGAGTTATAGGTTGAAATTAAAAGAAAATGAATGATAATAATGTTAACCAAGAAGGCTGCTATTACAGGGAAACTGAGAAGAAAAGGCCTGGGGTAAAAGAGCTGCAGGAATCATAGCTCAGAGATGGGCTGTTTTAGGACATCAGTCAGTCCTGGCCAGTGCACTTGGAAAGGTGCCGCTTCCGGAATGAATAGGCAAGGACCTTCAGGGAGGGGTGGGACTCGATTGAGTTCCTGGGCCACTCTCACTTGTATTAAATTACTCCCTTTGAGGGGTTGCCCTTCTTGACCCAGACATGAAAGATGTCTCCTCCTTATTTAAGTCAGAATACAAAATTGAGAGTTGACCTACATCTTGCAAGTGGGAAAAGAACACTTGGACACAGGTAGACAACTCACTGGGGTGCTCCTTCTCCTTTTGGAGATACTGAACAAAGAGCAAGGCTGATGCTTCTCTCACGTGGCCTCCAGAAAGTGCACCTGAAGAACTTGCAACAGGAGGCCAAAAATATGTCATCTCAAGAGAATGAGAAGACAAGCCACAGACTGGGAGAAAATATTTGCAAAATTCATATCTGATAAAGAACTGTTATCCAAAATATTCAAAGAAAAACAAAAACCAAAGACATGAACAACCCACTTAAAAACTGAGCAAAAGCTCTGAACAGACACCTCACCAAAGTAGATACACAAATGACAAATAAGCATATGAAAAGATATTCCACATCGTACATTCTTAGGGAACTGCAAATGAAAACAACAAGATACCACTACACACCTATTCGAATGGCCAAACCCTGAAACCACCAAATTCTGCCGAAGATGTGGAGCAGCAGGAACTCTCATTCGTTGCTAGTAGGAGTGGTGCAGTCACTTTGGAAGACAGTTTGACAGTTTCTTACAAAATTAAACATACTCTTACCATGTGATCCAGCAACCATGCTGCTTTTTTTTTCTTTACTCAAAGGAGTTGTGCAAAAACCTGCATGCCAATGTTTATAGCAGCTTTTTCATAATTGCCCAAACCAATATGTTCTTCAGTAGGTGAAAGGATTAAGTGTGGTACCTCCATACAATGGAATATAACTGAGAGCTAAAAAGAAATGAGCTATCAAGCCATGCAAACACATGAAAGAACCTTAAATGCATATGACTAAGTGAAAGAGGCCAATTTGACAAGGCTAATACTGTATGGTTCCAACTATATAACATTCTGGAAAAGGCAAAATATGGAGACAGTAAGTAGGTTAGTGGTTGTCAGGGATTAGGGAGGAGGGAGAAATAGGCAGAACACAGAGAATTTTGAGGCAGTGAAACCATTCTGTATGATACTACAATGGCTGATACATGTCATTATACATTTGACAAAACCTATGAATACACAGCATCAAACGTGAACCATAATGTAAATTGTGGACTAGGTGATGATGATGTGTCAGTGTAGGTGCATGGATTGTAACAAATGTACCTCTCTAGTGGAGGATGCTGATAATGGGGAGGCTATGCATATGTGAGGGCAGAGGATATATGGAAACTTTCTGTACTTTCTGCTCAATTTTGCAATGAATATAGAACTGCTCTCAAAAATAAAGTCTATTAAAAAACAAGGGCCATCTTGGATTATGAGCTACCTTTGACCCTTCTTTTCTTCCAAGAAACAGATTTCCCAACTTTCAAATATTCTTTCCCTTAACTCCATAAAACTCTGGAACATACTAGAAGCTCCACTCCCACAAATTCTTCATTTACTTTTTAAGGAAATATTTAAGTGTCTATTAGGACTAATCACTGTGTGATGCTCCAGTAATATGGTGTTTCACTGATACATTTCTTTTTTATTTTGTAAAATCTAAAATCTGTATTTCTCTTAAAATAGGTGGCCATCTTATACTTGTCAGTGCTTTTTCTTTATTTTACAAAATATTAACTATAATATATAATACATATTATATAAAGATTGTTTATAATATTTTATTATACAGAAATATACTTATGTAAAATAATAATGTATCTTATAGTCAGCATCTTAGATTTCACAAAACATGGTAAAATGGTAAACAAAAAAATGTGCAGCTTCAGCCCAGTAATGGAGACAGATTTAAATAAATAATCATGCAAACAAAGTTACAACAATAACTATGGTGCTTTGAAAAGATGGTATATAGTGCTGTGAGAGATACCTGGGGAGCAGGAAAGTTTTCCCAGAGGAAGTGGCAATGGTCCCAGGACTAAGAACTGCAGAAATAGTGAGAGTGAGCTAGATGAAGGAGAAGAGGATGAGGAGGCGGAGGTAACTACGGGTACAAATGCTCTAGTGCAGAAGAGAATCTGGGGCATGGAAAGGTCAGGGCATGGAAGGAGGGCAAGTGACGAGGGACACTGTGATGTGCAATAAGCCTGGGAAGGTGGAAAGGCTCCTCTGAAGCACTGAAGTGAAAATCTCAAACAGTGGATTCTACAGGTCAGGAACTCAAGGGGAAATTTTGAGATAGAGATGAAAATTATTGAGTCATCTGAATCAAGGTTGTCATAAAAGCCCTGGGTGGGGATGATATAACCAAGAAATGTAATTCTTGGGTTTTACTTTAGAATCTTCTGGGAGGCTTTTAAAAATCCCAATGGCCAGGCTGGCCATAAAACTAATGAAATAAAGATCTCTGGTAGATCCCGGAATCACTATTTTTAACTGCTACCCATGATTCCCCAGGTGCAACCACATTTGAGCACCACCAGCCTGGAGAGAAAACAAAGCAGAAAATGAGGAGGTGCTAGAACGAAGAGTTGAGAATTCTGATATTTAATGGTCTGGTGGAGGAGGAAGAAGTTGCAAAGGACACAAGAAGGAATGCCCAGGAGATCAATGGGAAGTCAGGAGAATGTTGAGTCACAAAAGTCAAGAGGAAAAGGAAGGAGTTGTCAGCAGTGCTGAATGAATCTGAGTGAAATAGGTGAGGACTGAAAGCATCCTTCGGGGCCAAGCACGGAGAGGTCGATGTCGACCTTTGTGGGAACTGTCGGTGTGACGGAGTCAGAAGGCAGATGATGCCGAGGACAGAGGTGGAGGTGAGAATGCCAAGTGTGGAGGACTGCTTTTAGAAATCTGGCTGCAAAGTGGAAGGAGATTGAGGAGATCATGGGGTAGAGAGAGTTCTGTTTTGTTTTTGTAAATGAGAACTATCTGAGCATGTTTGAAAAATGAAAGAGAACAACAGCCCTAATACACAAGTAACAGTAGCATGCCTTTCCTGAGAAGCTGAGGAAGTGAAAACACAGACATAGGTGAAGGGGCCAGATTTTGATACGAAGAAGGGATGGGTCCTCTATTGTAACTGGAGGCAACAAAGGTGGTGTAGGAGACATAGAAGTCAATTTTCATCTGCAGGAATAGGAAGAGAAAAGCTCTTGTGCAAATTTCATCTTGCATATGAAAGCAGCTCAAAAATTCCTTATTAACGCACCTCCCTAGTTTGGCTTCAGAAGTTACGTTTCTCATAAGGACAGTCTTCTCCTTGGGCTGCTATCCATGTGTGCTAATTATGTTATTGGCTGGCATTTCCTACAACAGTCCCTGCTCATATAACTACCACTGATTCATTAAGTCATGTAAGCAGGAGTTATTCCTTAGCTGACTAATTAGGGATTGTATCCCTGAAGTTAAAACACATATACCTATCCAGCAAAGGGTTGTGTGGTGCCCACCCGATGCCAAATATTGCACTGACTACTGAGAACAGAAAACAGAAAAACAAACAAGATGGAGAATTTGAAATTCCCTCTCACCATGCCCTTATCCCAAGAGATGCATCATCTAGATGGAAAGCTAATGACTGGTAAGTAACTTATAATGATTAAAGAGTAAATCACTGCACATGTATTCTAAACCCTTTAGCACTGTTGTTGTTTCAAAGGCACTATCCCAAGACGAACGTGGCTTCATATGTAGTAGCTCTTTCAGCAGACATAGCAGCTTTTGAGAACAAGATACTTCTTTTTATTTTTTTTTTTTTGAGAGACAGAAAGAGGGGTGGGGGAGGGGCAGAAGGAGAGAAAGAGAGAGAATCTTAAGCAGGCTCCATGCCTAGTGTGGAGCCCGACATAGGGCTGGATCTCACAACCCTAAGATCATGACCTGAGCTGAAATCAAGAGTTGGATGCTTAACCGACTGAGCCACCCAGGTACCCCAAGAACAAGGTACTTCTAAGGGAAGTATTACCCAAGCACCAAAAGCTTTTATTACCAATGTCTGTTGAAAAGGAGGGCAGTAGTTCTACGCTGCTCTAAAAAATCAGATAAAAATTACTTAGTCATAGAATTAGAGAATCTCTTGGTTGGGAGAATCCTTAAAGGTGATCTTCTCCAGTAGCCCATCTAAAGGTTGAGTTTCTTCTGGCTTGAGGAAAAGATGGTTGGAGGCTGACGGTAAAGGCTGCGGGTTAGGGGACTAGGGACAGGGGCTAGGGGGGAGGGACTAGGGACAGGGGCTAGGGAGAGGAGGGACCTCAAGGAGGAATGATAGACAGGGAGAGCACATTCCTAGCTCATAGACCAACCTTCCTCCCACACACACATACAGGACTTTCTTTCATTCTCTTTTCTTCTTTTGGCCCAGTTGGGATTAGAGTCATTAGAAAATAATTATTCATTTTTACGAGACAGAAAAAAAAGTATTTTCCTGTATTGTACTTACTGCTTTGCACATAATAAACACAGAATATTAGTAATTGAATGAAATAACAACCAAAGTGACCTTCTCTGCCAACTGGCAGGTGAACTAATAGAGTGTAAATATAATATAAATGAACTACTTCACGCCCTCTTCCCAAAGCGGCCAGGACTGTTTACAAAATGAGTTTGGTCCTCTCTGCCATGAATTATGGTGGAAGAATCAAAGATAAATATGATCGTGCCTGCCGCTGGAAGCTCAAGGTCTATTAAAGCTACAAAACAGTATAAATATTACAACACAGTGATACGTGCTACCCTAGATGTGTGGTTGGTTGACCACGCTCCCGCGATGGGTGGGTGAGCGTGGCCTGGCAGATGTGGGTAAGCACAGGGCCCAGACTGGCCACAGGAGCACAGAGCAAGTGTCAAGACCAGGAGAAAGTGCAGAGATTAGTTGAGTGGGAGGCCATGGGTTGGTAAGCCAGAGAAGTGAATCTATATCAGTAATGATAAGAAGGAGGGCCTGAGGTAGATGCCAGGAAGTAGGGCACAGCCCCAAAACTCAAACCCTCAGGGAAATGAGACCTGGGAACTACAGTTCAAGGGATGCAGGAAAATATGTGGCTGAATATGGAACCAGGGGCTTTTGCCCAGTCTTGCCTTCCTGACCCCTCCTGATGTTTGGCATGGGCAGAATTGGCTCCATTTGAAACAGTGGAGTAGACAGATGAGAAAAGAGAATTCAGAATATAAGAAACTAAGGATTCAGAGAAAAGTTTCTGGTGGTCCTAGATGAAGCAGATGTCTTAGAACTGCAGAAGGCCTAGGGCCATGCTCTTTTGGGAGATGACTTTAGGTGTGGCTGTCCCTGCAAAAGCCTGAGATACCATGCAGTGAGTGCTCTGCATGGAGAGATGTTTCAATAGCCTTTGACTCTGTATGTAAGACTCAGCTATGCACTAAGCTGCATGTACTCATCACACCCTCATGGCTGTTCATACTCCTAGTTACTGAGATGCATAATAAAGTCACACCAGCCCACAACTTTGAGACTGATAGATGGAAGGGGAACTTCTTTGATAGATCAGATAATTCTTAATGGGATAAAAGAAAGATCTGCTCTGGTTCCCCCTTCTTTTTAATGTGCCCATTAAGAATGTGATCTTTTGGGGAATGAGCCAGATGCACATATATCTTCAACAAGAAACCGAAAGTTAAGAGTTCTCTTAGATGCCAATGACAGGACTTTATCATTCTGAACTTCCAGTGGTTTTAATAGACATCTGACCCCAATTTTTAATTATCACCATTAAGACAGGCTTTGGATCCACTGTGCTAAAACTGATGTTATTTTAGGAAGATGCCTAACAGAGCCCATAACCCCAGAACAATTAGCTGCATTGATGTATCTCGATGGACGTTTCATATCTATTTGGTCTTGAAGAGTATCCCAAGAAGCTAAATTTATTAAATCTAGACCACGTATGGGTGTTTTTGTCTAGGCTCACATAACCATAGCCATGCTTGATGGCAAAGAACTGGAGAGTCTCAATTTTTCATTTTTCTATGAATTGCAGCAGTCTCAAAATTACTTTCCAAATGAAATCTTGGCCCTGGTTGCAGGGACTTTCTAGCTCTCTTCAATCAAAACTGGAAATGGCCTTCCGTTCAGGCAGATTTTTTTTTTTAAATGATGTTTCAATTCTCAGGGAAGAGGGCTGATCTTTTCTCAGGCCTAGACGTTGAGAGATCCTCTCTCAGGCCCATCCCAGCGACCTGTCAGGAGAGCTCATATTGAACTCAGAAAACTGTCAGAAAACCTTTGAAAAGCTCAGGTAAAAGAAATAATTCCTAAAGAGAATTAATCTGGCAACCCCATTCCTCTAGGTTCTGTGGAATTTAATCTTAGCCTAAACCAAACAAGCCGGCAGGGTATGCTTTGGTGTGGTGTCAGCAGAACCAGTGTAAAAAGCAGTCCTGAAAAAGAGCGTTCTGTTTAATATGAAGGTGATATTGATGAGAATTTGATATTCATTACAGTGCACAGCGTCTTTTGTAGGGTAATCCACCAAAGATGCCTCTCCTTAGGAGCGTGTGTGTGTGTATGTATGTGCACGTGCGTGCATGCTGTTCAAAAAACTTTAATTGGAGAGCCTAATTTCTGAAAAGTGTATAAAATAGCACAGTTTGGCAGATGAACAATCTCGTGAAGCTTCATCCAGGCCCTGCACCCTTCTCTTCCTTCCTCCTTTCTTAATACTCTCCCTGCCCCTGGAAGGTAATTGTCATCTTAACTCTTACTACGATCACTTTCTTGTTTTCCTTTATAGTCTTAAACCTATGTGTACTTCCTCAACAATACAGTTTCTAAACACACACACTCTCTAATGTATTGTATATATACCAATATTATGTAAGATTCATTCATGCTCCTGTAGTTTCTTCATTTTCACAGTTCTACATTATTCCCATGTCTCAAAGTACTACAATGTATTTATCCATTCTACATTTGGTAAGTATGTACGTAATCTCCTTTTAGGAATTACTGAAAACAATGATGCTCTTGACAGCCTTATAATGTATACAGAATAGTTTCTTTGGGATATACACTTTAGAATATAGTTTCTGGGTTAAAAACAAATAAATATTCTATATATACATTATATGTATATTTATTTATATAAAGTTTTCAGTATATTTCTAGAGGACTAGTAATCGAATATTTGGAGATAGGACCACCTTCTCTGGGTGTATGGCTATACAGAGGAGAGATATCTGAACAAAATCAGGGCTCTGCCATCCAAGAAGAATCAGGGAATTCAGGCTGAGTAGGTAACCAATAGTGTCTGCGTCAATGGTGATGATTATGAACAAAGGATAGATAATGGTGAACACCTGATTTTTTATTCTTGCCACCCAGTCTCCTCCCTGATGACAGATGAGACCGCGATTCAGGAAAGTGTCAATGGTGAAGTAGGAAAGATGGACCGAAAAGGGCAAGAACTCTTCACTTCCACAGCAAATACCCCTATATCCAGAGTGATCAGAGAAAGATAATTTCCCTGTGAGGAAGGACAGTTAGGTCTCAGTGCTGCCCTGGGGGAAGCTCTCAAGCTAGCCTACAGCCCCAGTGATCTGGACCCAAGAAAAGAAGGCTGATCACCTTACAGCGGAGCCTCCCGCTCCTGCTTACAAGAATATGTCTAATCTTATAGTTCATCCAAAGGAAACACAGTATCCCCAGATCACAACATGAAAAACTAATATACATAGCAGAGAACTCTCAAGCTATGGGACAGAGCCCAGTTATGCACCCACTGGGTCTCGTGACTTCTCTCGCACCCTCAGTTGATTCCCAAAAGGCAACAGTCACCATCCAGAAAAGGATAAATCATCATACTTTCAAAGCAAATGAGAAGAAAAGGTGGGGAATGGTTGGAAGTGAGAACCTGTTCCTCTATGCAAACACCCTTTCCATTTCTCCTTGATATTTTGAGATGCTTCCCCCCAGGATGCCTTCGATGTTCATTAAACTTCTGTCACCTGTATACACCTGGGGGCAGGGGAGAAGATTATGAAGTGGAGGGAGAAGTCTAACAAATAGTACAACTGGCCCCTGAGGACAGACTCCAGGTGTAGACCACAGGACAGACTGCAGGTGTAGACCATATGGACAACTCCCATCTTCATGTGGAAGCTACTCAGAATCTTCTGTTCTGTGTGGCTGTCAGGGTGGCAAGAACAATTTGCCCATGCAACCTCCCCCAGGCCCATATATGTGCCACTTTCACAGCGCACAGTGATGCAGGGCCAAGTCTGCTCTGCTCTGGGCTCACAATGGGCAATGCTGGGAACAATGGTTGGTCTCTGGAGGCTGGCTCCCACTGAGCCCTTGCAGCCTTCAGCAAAGGGAGAACAGCATTTGCTGTTTTGTCTCACATCCTTACAAACTCACCAGTTACCCTCACTACCTCTACCCCCAGCCCTAACTTCACACTTCCATCCAGAGCCTCTCACCATCCCAAACTCTTTGGAGTGCTCCTAGCTTAGCTGTTTTGCATTCATCACCTTATTTTTTAAAAAAAATTTTGTTATGTTAGTCACCATACAGTACATCATTAGTTTTTGATGTAGTGTTCCATGATTCATTGTTTGCATATAACATCACCGGCCTATCTCAATCTCCCACCCCCCCTCCCCTCTGAAACCCTCAGTTTGTTTCCCAGAGTCCATAGTCTCTCGTGGTTCATTCCCCCTTCTGTTTACCCCCCTTCATTCTTCCCGTCCTTCTCCTCGTGATCTCCCTGCTATCCTAGTGATCTCCCTGCTATTTCTTACGTTCTATAAATGAGTGAAACCATGTGATAATTGTCTTTCTCTGCTTGACTTATTTCACTTAACATAATCTCCTCCAGTCCTGTCCATGTTGGTGCAAATGTTGGGTAATCGTTCTTTGTGATGGCTGAGTAATATTCCATTGTATATATGGACCACATCTTCTTTATCCACTCATCTGTTGAAGGGCATCCCAGCTCCTTCCACAATTTAACTACTGTGGACAATGCTGCTATGAACATTGGGGTGCATATGGCCCTCCTCTTCACTATGTCTGTATCTTTGGGGTAAATACCCAGTGTGGAGGTCCCTCAAAAAGTTAAAAATAGAGCTACCCTATGACCCAGCAATTGCACTACTGGGTATTTAACTCATCACCTTATTTTGATTTTCGGTCCTTACAACAGTTCTGAGAGCTGGCCAGTGAGGGGGTTGGGGGTGTACAATGATTCCTGCCGTGCAGGTGGGAAGCTGCCGCTCAGAGAGGAGGTGCATTCTGTTCCCCGAGATCCCGGTCGGTAAGTGGTGAACGCACCAAGCCACCTTCTCCTTCTGGCACTCCAGAACTCTGCAGGATTTATAGTCCTGGGAGAGAGCGACAATCTCCACATATTGTTGCCACAGTGGTAGAAACATCACCTTTCAGTGCTGGAAAAGACTTTAGAGACTGTTGGCCCTGTTCTTGTTAATGACGAGTTGGAGACACTCAGGAGGAGCTGAGAGGGTTGGGGGAACCCGGGGCTCCCGATGCCCCATCCAGTGCCCTCTCTCTCTCCTCACATGGCCATCACGTTGGGGCCCTTTTATTTCCGAGCTCCTTCTCTTTTACCAGGGGAAAGTCCTTAATTTTATGAGCAGTAACTCCTGATTTTGAAGCCCTTCAATTTAAAGCCATGGGGAGGAAATAATTAAATTGAATCCAAGTCATAGCATTTAAAATGCTGATATACACCAGGGCCCTTTTTTTCTTCTTTCCAGTGTGTTTATGAACAGAATTAATCACAAACGCTTTCACCTTAGCAACCCACTGAACTGGAGTTGGAATGAAACATTTTGTGCAGCAAGAATCTACTCAAATATTCAAATAAAGACTAACAGACTAAAAAATATTCCATATAAATGCGTAGAATATTTCCTGCATGAAGATCACAGGTCTTATCAGGCTGTAAGTTCTTGGGGGCCCTCGGCCTGGATACCCAGGCAGGAGATGCTAACTGCATCTGAAGATTCTGAAGCAGAGTTATTGAAAATCAGCCAGTTCTACACTTGGGGTTTTAAAAAATATTCGTAAGAGATCAGTATTTACTGGCCAAATTGAGCTTTTTGACCTTGTTTTCTATTTTAAAATGTCTGACCCTCTCCCTTCTGTTGATATAAGCATCTGCTGTTGCCTTGGAGAATAAGTGTGTTGCTTTTAGATATCTGACCTAGCAGGAAGGAAACAGGACTGGGGAGCTTATTTTGCTGGCCAGGTTTAACCCAGAGGAAAGCTGCTCTTCAGATGCCTTCTCTGGCATCACTTCTTTGACTGACAATCACAGGATGTCCAAAAAGCTTCAGAATCTACTTACACACTGTCGATGGCCACAGAGGGGTGGAGGCAGAGTCATGGAAGCACAGCTTTTTATACATCATGTCACTGAATGCTTCCAACGGTGCCGGGGAGTAGGTAATGCTTCCATTTTACAAATGAGGAAACTGTGACTTAGAGAAATTAAGTGGTTTGCAAAAGGTCAAAAAAATAAAGGGGCAGAACTAGGTTCAAATTCCAGTGCTCTTTCCACTATATGACACTTGTTAATATCTTCACTGACTTTGAAAGTATGATGATTTGTCCTTTTCTGGATGGTGACTGGTGCCTTCTGGGAATCAAGTGAGGGTGCAAGAGAAGTCGCAAGACCCAGTGGGCATGCAACTGGGCTCTGTCCCACAGCCTAAGATCTCAGCAGAACATGGGGGCCACCCGTGTGGTGGAAGATGGGGTGAGGGTGTGGCTCTCACGCTCAGCCCTGCAAACAAGCTCCCTGGATCTGAAGACCTACTCCAAGCACCTGCCCTCAGCAACAATGCTCAGATTATTTCTCTTTCTGTTCTGCAAAAGCTTTCTGTGCATCCCCTCCTCTGTGTCCAAGTGCTCCCCACCTCTGGCTGAGAACTTCCTGCCTCCAGCTTTCTATGTAGGTCATCTTCCCTGGTTCAAGGCTTGGCTGCAGTGCCCGCTTCTCGGGAAGCAATTCCCCTTGGGGCTGGCCCTCTTCTCAGAACAATGTTCCATGTCTTCTCTCTGCCAGCTTGAGCCAACTTAAGCCTTACACCCACCTTGACAGTGTCTAAGCAAGATGAAGAAACAGATTCAGATCATGACGTGCCTTTACTTACCACCTTACAACTGCAACTCCTGCCCACCTCCCCAGCCTCATCCCCCCATGGGCTCCAAACACTCTGGCCTTCTTCCTACACCCTGAATACACCAAGCTTGCTCTAGTGTTAGAGTCTTTGTACTTCCGTTCCCTCAGCCTAGATACTTCCACCACCTGGCCCCACAATCTTCTCATACCAGAATATTTCTATTTATTCACATCTCAGCTCAAATTCCCCCTCCAGGCAGACCTTCCTAACCAGACTAAGTAGTTCCCTTACCCAAATGCCCACTCTTACTCCCTAACCTAGTTGCCTGTTCTGTTTTCTTGAGGGCACCTGCCACCACTTGACATTACCTTGCTCACTGATTTGGTTGTTTGCTTATCACCCACGAGTCCCCTTGGATGTGTGTTCAGGGATTGCCAGGACCTTATTGACTTGTTCCCTACCAGCTCCTCAGTGCTCAGGACGGTGTCTGTCTCCATAATTATTTGCTCAATGGATATAAAAATAAAGAAGGAACAAGAGAGGACAGAGGAAGGAAAAGCAGAAGCCTATGGCCTTGGTGTTTTTATGTGGTGCTCTAAATCTTTGACGTTCTTCTGTAGGCATTATCTGGTTTAATTCTCCCAACAGCGCTAAGAAATAGGTAAGATATTTCCCATCTACAGACAGAAACTACTAACACGTATTGAGTACTCTTCAAGCACTTGTTCTTAAATGGAATTGAATGACAAGTGAGGAAAAAGAGAATTATAGGATCTGTTGCAAGAGGCAAGATCTGCGCTCAGTCTGACTGCAGAGCCCATGCTATTAACCAGCTCAGAAAGGCCACAGATTCAGAGAAGTGTCTTATACATCATAAGGGACTCAGAGATTTTGAATCCTTGAATATTGGACTCCAGCCCTTTGCTGCCCTTGCTTTTCCTTCTATACCATACCAACTACCTATTTTAGGAACTGGGAAGCAGTGGAGGAAGGGGTGTTTGTGAAGGGAGAGGCTCCCTTTCCCCCCATGCACTGGATGTCTTCCCTTTGTCCCCTCTAAATCCACTCTCCACCCTCTCCACCCTGCTCTGTGTCCTGGAAGACACCTGCAAGGATCACACCAAAGAGCACCCCTGCTCTCTTGCTTCAGAGAACACTGGGAAAAGAATGCAAACATGGGGGGGGGGAAGCAAGGAAGTTACCTAATCCCTTAAAGGTCACATCTCCTATAGGGCACCCCTGTCCTCAAGGCTCCTGGCTGTAATAACAGCACCCCTCTGTGACTAGCCCCAGGCCCCTTCAGTATTTGCTATCTCTGGTGGTTTCCCCTCCCCTACCTTTAAAAACAGTGGGTCAAGGGTCCTCAAATGACCTATGTGTGTGTCATCTATTTGTGTCCCATTAGAACTTGACTTACACATCGCACTCAGAGTTCTCCCAGGGAGACCAATGAGAGACTTCAGCTGGCAAGTCTTTTGTTCTATGGACCCAGAGTGACTGAATAGCCCATATGTGTTCCCCAATAGACAGTTGTATTCAGTGCACAGATAGCTTCTCCTGTTGGATTTCTTTGTTTGGGAGATGGAATAGAGCCCTTGAGAGTTTCCTTTCAGACCCAGGCGAATTCTCCATTAGGAGGCCAGTCTTTCATAAACTCCCATTTTTGAGGCTCAAGCAATTGGCCCTTGCCTTCTACAAACTTCCTCTTCAACAGATGTTTTTGTCACTCCTGTAACTGTTATGGTGACTATATATAGTCTTAATCTCTATCCGAAATTGTATAGATTGAATCATTGCTTCCCGAATCTCCTCCAACAGTGGCCCAACAGCTATCTTATTCACCCCTGAGTCTCTAGAGCCTTGAATGTCCAGAACCTGGTACATGGTAGCTTCAAGGAATCAAGAGACTTAAGTGTGTTTTGATGAATATGGAATGGGGGAAGGTCCTTGTGGTACCAAGAGTCCATTTCTTTAGTCTATTGAAATAGTCGTGTAATTTCTACCACCCTGAAAAAACACAGTGAATAAGCATTTAGTGGACCCATGAAAAGGTATATAGGCATTTCCCAAAACTTTCATCCATACTACGCAAACCAATGCTGTTCTAAGTACTAGCTGTACTTCTGAATGAGGAAACACAATTTAGGAAAAGGGATAACAATTGAAAAAGGGTTTGGACCTCTGGATCTAGTCTGTTACCCCAGCATGAACAGACCCCTGGCTAAGCTCTCACTCAAGTCCACTTAAGAACAAGGGCTGGAAATGTTCTAAACTTAGACTGTGGTGATGTCACTTCTGTAAATAAGCCAACCACCATGGGATGGTACCCTTTCTGTGGATGAATTTTATGGTATGTGAAATAAATTTCAATAAAAACACTTAAAAAAAAAAAGAAAAATAGGAACCAAATCAACCTGGATATTGAAGTTTTTTTTCAGTGTGGCACATTCATTATTAATAAGGGGAAGCAATTCACTCTAAGACTATATACCGAAATCAGAAGAGTATAGGTACTCTCTTATCAAAAAGGTAAATATGGGGGCACCTGGGTGGCTCAGTCAGTCAAGTGTCTGCCTTTGGCTCAGGTCATGATCTCAGGGTCCTGGGATCGAATCCCACATTAGGCTCCCTGCTTGGCGGGGAGTCTGCATCTCCCTCTGTCCACCCTCCCAACCCCGCTGTTCATGCTCTCTCTTTCTCTCTCAGATAAAAAAAATCTTTTTTTAAAAAAGGGGTAAATATGTTAAAGACAATAAGCAAAAGGCACTCTGAGTGGCTACAGTCCACATCTTTAATTTTCAGAAATGAGTCAAGCAAGCTGCTCAAGATCACACAGCTAGCTAGGAGCAGAGCTGGTCTAACCCCACAGCCTCTTGACTGCCAGTGCACGGCCCTTCCTTCTGCACCAGCCATAATGCTGAGGTGGTGAAACCTGGAAAACATTTATTTCTGAACTCAAAAAGGGAGGATAAATAAATTCCAGAAACTATAGATCATTAACTATGACATCAATCTGAATCTAATCCTAGAATGGATTTTAAAAAATGTGGTATGTGAGCCTTTAGAAAAGCAAGGATTGTTATATGAAGTCAGCATGGATTATTAAGAATGAGACTCCTAAAACTGTTCTATCTGTTTTATGAAAACGATTACAGTAGATTGGGGGAATAACATAAATGTAGTGTTTCTTGATTTAACTGAAACATTTGTTATATTCTTTCATACTTTTTGCAAACAACATGCAAATGAGACCTGGATAATAGTGAACTTTGGGATATGCATCCAGACATTGTAGCTGTCCATGTGAAAACTGTACACGGTGTTCATCGAAACATTAATATAATCTTGGGTTGTATTAATAGAATAGGATCACTGTATTTTGTGCTGTCTGATCACATCTGGGATTTTTAAAACAGATCTTATTTATTCATTTGACAGAGAGGGAGAGAGAGAGCACAAGCAAGGGGAGAGGGAGAGGGAGAAGCAGGCTCCCTGCTGAGCAGGGAGCCCGATGCAGGGCTCGATCCCAGGACCTTGGGATTATGACCTGAGCTAAAGGCAGCTGCTTAACTGACTGAACCACGCAGGAGCCACACACATCTGGGATTTAAGACAGATATTGACACAATGGAATGTCTTTGCAAGAAGGTAGCATGAAGGTGATGGTTGTCTCTGAAAAACATGCCATGGCTCATATGAAGATTAGTTAGAACTAGTGCCTTTTACACACAGGAGAAGAGATTTGGGGAATTATGGTAACGGTCTTCAAATACTTAAAAGTTGCTGTGTGAAGGTGGATCATACTTAGTCCGTGAGACTTCCGAGAGAGAACTAGGAAGGGAGCGGAGTGACGGAGGAGGACTGGGTGGAATGGGGGAAATCAAAGCGATGTTAACTGGCATAACTGAAATCATTCTGTAATCCTGGCCTCAAGCCTAAGTACTCAAAAATGTATCCCTAGATCAAGAGAGGTAGCTGACAGCTAATTATTTGAATGACATGGTCTTGGATCCGTACAGAATTACTTTCACAGATATTAGTTTCTATTATGTTCTCAGGTTACACCATCCTTAAAAAAAAGGATAATCCTTAAAAAAAACCCATATGCATTGATTGGAAAAATATGATTGAAGATGTCCCACATATAGCTTCTTGTTCCCTATGTTAAGAACACCAAGAGTAATTTCCTTTTGACCTAAGTTCCAAGATAAACCCTGCTTCCCCTAGACAACTGAAGACCTCATTATCTTTCCTCTACAACCTGACTGTCTTCCCCCGTCACCGCTCTAGCTGAAAGGTAGCAACACACACCGCTCACCTGCCAGGAGCTCCAGACTGCCCCTGCTCCTCCGTCACTGAGTCCTGCTGGTTCAACTGCTCTAACACATTCACACGGCTTCTCCTAGGACTACTGTCTCGGTCTCAGTAGAGTAAATGATATCTATTTTCAGGAGTAGAATTTAGTGATTCATCACTTACATACAACACCCAGCACTCATTACAACTAGTGCCCTCCAGCAACCCTCAATTTGTTCTCTGTAGTTAAGAGTCTCTTGACTGGTTTGCCTCCCTCTCTGTTTTTATCTTATTTTATTTTTCCTTCCTTTCCCCTATGTTCATCTGTTTTGTGTCTTAAATTCCACATGAGTGAAATCATGTGGTATTTGTCTTTCTCTGACTGACTTACTTCGCTTAGTATACTACATTCCAGTTCTATCCACATCGTTGCAAATGATAAATTTCATTCTTTTTGGTAGCTGAGTAATAGTCTATTGTATGTATGAACCACATCTTCTTTATCCATTCATCTGTTGATGGACATCTTGGCTCCTTCCACAGTTTGGCTACTGTGGACATTGCTGTTATAAGCATTGGGGTGCGGGTGCCCCTTCTTTTCACTACATCTGTATCTTTGGGGTAAATACCCAGTAGTGCAATTGCTGGGTCGTAGGGTAGCTCTATTTTTAACTTCCTGAGGAGCCTCCATACTGTTTTCCAGAGTGGCTGTACCAGCTTGCATTCCCACCAACAGTGTAAGAGGGATCCCCTTTTTCCTCATCCTCACCAATATTTGTCATTTCCTAACTTGTTAATTTTAACTATTCTGACTCATGTGAGGTGGTATCTCATTGTGGTTTTGATTTGTATTTCCCTGATGATGAGTGATGCTGAGCATTTTCTCATGTGTCTGTTAGCCATTTGTATGTTTTCTTTGGAGAAATGTCTGTTCATGTCTTCTACCCATTTCTTAACTGGATTATTTATTTTTTGGTGTTGAGTTTGATAAGTTCTTTATATATTTTGAATACCAACCCTTTCTCAGGTATGTCATTTGCAGATATCTTCTCCCATTCTGTAGGTTGCTTTTTAGTTTTGTTGATTGTTTCTTTTGCTGTGCAGAAGCTTTCTATGTTGATGAAGTCCTAGTAGTCCATTTTTGCTTTTGTTTCCCTGGCTTCCAGAGACATCTCTACTAAGAAGTTGCCATGGCCAAGGTCAGCGAGGTTGGTGTCTGTGCTCTCCTCTAACATTCCCGGCTTATTATGAACTATTTCAGTCATACAGAAAATGCAGAGCATATTATAATAACCATATGTGTAACCACAACTCAGTTTTGTTAAATCTTAACATTTTGTCACTTTTACTTCACATATATAATAAAAAAATATATTTAAAAGATTAGAGGGGCACCTGGCTGTCTCAGTTGGTAGAGCATGAGACTCTTGATCCTGAGGTGGTAAGTTCAAGCCCCATGTTGGGTGCAGAGATTACTTGCAAATAAAATCTTAAAAAAAAAAAAAACCCAAACATTAAAGAAGCAGATGATGCTTCCTGCATAGCTCTTGCTAGGTCCAGTCTTCTCCCTCCCTTCCTTCCAGAGGTAACCACCTGCATATGGTCAGTCTCTTTCCTTTGCATACTTTGAGTTTACTGGCTATGACATACTGGAAATATTATACATATTTAATATTATAAAATGGATATTATACTGTACATATTATTCTGAAGCTTACTTTTCGTACAGTTGTTTTTGATATTCATTGATACTGATCCATGTAGCTCTAATTCATCACATTCCTATTTCTTCCTGTCTGAAGGTAAGCTTCAGGAGCTCAGGATTCTTTTTCTAATTTTTTTTCAATGCTATATGCCAAGCACCGAGAACAGTGTCTGGCACAAAGTACACACTCAAAAAATATTTGTGGGGTGAATGAATGAACAGTGCAAGTAGGATATTAGGAAAAACAGTGAGCCTCTTTTACCTGGCTAAAGAGGTAGAATATGGTAAGAAAAGTACTTACATGAGAGGACTTTCCTCTAGCCACAAATAAATGGAAATATTATATAAAATCCAGGAAAAATTTTTCAAAGAAACAATCATGTTAAGGAGGAGGAGGAGGAAGGATAAGAAAAAGAAATCAAGGGAATCCCATAATTCCATATGTTAGAAATAAAGAAGGCACTCAGAGCTGGAGAATTAAAAAGCTGTGATGTAGCTACAGCCCTGGGGGTGTCAGACAGGTAAACTGGCTCTAGTCCCTGAGGTTCAAGGCTTTAATGCCTAAGAAGGAACAGGAAACATGGTCTGAGCTCACCCATGTGTGGGGGTAGGGGTAGGATTGAACAGAAATCCCTGCATTAAACCAGAGCCTCAAAGGGCTGCCTAATCTATGAAAGACAAACTAATACCACCCCCACCCCACAAGCCTAGGGAGGCAAAAGGAAACTTTCTGCCCATCCAAGATAGTACATGGGCAGAAAAGAATCATTCTCAAGAGAAGAAACCCCAACTTTGTGCTTCATCAATAGAGGCAGTCCAAACTTATAATCGTCCCCATTGTGCAAGAACCCTAAGCAAAGAGGTTAACATAAAATCTGGTCCTAGGCTGATGGATTCCACAAGACGCTGGAAGAAGCTAACACACAACCATTCTGAAGGAAGTGTCTACAACCTAGCATATATGGGACTCCCAGAGGAAAACTTTCCTGCTGCAGTCAAGTCACTCCACAAAATTACAAACTAGAGGCTAAAACAAACTGCTAACACGAAAGATCATAACAGCATGATAAAACAGATGAGTTTGGAGAAGAACCAGCTAGAACGTTTCAAAATGAAAGAGTTCAGTCATTTAAATGGTAATTTAAGAGAGGTGGAAAGAAGTGGCAAGAGACCAGTCATCTGAAACCAGATAACAGATTTTGTAAAATACCCAAGGAGGTCTGGACTTTCTCCAGTAGTTGCTGAGAAGCCCATGGAGGGGTATAAGCAAGGCGGTGATATTGTTACATGTATAGTTTAGAAAGAAAACACCGGGAACCTTGTAATAGGCCAGAGAATTAAAATCAGAAAGACCAAGTAAAAAGCCGTATCAGTTAGGTATCATTCAATTGAAAATGACAGGAATGACAATTCAAACTGCACTTAGAAATAATAAAATATTATTGGCTCCCTTAAATGAGAAATTTCGGGTATGTTCTGCTTCATGAACTGAAGGCTTGATCAACATGTTCCGTGATGCAGTCAGAAAGATGTCTGATGTCAATGATCCTGCTACATGACCATCCTCCTTGTCCTGTCTGTGAGCTGTGGCTCTTTGAACAAGGCATTCCTAACTGTTGTGTTCCCGGCATGTGGACCGTCATCACATCACGCCCTGTTGGCACGTGTGTGACCTGGTGTCAATGCATGGTTATCTGTCAGGCTCACTTTGTTTGTGACCTGCATTGGGTTCATGTAGAGACATCTAAGGTCACAAGAGTTCCAGAGCTGCTTTCTTGCTGTTGTTCTTCCATGTGGATTTTTAAAATACCTTCTTTGTTCTTCTGCTTAAGTCACCACGAAATGTCCACATTTACAGTTGATGTTCATGTTCTGAAATTCTCCTCTTCCCTGTCTTCAGTGACCTGATGCCACCCTGGCTCATCCCCAGCCTCTCCAATCTTCTCTCATTCCCCCCTGGGTTCCTGCTCCAAGCTGTACCTGACTCTCTCCTCTCAGCGATTCCTCTCCATGATGCCCAAATCCAACAGCATCCACCATCATGTCTGTGCAGATGACCCCAAATCTGTATTTCTGATCTCTCCCTAAGCTTCAGACCTGCAGTCCTATTGGCCCACATTTCAAATTCATCACATCCCAAACGTAACACATCATAGGTATTCATTGCATAAACCAGCTCTTCTTCCTCTTACACATGTCTGCTATGTCTGCCTGTTGTGTTTATGCATGGAAACATCATTCCCAGGCCATCTGGGGTCCAAGTCTAGGAGCCACCTCTGACTCCTCCTTCCCCTTAAGTTCCACATTCAAACTGTCACCAAGGCCTGACTAGCCATAGGATGTGACCTGCGTTTGTCCAGCTTTACGGCAGTTGTGAACTGGCTTTCACACAGCCCAGAATAGGGAGGGGAGAGACAGTTCATACAGAGAGAGATTTGACCTGAACAGACTCAGAAAAAAAGACTAACTGGTCTTTTGGAACCTAAATAGGGACCGAGGGAACGGTAGCCTAATTAGACTGGATAAATGCACTCACCTGGACTGAAGATACCCACATATCACAAAATAAATTCTTTGCTGGAGGAAGACCTGAGCGTTCCGAGTTAAGGAAAGTACTTGTGGTTATAAAACAAAACTCTGTGGAATTTATGAGCAGATGCTAGGACCTCTAACAAGTGGCTAGGATAGACAGCAACTCCAAGTGGCTTGTGGGTTTTCAGAGAGAAGGGTCAGGACCTCAGAAAGTCAAGGTGTACCTCAGTGACAGACAGAGAGCAGAAGGGCTTTCCAGATCTGCCGGCATCCTGAGCAAGGTGCTAAATACTCGCAGAGCTGGGAAGTCATATGTCAGACTGTTGTGTGTTTATGAAACAGGTTAACGCAAGTCTGTGAAGAGAAGCCCATCCTATTCCAGATCTCCCCAGAAGTGCTAGGAGAGCGAATGGGATGTATGTAAGGGAGCTCGCCCTGTGTTTTGACACAACAGGATGTGCTCACAGCTTTTTCTCCTCTACGGGACTGTCAGTTCTGAGCTGTCTCCTTGTCTGAGAGGCCTACAGCTTCCCAAAGTAGCAGCTTCAACTTCTTCATCTCTATGTCCTTGTTTTCACGGTGCGCCCACCAAAGGCTCTCTCCATTTACTCTCACTTGAGCATGGGAAATATGATAAGGGGGAACACACAGTCGACACTGGACTGGGGCCGGGCACTCCGCTGCTGTGTGCTCAGCAGTGACAGGACCACCTGGAGAAACACGCACTAAGTGGGGAATCCCAGGCCCGTGATGCCAGGCCCTGCGCTCTAGGGTAAGACCTCTCTGAGAATAGAAAAGAAAAGCAACCCAAATTTTGCTGACTTGTGCACATTCTAAGTCATTCAAGAGATATAAAAAAGAAAGAGAAAAGTAACATGTCAATTTAAAAATAACTGCTATTGGAGAAAACAGAATAATCTTTTCTGAACGTCCAAGAAAAATTTTCAAACTTACTGAATGCATACTGATTAAATCACTGACTAGTGAATAACTTTTTGTCTTCTGCTTACTCAACCCTTGATAACCAAAAACAAAGTATCTAAAGAGACTTTTAATCTATGTTAGGAATGCAGCATTTAGCACTGTCCGTGATAATCGGAAGGTATTCGTTACATATTTGTTGGAAGGGAGGAGGGTGGTGGGAAGAAGGGAAGGGAGGTTATCATAGTCATGTGCAGATTCACCACTGTCGGTCAGGAGCCCGATAAGGAAGCATGGGCTTTAAAGTCAGACAGACCTGAGTTCAAGTTCCACTCTGGCCAATCACTAGCCATGTGAGCTCCACCCTCTTCATCTGGAGCATATTCCTATCCTAGAGGCAGAAAAGGACAAGGTCATGAGCATGAGCTCTGACGCCAGACCCCTCGGGTTAGGTTGGAATAGCAGTTCTGCCACCGACTAGCTATGGACGGGGGCAAGTTAATTCTCTTGTCTGTGCCTTAGTCTCCTCAGTGACAAACTGGGGACGGATCATACTCCCTTCCTTGTGAGGTTTTGAAATAATTAAATGAAATAGTGTGTGTAAAGTACCTAAAATAGAGCTGGCATTCAGTTATTCAATAAACATTAGCATTATTATTATATCCTTAAGAAGGTAAGCCTTTGGAGAACAGGGTCTTTGTGGGTTTTACTTACAACTGTGTCCTCAGTGGAACTGAACATAGAGTTTGTGCCCATTAATCTTTTGATGAGTAAAGAACATCCCATCCTCACAGGGTTGTTATGAGGGGTTACATTGTCTGACCCCGTAAAATGCCTGACACTGAGTAGCCATTCAATAAAATTGGTTAGGTTCTCTTTTCCCTGATCTCACAGGGCAATCCATGTGTCCCTACTTTCCAAAAGTTCTCTTTCCTTTGGGAAAACCATAGGTCTTTTTCCTTAAGTACATGACTAGGTGGCATTTTCACTGTTGTACACTGGGCAGGGTTCTCTCTAGACTGAGGGAAACTGGTTATGTGGTTTTTCACTGGCTACAGGGATTATCTGTTCCAGGACTCATGAGTGAAGCACTTCTCTGCTGGGGTTTCCACCAGAGCTGCCCTGGGAAACAGCGCTGCCCCCCGTGGGGCTCTGGACAGCATGTGAAAGGAAGGGGCACCATGCTGATTTCAGCACCAAGTTGTCAAGCATGCATGACTATGAGACAGGCGTTTCAGGTAGCTGCTTCATCAGAGATCCAACTATGATGTCTCCTTGGCTTTGTGGAGATCATAGACATTACATTCTCCTCCACAGAGGCCAAACCAAACAAAACTAAACAAAAGTCCTTTCACTCAACAATTCCCTTCCATAAATGCAAACAAAACAAAACAAAAACCACTTCCTGTCTGTCTTCACAGTCTGGGCTGCTCTAACAAAATATTGTAGGTTGGGTGGCTTCAACAACAAACATTTATCACTCACAATTCTGGAGGCTGGTAAGTCCAAAATCAAAGTGCTGCAGATCTGGTGTCTAGTGAAAGCCTACTTCCTGATTTGTAGGCAGTGCCTTCTTTCTGTGTTCCTTACAAAGTAGAGAGAGCTAGAGCAAGAAAGGTCTCATCTTTTCTTCTTATAAGGACACTAATCCTACCATGGGGACTCCACCCTCATGACCCCATCTAAACCTAATTACTCTCTGAAGGCCCCATCTCCAAATACCATCACATTGGGGGACAGGGCTTCAACATATGAATTTTGGGGAAACACAAACGTTTAGTCTATAACACTGTCCCCTCCTTTCTGAATCTTCAACAGAAACCATCTAATACCCCAAGAGTATTAGACTATCAAAATCTTAGGATGGAAGAAACTCAACTGTCAGAGGATGCAGGATATGTTGAGGGTGTTGGAATAAGGTCAGGATGACTTTGGACTGGGGGCTCAGGAGTATCTGAATCCTGCTGTTGACAAGCTGTCTCTCCTGAGAGATCCCTAAAGGAAATCGACCCAGTGCTGGCACTGTCAGGCAGGACTGGTGGATGCCAACCTAGGGAGCTGTCTTGTGGAAATAAGAATGAGAAAAGATTAGAGGAAGACGTAGCATTAGAGAAATGATGGGAGCTTCTCTCAGGAAGAGCTATCCCAGAACTCTCTCCATCCAGCTTCATAGAAGAAACAAAGGGCGCTTCCCACTGCATCTAGCCTTGAACACCCACCAGCAATAACCAGTAAATGTCCCTGCCACTGAGCACCTCTTACCCTTGGTGGTGGAGAGGAATGAAATGCTGTGGCCTAACCTTGAAGTGGACTGAGAAAGAGGCCACAGTTTAGGAATCTCTTGGGCATGCCTGAGCCCAGTATGATAAAGGACAAGAACTTGGAGTCAGAGAGACCTGGATGCATTCCTGGCTCTTCCACTTACCAATTGTATGCCCTTGTAAAAATCACTTCACTTCTTTAGGCCTAGGTTCTTCATCTAAAAAAAATAGATAATTCCTACCACATAGAGTTGTTATGAAAATTAAATAAGATAAGATTTGTAAAGCTCTTGGCAGAGTGTCTGGAGCAGGGTAAAGTGCTAAATACAGGGTAGCTATTATTGTCATAATATAAAATCCAGGAGGCACTTCTGCAGCATCCCTGACAAATTAATATCTAATTTCTGTTTGAATATCCCTGGAGACAATGTGCTCATTACCTCACAAGAGGACCTATTTTATTACTGGGTGGCTGTCAAAAATTGTTTTTATTTATTTGGGATGGGTATCCTGTGCTCCTGCCTCTTTCCCTCAAGCAATATAAAATAAGTACACTCTCTCTTCCATATAACAATTCCTTACATATTTGAAGGCACCTGCCACGTTACCCTAAATTTTCTCCAGCATCAACACCCCTAGTATTCTTAGTCATTTTATATGAATTAGTTTCTGGGCTTTTCACCATCCTAAATGCTGTCCATCCTCCCAAAGAGATAACACTAAACTCTCTAATCATTGGTTTCCATTTTGTGGTCACAGCAAAACACTCACAGTGGTTAGTCCATCATGAACACTGACCAATCATGGGAAGAAAGCCATGCTATTCAGTGTAAGGTGACTTATTAATAAAACTGTCTAACCTTGTTAATTCACCCATCTAACAAACATTCATTGAGCATCTAGTATAGTGTCAGGCACCTGGTTAAACATTGGAGACACAGAGATCAACAAGAAAGACACTGGCTTGGCCCCAGGGATCTCACAGTTCAGTGTAAGAGAGCAAGGACAAGTACACAGGCAACTAGACTGACCCCAAGAACAAATGTGCTGAGAAGAGAGACTGAGCCCTTTGAGGGCTGAGTCCAACCTCAGTCACTCTTCATTCTCTGTACCTCATACACTCCATTCTCCATACCTCATAGAATCCTATTATCATAATGCAATGGACTGAATGATTATGTCCCCCAAATTCACACACTGAAACTTAATCCCTGATGTGATGGCATTTGGAGATGGGGTCCTTGGGAGATGATTAGGTCATGAGACAGGGACCTCATGTATAGGATTAGTATCTTCATAAAAGGGACCTCAGAGAGCTCCCTGTCCCTTCCCCCATATGAGGACACAGCAAGAACAACCATCTGTGAACCAGGAAGCAGGTTCTCACCAGGCACCAAATTTGCAGGCACCTTGATATTGGACTTCCCAGTCTCCCAAAATGTGAGAAAGAAATGTTTGTTTTTTAAAACATCCAGTTTATTGTGCTTTGTTATAGCAGCTAAAACAAAGACACATATCATGCATTTCCCCCTTAGCTTCCAGAGTCATATTTTTAAAAATCTAAATCATATCTTGTCATTTCTCTGCTTAAAAATCTCCAGTGGCTTAGATTTTCAAGGCATGTTGTTAAGTGAAAAAGGGAAGTTGAAGAATGATATCTACAGTAACATATCATGTATGTAATATATTTTCTATGGAGATGGACAGACAAAGATAGATGGGATAATTTTGAAAAAAATTCTAGTGGCTTTCCAATGCACTTAGGAAAATCAAGCATCTTATCCTCACCTAGGAGGCCCCAAATATCTTTCTCTACCTCTCCAGGCTTTCTTGTACCTCTCTCTCACTAAGCTTCAACTACAAGAACTTGCATTTTCCTCCAACATGAAAAACTCATTCTTGATATAGAGCTTTTATACTAGCTGTTCCTCTGTATGGAATTCTCTTCTCCCTGATCTTCACAGGACTACTCTTCTTACCATTCAGATCTCAGCACATAGGTCACCTCCTTCAGGAAGACTTCCCCACCATCCAAATTAAAGTAGCCACTGTGTTAAAATTATGTACCTGATTTTAAATTCTCTGTTTAGCACTTTTCTACATTTCTACATCTCAAATATCCATTGAATGCAAAAATTCTGTGAATGCAGAATCCTTGTCTGTCTTCTTTACCAGTGATCAGAACATTGCCTGGCACGTCACTGATAATAAATAAATGTTGAATGATTTAATAAACTGCTGTTGGTCTAAAACCTAGTAGAGAGCCTAGCGCCTCGTAGGGGCTCACTGAATACCTTCTGAGAGAATGAGTGGGATGGAAGAGAGAGCAACAGAAGTTGACCCAATCCCTGGAAGGCAGAAGCAGACTTCGCCTCCAGCCTGTTCTTGTTGTGTGTTGGATCTGCCACCACTCCACTGTCACTCATTTCATTCTTACACACGTGAAAGTGAATTTATTATGGACCTTAACGTCTTCTAACCTGCTCTAGTGTCCTGTCCATACTGATGGGAGCCAGATAATCAAAGACGTAACCTCAAGGTTACATCAGTTATAGGTCAAGGCCCCCCACCCCTCACCCACGGCCCAAAGATACTACAGGCTTGGCAGATGCCAATGGCCGCCTAGCTATTACCTCTTGTGGGGTGGCACGCTCTCCTCCGTACCACCTGTCTGCAGTCTCCTTCCAGCTGTCCCACTGCCTCCAGTTGAGACCACCTCCACCAGATCCCCAGTCACCAGCACTTGCCCCACCACCTGAATGTCCTAAAACTCAAAGCTTTGGGGAAAGAGAAACATTGTAATAAATTGTTACGAAATAATCCACCTTTCATGAATAATATAGGAAATCTTGGGGCAAACATGAAAGACAAAAATTTAACTATTTAACATGGAAATATCTATTCTTTATAATTGAACAATGAAGGCCTGATTTTTGGAATACTGAAAAATATGAGTGCATCTTTAAAAGATGATAATTTTCTATGTCATTGCTCTAATATTCATTGAGCATTAGAAACAGACTTTTACAAAGAGTGCATCTTTGTCATCTCTTCCCTCTGCATTACAAAGGGACAATATACATAATAAGAAAAAAGATCTCTTAATTGCATGTAGTATGGTCCAGTAGCATCTGCTTCTCTTTACTAACAGGAACCCATTAACCTGTTACTCACTATTTCAGTATGTGTTTCCATCTGGCTTAGCAGCAACTTCAAATGACCGCATTGAACAGAACGGAGGGTGTCATTCTGCTAAATCAACCTATCAACCTACAAGTCTGCAAATGACCTCCCATTTTGGGAGTGACGACTCATTTTGGTCCACTGTCCTCCCTACCCACATTCCAACCACTCTGCTCCTCATTCACTATCTCAAATGTACCTCGCTCCCTCCCCTTTCCAGAACTTTGGCTTTGCAGCCCCTTTCTGAAGAGAACACCCATCCCGTCCCTTTCTCCTTTGTCTTGCTAACCTCTACAAATCCTTCAGGTTTCAGCTTAGATGAAACTCCTCCAGGGAGGCGTGTGCTCACCCTTCTGCTGTTACTCCCACAGTAACATTCCTCCCTTGTGCCAAACCTCTCCACAGTGATTTAATGTTTGTCCTCATGTTTAGACTATTAGCACCATGAAGGCAGGGATGATGCTTGTTTATATACCACTATCTTCCTGGCATATAATGGACACTCAACAAATAATTGCCCAACAAATGAGGATGTAAGAAGTAAGTGAATGAATGAATGACTGAATGGCCTGGAGCATTCTGATAGTAGAACTTTCTGAGGCCCATTCACAGAAGGAACCAGTACTTTTGTTTTACTCCATCTTAAGTCAAACTTAATTTTTACTAATGTAAATAACTATTTTCCCATGAAAAACTGAAGCAGTATAATTTGCCACCTTTGGAAACAGTCCAGTACAATAAGTCAAAGTATGAAACTGTCCACGTACAGTAGACTGAAAGCCAGGACAGTCGTTTTCATAAGTTGTGAGATCCTAGAAGATTCCTCCCACATTTGAGCAGTTTGATGGGAGAGGAAAAAAGTGATGGTGAAACCAGTAACTGGTAATTAGGTGGCACAGTCAAGGAGTGACGTCTGTTGTTAAGGAAGCCCTGATCATGCTTAGAAACTAGGCTTTCTCACTCCTCTTTGACCACAGATGCCTTTTTGGGCAGGCCAAAGAGTGGCGGGCTTGAGAACATGAGTTCACATCTGGGCTCAGCGCTGGTACTTGTTTTCAGTCACGTGACTGGTTCTTCTGGCTGGAGCCAGTTCCATTTGCTCATCAGTGAATGGGGTCAGAGCCTTCCTGCTGTGCCTGCCTGTATTATTGAGGCCCGAAAACCAAAACTGCATGTCCATGGCTCCCTTTCAGCAAGGATGTCTACTATAATTTAGGTTCTGCCATGCATGATGGTTGGGTCTGTGCTGTTTTCTGGGAGTCATTGCTGAAGGACTAGCTTAGAGCCCACTTCTCTGACACTCTCGCTGATTTCCTAAGCACTGAATTCCCTCTTTGAAATCTCTTCTTACTTAGAATAGTGAGGGTGGTTTATGTTACCTACAACTAACCTTAACTGGTACCCCAACCACGCAACTTTCTGTAAAAACTACATTAGATAATGTGACTGATACCCACGGCATGGGGCCTCGCAAATAATAAGCATTTAGCAAATGGTACCAATGTTTTTCCATTGAACATCTCCTGGATGTTTCTCCTCCAGAACACTTGAGGTTTTAGCTTTGGTGAGAAAGAGCCCTGTCTTTTTCTCTGATCCAACAGGGACAAAAAAAATCATGAAGAGATGGAGTCCTTTTGAGGAAAGGAGAAGGTCGTCGAGGGTACTTGTTTTAAGTGGTTTTGATCTGCCCTCAAATACTGAGCAAGAGAATTTTCAAGTTATAATTGTGTTGTGTGTGAAATAATTATTCCAATAAGAATGGCAGCTCCATCAATGGGGACAAAACCTATGACCAGTTTCTAAGGCTCCAGATGGAGATGCTCCACTATGTTCCCCACCATCGTCCAAGAACATAGCCCTGTTAAGCAACAGACAGTGAGTGAACATTTTCAGTGCAGCCGATCTGGCCCCAAGCACAGGAGCAAATAGGAGGTGGAGTAGCCTCAGCCTGGCTGGCTGCCCATCAGGGCACCTGCTTCCTCAGCCCTTCCAAAGCAATTGTGGGCTCTGCCTGTGGACTCCTTGGCCCGTACCTTGGCTCACAGATGGTATCCCTCTGCCTTCACCCAAGTCCAAATTTTCTGACTTAGCCTGACATGGCCTGACTTTGAATGCATGGCCCATATCCCCTAATGTCTGCCCAAGAATGACCCATACCAGCAAGGCTCAGAAGACTCCAGCCCCTGTGCTCACTGGCCCAGACACAGTGGTGAGTAAAGCAGAGGGAAGCAGCCAGAAACAAACGGTGTCCTCCTTGCCATTTTGTCAGAAGCACTGATGGCAGTTGCAGACAGCTGGGCCTGGTATGGGAAGCTCATTCCTGATTCAGGTTGAAGTTTTCCCCAAGTGGCATGGGGCTGAATCCTATGAGGTCCTGTCTTATTTTCTATGCTTCCAAACTTAACTGTGTCAGGTCAGTTTTTTAAAAGTGATTTCAAATTTCTAGACAGAACAAAGGAATTATAGCAGCATACTGTTTAAATAGCCCTACATCTTCTCATATAACAAAACAAAACAGATAGGTAAACCAGAATAACAAGATTTAAAAATAAAACAGATAGCATCTTCAGCAAAATGAGATGACAAGGAGCTCCCCAGAGCCCCAGAGCAGAAAGTGATCAATGCCAAACCACCATCAACAGAGCCTGCTCCAGACACGTGAGGGGCTGGCACTTGTGGACAGAAAAGAGAGTTCCGATGGTCTCAAGAGACTTGGAACCCAGGAACTGCATCACATGCTCATTCCCAAAGTGAGATGAGCTCCCTCTCAGTGGAATCCTCAGCAAGCAAGCCTGGAAACAACCAACTGGTAATTGGTAATACCGGGGAAGAGCTCCACGGGCTGTCGTGAGAAGATGGGTGCACCCATGAGGAAATCACAGGGGCCTGGGCAGCCTAATCTCTCGAGGGCCTCAGAAATATCCTTCTGGGAAGATGAGACCGACTCAGAGACAAATTGCTACTCATACAGAAAAAAAAAAATAAAAATAAAAACAGCAGTGTAGAACAGATGAAAAACAGAGAGAAGATTCAACTCCTACAAGGAAAAGGAGGTCCAGAGGAAGCAGGACTATTGAACTGAAAGGCTGTATTTTTTAATACTTCAAGGCAACAACAGAGAGGGGGGCCTCAGAACCACTTCCCTAGGAAATACCCTGACCTGACAGGAATCTCCTTCTCAAAGAATAAGAAAAAAAGGAGGGGCATCTCAAATAAACGAGAGAAAATGAAAAGAATCACGATTAAACCCAATATTAGGACACTGAATGGAAAAAAAGGGGGAAATTAACAATTGATGAAGGCATACCAGAAAAATATGATCATGAGGCTGATAAAAACCATAGCTTAATAATACAAAAGGGCTTAGATACAGATAAGAACGGTATGGGAACTATGAAAACTTAGCATAACTTACAAGTAGAAAATATCAGAAATGATGGTGTGAAAGCCAGCAGGATATGAAAAAGTTCTGTCAGGGTTCAGGAAAAAACTGTTGAAAAGAAAGAAAAAAGAACCCACTTCATAATGAAGTCTGAAACTAAAAGAAACATGAAAGACTCAGTAACAGAGAGAGTGGATAGTAAGAAAAATGGAAGGCAGAAAGAAGAAAACGAGGAAATCAAAGAAAACTAAGAATATACAGAAGAAAACAATAGCTACAGAGTATGGATAAAGAAATTTCAATATGTATGATTAGACTCTTACAAGAAAAATTCAAAGCCATGGCACAGAACTATCCCTATAAACTACAAAACAAGATAGCTTTCTTAAAATAAAAGAAGACTCAAGCCTACATATTGAAAGAGTACACTATGTATTTATTTGAGAAAATTGACCCAGAGAGCCACACCAAGACATATTCTCATGAAATTACAGGATTTAAAAAATAAAGGAAACATATTTGGGGCAGCCAACAAAAACAGATGACACTTGTTTGTTCGTTTCCTAAGGATTTTATTTTTGAGTGATCTCTACACCCAATGTAGGGCTCCAACTCACACTCGAGATCAAGAGTCACACGTTCCACCAACTTACCCAGCCAGGCACTGAGATTAAGTCACTGGTAAGTAGGGTGGTCATATACCTTATCCTAACTCGGATACTTTAAAGTGGTCCCCTTGACTGTACTGGGTGAATAGATGTAAACCCAGACTGACTTTGGGCAACTGAGTTTAAATTCACCTAATTATATGGGAAAAAAACAACAGACATTTTTAAGGGAAATAAACATGGAAAACAATGACAACCCAGCAAGGGAATGATCTCCAGCACCAAGACAGTAGGCTCGCAATACCATTTCCTACTAAAAGAAACAGGATTTGCTGGGAGAAAGAGGTGATGATTGCAGATGTAGGGCAGGAAATGTATAAGATAAGCCTGAGATATTCTGCCCTGGAAGGAAGGAAGAAAGCTCCCAAAAGGACACAAGAGCCCACAAGCCGTCACTACGATGAGAGACAAAATGCAGATTTTTCACAACATAAGCTGCCTCTGTCTGAATGCATGTAATGCAACCAAGAGTCCTCTCTCTCAGAAACAACAATTCTTTGAAATAAAGGCATATACATTTCAGACAAAAAAATTAACTTTTTCTCTACTTTTTTCTTTTCCAAAAGGTATACAGAAAATGCATCTTATGCCTCTGTATCTTCCAAATTTTCTATGCTATTGCAGAATGGATAAGCCATTCTACTATTATACAAAAGTGTTAGGAATGCCATTGGGATAGGAAATTTACAATGGAGAGTCAAAGAAAATCCTCAAAGATATGACAAGCTTATTCAAGTGTCTGTGATCAAATGGGAGTAAAACCCTTCAATGTATTCTTTTATTTTTTAACCTCTGACCCTACTTCCTTCTTCCATACCACAAAAATACACATATAGAACCAAAGGGTGGCAGAAAACCAAATAATTGTACTAGCAAAAGTAATGTATGTTTTTCATAGTTTTGCTGTTTTATTACCACTGATTTGATAATTTTATATTTCATAGGTCACTAGCAAACTTTTACTATGTGTCATGTTGATGTAAAACACAATGTCAATCAGTGATTCTATATTTGCAATATTGTAGCTTATAATACATTAGTGGCCCTCAAAAAACACAGTTCAATCATCACAAAATCACAAAGACATCGGTAGTGGACTGAATGATAGCCCTCAAAAACACATGTCTACATTTTAATCCTCTGAAATTTGAACGTGATATTAATTGTAAAAAAGAGAGTTTGCAGAACTTGTAATTAAATTTAAAAATCTCATGATGTTTCAGGGGGGCCCTAAATCCAATGACAAGTATCCATATGATAATAGACACACAGACACATAGAGAAGGCCATATCAAGACAGAGGTAAAGATTAGAGTGATATATCCACAAGCCCAAGAATGCCAGTGGCTACCAGAAACTGGACAAGACAAGGAATGGAATCTCCCCCGGAGCCTCTAGGGGTATTACAGAAATGCCCACATGTTGACTCCTGGACTTAATTAATTTTTGGTCTTTTAAGCCACACATACACACATACACACACAAACACAGTGACCATTTGCCTAAAATGTGATAATGTAAGAAACACAAAAAATTATGTTTGCAACAGATTGGTACACTCTATGTGTGTGTTTTTATTTTAAATTTATGGATTTGTGTATATATTATATACATATATAATATAAATATTTTAAAATTTCAAAATAGTGCTTTTTTTAAAAGCTCATTAATCACACCGGAGATCACTAGGGCACTTAGTTAAAATTGGCAAAGAAAAGAATGAGTATTTATCTTGCATTCCCAATATGAACTATATTTCAGGGTAATCAAATAGTTAATAAGGTAAAGAAAATCATTACAGAAGAATTCTAGCTAATAAATGCAGGAAGAATTATGGAATTAAAATTAAAATACCATTTTCCATAGCCATGAAATGGTGGATATAGGAAACAATCATCAATGGTTGTTGTAAAGCAGCAGGCGTAAGTTTAATGGCATCACCTAAAGGGGAACCGTCAGAAACATGCTCCTCCTGATATGATGTAACTGGAAGTATACAGTACCAACTTCGAATTATTGTTTCTGAAACATCTGAACCTGAATCCAATCAAGCCTCACGATCTAACAGTTTACAGGAAATACAAAGAAACATGATGAAGGACACTACAGGAAAGCAATTAGCCAAGTCTTTTGTCTACAGGACAAAGGAACTTGTTTCCCCCCAAAATCAGTAGCATTTATCCAAAAGGGGAGGGAAGAGTTTATAAAGAGACTTAGCTATTAAATACCACTAAATGTGCAGATCTTGTTAGGATCGTCATTTGAACAAACCCTCTTTGAATGACTGTATCTAGATATTTTCCATTTGCTTTTCCAGAAAGCAAATACCCTACTTGACTCTCTCTGAGAGTCTTTATGAACTAAAAGGGATCAGCAAACTATGACCTGTGGGCCAAATCTAGCCATCGGCTTGCTCATGTGCAGCCAGTGAGCTAAAAATAAAAATGTTTTTATATAATTGCGTGTGTGTGTGTGTGTGTATAACATAAATGTATATAATGTATATATAATGGAAAATTATTCAGCCTTAAAGAAGAAGGAAATCCTGTCCTTTGCGACAATATAGATGAATCTGGAGGGCATCATGCTAAGTGAAATAAACCAGACAAACACTGCATGGTATCACATATATGTGGAATCTGAAAACAGAATCTGAATTCTATGAACTCATAGAAACATAGAATAGAAAAGTGGCTGCCAGGAGCTGGGGGTTGGGGGAAATAGGGAGAAGCTGGTAAAAGGGCATAAACTTTCAGTTATAAAATGAGTAAGATCTGAGGATCTACTGTATAACATGACTATAGTTAACACTGCATTATATAATTGAATCTTGCTAAGAAAGTAGAATTTAAATGTTCTCACCAAAACAAGAAAACAAACAGAAACAAGTAAATATGCAGCGATGGATATGTTAACTCAGTGGGGGACAATCCTTTCCCCATATTTTTGCATATCAGATCATCATGGCGTGTACTTTAAATATCATAACTTTATTTGTAAACTATACCTCAATAAAGCTGGGGGGTATACAGAAGAAAACGAAGAATATGGGCAAGAGACTACATCTGGCCCACACAGCCAAAAATATTACCTGTCTGGTCCTTTACAGAAAAAACACTTGCCAACCCCTGTATTAATTACTGGGGATCCCTTGTCCTCTGAATTCAGATTGGGTGTGGCCAATGGGAGACCCCAAAAGGAGCACTGAGGGTGAAAGGAAGGAGATTAAAGTATTTATTCCTCCATCTCTCTCCTTTCTGGCAGGCTCTTCTCTCCAACTTCCAGGAACATTCCTTGCCTCACTTCTTCTGGCTGACAGGTGACAACAGCTTCTCATGATGGCCAGCCTTCAGGCCCTGCGCTATCCTTTGATTTTCTTGAACCCTGGCCACAGCTTGGTAAATAACCCCTTTATTAAAATCTCTTCAATTACCTCTTTTGAATAAGCCATCTGTTTTCCTACCAGGACCCTGACTCATGCAGACTACGTGTTTAGATAACTTTGTTTGGCACGATAATGGCATGGTGACTGCGTTGGAAATGTCTCCAGACAGAGATGCACCCTGAAATATTCATGGATGGCATGATGGCTGGAGTGTGCCCTTAAATACTCTTGAAAAAGAAGTGGAGAGAGAAATTAAACCAGAGAGATTTATACATATGTATATATATGGGGATCCATTATACAATTCTCTCTAGTTTTATGTATATATTTAAAAAATCATAACATAAAGAAAGAACAGTTGTACCTTAATCCTACATTAGCTGTTCAATTAACTAAAGAAAAGAATAATGACACTGAATGAATTTTTTTAAAGGGCAAACAAAGATTAAGATAGGCCTTATGATTTTTTTTTAAGATTTTATTTATTTATTTGAGACAGAGTGAGCAAGAGAGAAAGAGAGCACAAGCTAGGGGAGAGGCAGAGGGAGAGGGAGAAGCAGGCTTCTTGCTAAGCAGGGAGCCCAATGTGGGGCTCAATCCCAGGACCCTGGCATCATGACCTAAACTGAAGGCAGATGCTTAACCGACTGAGCCACCCAGGTGCCCCAGGATAGGCCCTATGATTAAGAATAAGAACTTTGGTAATAAAGACATGGGTTTAAATCTCACTTTGGACACTCACTAAGTAATTGGAAAAGCTTTCTAATTATTTCTCCATCTCATTTTCTCATCTGGTAGAAGGCATATGATATCTGTATCATTGGACATTCGTACAATACCACAATAATGCATGTGATAGGCTTGGTACCTAGTAGATGCTTAGTAAGTTATAGTTGACACTTCTATTAATATTGATTATAATAGCTCATATTCAGAGAATAGAATGGAATTGAGTTTGGGATCATAAAGAAAGAAAAAGAAAAGGTGGCATCTACCAATTATATTTTAATAGATATCTGTGTTCTCTGCTATAGATTGGATTTTTGTGTGTGTGAGATTTCTTTTCACTGGAGACCTAAATTTTTTGCAGGCTAATTGAACTGTATCATTTGAGATAAGTGAAGTCAAAGCTATTTAAATAGCATGTAGCAATTAGGAAACTAGTTTAATGGAGAAAATCTCAAAGGGAACCAATTTTTTTTCCCTATTTGACAGAATGAATGTTTTAACACCTTAATAGGAACACCACATTGGTTCAAACCTTTTAATTGGGACAGTTTTCATACTAATTGCATGGGAAGTTAAAATCACATTATTACAAAAACATGAAGAAGCACAGATGTTTTGTGATTTAACTTTATGCCTGTCCCTCTGAATGGTTCAAAAGAAAGATATAGTGATGTGTTATGGTGCACATTTGTTTTAATATTTGGCTAGAGGTTCTTGATAAATTATTAACTGATCAACATGATGTCGTGTGAAAGGGCTATAAAACAAAATTATGTCTCCACTGAGATAAGTGAGAAGTGAAGATGTGCTTATTAGCGGTGTCTACACATGAACGAGGAATGACAAATTGAAACAATTCTGCTAGTAACCTCAAGTCCAAAAATCACTCTAACCTGATATATTCACTTGATTGAGGAAGAATTGCTTGAGGCTTTAACATTTCTAAGTAATTGCTCTTATTTTCTCCCTTGCATTAGTTGAGCTGTGTCTGCAAGCACAGATGGTCTGCCCTCTGTTTTACCTCCAGTGATTTGGCTGTTTGAGCTCTGCCATTTAACTGGGGCAGAACGGGCTCCCTCTGGAGTCCCTGGGGTCTCTATCAAGAGACACCCTCCTAGGTGGCTCCAGTGGGTTGTCCCCAGTACCCTAATGCTCTCCACACAATTCCAATCTCACCAATCCCATTTTCCATGTCACACTAAGGTTGTGAAAGACTAATGCATTTAAACTTTTACCTTTTCCAGAGAGGTCAGAATTTCAACAGGAGTCCAAATCTTAAGTGTAAGAGTGCGCAGCTCTAATAGGTACACTTTGGGGCTCAGCTTCTGTGGGGGGCAGCTGTGAGAGAAAGTGGATCATCACAGGGAAGTTCAGGCTTGGGGACACTTGGTGAAACCATAAGGCAGTGTCCAGCCAGCCCACATCTACCCAGGACACACAGGCTCTAATGGAGCCAAGCCTTTCCACCACGTCACTGACGTGTGCCTTATATGCTGCACAAAACAAATAAAACCTGTATTCAGTGAAAGACAAAAATTCTGCATATGATTTTCTTTTTTTCTTAAGATTCAATTATTTATTTGAGAGAGAGAGAGAGAGATCAAGCAGGGGAAGGGACAGAAGAAGAAGGAGAGAGAATTTCAAGCAGGCTCCATGCTGAGCGTGGAACCCTGAGATCTCAGTACCCTGAGATCAGGACTTGAGCCGAAACCAAGAGTCGGATGCTCAACCAATAGAACCACCCAGGAGCCCCTATGACTTTCTGTTTTAACATCCAGAGGACATTTATATCTGTGGTACCAAAATGTTTTCATGCATTGTACTAGGTGATTTTCTGACAGACTCTCAGCCATTTGCTCTCTTGGCCTCTGCGATTTTTATTAAGAGAGGGAGGAAGCTAATGAGATATTAAGTATAGCTATAAATGTCACTTGAAACAAGGAGCTACGCTGTACACATGTTTCAGGCTCCTTAGAGGAGAGATGTCTGAGAAGCTATTCCTTCAAGACCTTTCCCTTGGTAACTCAACAACTTCTCTTGGGAGCGAGTCTTGGTAATATCCTAGTGGAGACAAAAAGCTTACTGGTTTCCCTCTTCCAGGTTGTATGTTTACATTCAACAGATCTTTGGGAAATAATGTTTTAACCCAAAGTGGTGTTATTCAGAATACTTTTGCCAGATATGTCAATAGGTATGCCTGGAAAAAGGATCCATGGGTCAAGAAGTTTAGTGAATTCTGAAATCTGTGCCTCCTTTGTAGTGATTCAAAGTGCATCTCAACAGTTAAGGCTCTGAGAAGTCCTGCAGTTAAGAAAATTTCTTGACGTCTGTAACCCAGGTTTTATCAAATTTTTTTGTTTGCGTATTTCTTTCGAACCCTATGAAACAATGTTCCAGAGAACTAACACTTATAAAATGCTGGTTAACTCACTGGCCCCATTCAATGGGCCATAAATCCTGGTGACAAAGCACGAGGTATGTGCAGTGGGAAAGGAGGGAGTAAAAATGCAGACTTAGAGATCCATGAATCCATAGGTTTGCAAAGCATTATCCCTAAACTTAATAAATAGGGCTCTCAGATACATGGGTGACTATTTGTCAGATATATTAAGGTGTTATCACAATCTACTAAATATGAATCTGTGTAGAAGCACCACTGAGATTTTAGTGGTTTGTTTTGGACCTTTTTTCATTCATCAGAAACTGAAAATATAGCTATTAATAATGTGGGATATCCATAAATTTTTTTGATGTTAAAAAGGGTTCCTTGCACTAAAGAAAAAAAAAAAAGAGGTGGGGAACCACTGTCTTAACCCAAAGGAGGGACTCTAATGGCTGGAAATTCAGGCAAAGTGCCAGCAGATGGGGAGACTCTGAGAGCACAAGTGCCAGTTCCTCCCAAAGCATAACACACAGCATCATTTGGTCCACACATGAGCGGCCTGCTGTGTAGAATCCAGCGCTGTGGCTAGATCTCCTGGAGGCCGGGGTTCTGTGGGGTGCTTGGCACAGCATGCACAGTGAAAGTGGTGTTTCTGGATCCCAGCTGTATAAATTGCTGCAATGGCCAGATGTGACCGAACTGACCCTGTTTGTGTGCAGCGCGCACATGCAGCCTCGGGGACCCTCAGGGACCTTGCTGACTCTGGGAGTCTATGACAGCAGACTTCTGCAAGTTGTGCATCAAAAAAGTAAGACAGACTCTCATGGAAAAGGAAAGTGTATTCACAGATGCCACTCTCTCCAAAGAAAGGGCAAATGCAGGTCTACCCAAGGAAAGCAAGTTCTACAACGCCCTTAATCACAAGGACGATCCCTCCGATCAGCCCAAAGAGTATGGCCAGCATGGTACAACCTCATCATTACTCCACAGTCATTACAACCCTGGTGCTGAGATGATCATGGTGATTATCATAGCATGTAGTTATGCTAATAGCATATTCTGTGGCTTGGATCACTTTTTTCCCCTAGTCCAGCTGATAGACAACATTTAATTTTGTTCTTGGTATAAGAAAATCCTCACTGCTCTGCAGCATTTGGGCTTCTACACACACTCTGGATGAACTGAACTTTAAGAAAATGTCCACATTTAAATCATAGCCCCTCACTCTGAGGTCGAAAATGCCAGCTGACCAGGAACACAACCAGATGCAGCCGGATTCTGCCTTTGCTCTTCGGAGCTGGTGTGCACGCCCTGCGGAGGTGGGTGAGTCAGTGCTATTGGCAAGGGCAGAGCTCTAACTCCATCTGGGGAGTGCAGGCCTATCACAGGCAATCAGGAACTCTTGGACTCTAGTTTTTCTTAACGACTCAGTAGTTGTTGACCTGGAAAGAACCCAATTCAGAGGAGCAACTTTTTATTTAATTCCTTATTTTATCCTTAGCTGCTTGCTTTTGACATTTTCATCTGTGACTCGGGATCCAAATTCTTTGATATCTTACTTTGCCAGGTTATTTCTCCCCTCGATGGTTTTAAATTGCTCTTGTCACGTGGGGTCTACAGTTTCTGCTGGTTTTTCTATGCTGCGTATTCCAAACTGTGGTTCTAAAGTTTTCAGTTTTGAATCTTGTTTTAGGGTCTCTTGAAGAAACACATTAGAGCTTTAGATGGCTACCAGTGAAAAGACCAAGGAGACAGAAATTTCTTTCAGAAGGAACATGATTTCTTCCTGGCGTTGCCTAGTTTTTATTTTATTCATTTGCAAATAAAAAGATGAACATTTATAGCTAAAAGTCCCAGCCTAAAAGCCAACTAACAATAATAAGACTGTCAACATAACAGAAAGCACCAGATTAGTACAATATGAAGTGAAGGTGGTCTAGAACAGAAAGGAATAAATGAGTCAGTGATTCAGAATTCCTGTCTATACAGAATGCCAGGCATCTGGAAGAAAACCGAACATTCCAATTAGAACTTAAGGGGTTTTCAAATACTTAGATTAATTGTAAGTAAGGTTTTTTTGGGCTTTGTTGTTGTTTAGTTTTAAGTGCTGGGTATTTAGTGGACAATAGCCTTTCATGAAAAAGTTTTTATTCACAATCTTGGGAATTATTAATTCTTTACTCATTGGGCCATTTACCCAGCAGTGACATCATTTTAGATTTTGACCATGTGTACATGATACCAAATGCTTTTTGAAGGAACTGATCAATTCCTTTGGCTTGGTTATTATGTGGGGTCTCATGGACGTGTCTGCTCAAACACAGAGCTCTGCTGGCCTGAGTAAAGGTTTCAGATGAAAATATGTTTGACTCTCCAGGGATCTGAATAAACCAGTTGAGCTTTGTTTAATCCAGGCCTTATTTTGTTACTTGTTTCAAAAGATGTGGAAAAATTATCCCTTTTAGGAAGTTGGATTAAAGTATTACCAAGAGGGAGAGGCCCTGAGTGAATGAGTAAGGAATGGCTGAGGGGAGATATGGTGCAGTTTTATGTATGTCCTTTTTAAAAGGCACTTCAGAGGCATTTGGAAACTGAAAAAAGAGCTATCGATAGGGGAGCTGGTTCCTGGGGCATTCGATGTTGACTGGGAAGCAGGCTGGCAGAGTGACGTGTCTCTCACACTGTGTCCCTTCCACAGACCATGTTCCTCTGAGTGTTAAAAGATGTGTTAAGGAAAAGGTACATCATTCTCAAGTAAGTTTGGAAACTGCTGGGTTGCACAGAACTAAGCAGGTTTCTTTATTGCAGAACTTGTCAGAGCCCTAAGTGTACTTGTGCATTGTGCATTTCCAAAAAGATTATAGTATCAAGTTTCCAAAGGTACCTTAAGCACAGGACAGTCTTTTAGAGACGTGCCTCTTAATATCTCCTTGTGAGATGTTTCTAGAAACCTGTTTTAGAAAGTTGTCGCGTAGTGCAAAGACTTGGCTTTAGAACCAAGATCAGAGTGTAAATCCCAGCTCCATCTCCTACTAGTCATAAGATCTTAGGCAGACCACTTCCTAGTATGAGTCTCAGGTCTGTTGGTGTAAAATGTAGATTTTGATCAGTACAGTACAGAATTTTCATAGGAAGAGTAATAAATAGAATTGAAATTATAAACAGTAAAATACAAAATAAATATTAATTCATATTATCATTCATTCAGGTGATGCATTATAAAAATCATCCTTAGATATTTACATTAACAAGTTTTTCATGTAGAAGGTTTAGTTCTGTTTTAAGGACATTGCCAATAAGTTGGATATTTAACTGAAAAAGATGCACTCTTATGCTTGACAATGTTCTGCAGAACAGTTCATTTCTGAGTACCCCCAAACAGTTAGCAAAGTAGCCCCAAAGGAGGACCTTACTTTTTATTAAAAAATAGTTGGGAAAAATTTGCCCAATTCTACCCACAAAAATGTTGCAACCAACTCCCTGAGTGTTTGGAAGGGACACAGCCAGTTTAGGATTTATGTCTGCTCTTTAAAGTCTGAAATAAGCTGAATTGTGTAAACATTTTGGCACTGTATGCAGGGAGTTAAATACATTACTCTTGGCATTATTAACAGGTGGTGTGGGAATAAGTTGCTATGGAGAGTTCATGCTGCAGTGTCAGCAGAAGAAAATGTATTTTATAGGCTTATAGGGAGAGGGGAAGGGGGCAACGAAGGTTCCATGAGGTCTGATGCATGAAGATGACTGAAAAATACTTTCCAGCTGTCACAACTGCACACGGGGTCGGATGATTTCTTGTAGTGTTATGAATGTAAACGCTATTCAATTAACTGTTTCAAAAGCATAAAGGTTGTTTCTAAAAGAGAGCAATTTCTAGGCACCTGAAATGCTTGAAAGCCTGTTATTTTCCAAGTCGTTCAGTCTCTGGAGAGAGATCGCCTCCCTTCCAGCGAAGGCTTGCTAGTGCTCCGAGGATATAAAAATAGACATACAAGGAATATATTCTCTTTAATAAGCAGAGCGCCTGTCAACTTCTACAAAGCTGAGCTCGGGTCAGGATTCAGTATACTCACAAAGCACCTCCTTCTCTTCCATCCACCCCAGTTTCCAAATAATAATGCAAGAAGGACAAGAAGGAAAGAGCTTAAACCACAGAAAGACAAACCGAGGTTGGGATTCAGAAAGGATGTTAACCACGGCATGGAAGATGAGGAAAATGACAGAATCTCCTTTCTGCAGCGCATAAGGCAAAAAGACCCAACTTAGGATGATTAAAGGGTCCCTGCAAGATCTCTTTATATTTTTTTCGAGAATGAGCAAAAGGAAACCATTAGCTGTTGGAAGGGAAGAACTCTAATATTCTCCATTGTGGTCTAGGTAGGGATAGAACCCAACAGAGTGCCTGACAAGAGGAAAAACAAGGGCTGGGAAGGAAAATACACTGGGTCCTGAGCATGAGTGGGGCTGTGCAGAGAGCGAGCCAGCACTGGATCCAGGTTCGGGATTGTTCCCTGTGCCTCGTTCAAGTCCAAACCACCTAAGTGTCCCCTGGCTCACTCTGCAGGGATTTTTGCCAAGCAGGTGATGAGTTTTCATAGTCCGTATTATTTCGTTATCCTCGCGTGAGGGATGAAAGGCGATCTTTTTATGAAGCTCACCCTGTGACTACAGCTCTCTCACTCAGGAAGCCACAGGGCCCCATTCCAAATATCTGTCTACCAGCACTGAGGAGTTCCCAACGGCCTTGGAGCTATTGGCTGTCCTCGGTTTTACAGCACTACATGCTCAGTGGCAGTAGGCTTAGGACAATTCAGTCCAAGGTTAAGAATGTTGGCTTTGGAACCTAAGAAAAACCTGAGTTCAGGCTTAAGTCTCCGTTCTGCCACTTAACTTGCCATGTCCTGCTGGGCCAGTGACTTCACATCTCTTCACCTTTGCTTCCTCATCTGTGACATGGTGACAGCCAGTCCCCCCTCCCAGGGATTTTTCAGGATTAGATGAGACAAAGCATGGTGACTGGTACTTAGCGAACACTCGATAAATGGTAGCTCCAGTTCCTGTCGGAAGTGGTACTCTGTGAAGAAAGGATGGCTTTGGGGGCTTGCCATGGTTTTGTGAAGACACAGGCCCCACCCCAGGATGAAGTTACCCAACATCTCTTTTTATTACAGAAATGAGGAGAGAGGAGACAGGAAGAAGCACTGACACTTATGCCCAGCTTTCCAGATCTTTAACTCCTATAACTCTCCTCTCACCTCCATCTCTAATTGCAATCTGAGGCCCGAGCCAAGCGCTCTGGTCTTGTAAGCATTTATAACAGCTGAGCTGGGTGAAGACTCGTGCTTTCATCCGGTAATTTAAATAACTATATTTGAGTTTCTCACAGTATGTTTGGGATAGCACAGGACCTGCCAACATACATCTGTGTTTTTCCAATGAGAATTATTCAGTTGGCAGAAAAACCACCCAAGTCCTTGAAACCAGGAAATATGATTACAGCATTTGAAATTGTCATTTAATTTGTTTTAGTATTCAATCTGTCCTGCTACATCCAGAAATTCAACACCTAAGCAATGAGCAAATGAGGTCAATTTATATTTATTGCACTTGCAATGGATGTATAATATATGTACTGTGGCCCCTCCGGGCACTGAGATGGGCCATGAAGAGCCTGAACACGAGGGCTTTAACCACAAACACAAATGCAAGGCTTCCCCAGGTACCTGCTTCCTGCCACGTGGAAAGCCTCTCTCCTGGTCCCCAGGTCTTGGCCTGCCACATGTCATCTAGTGCTGTGAACTGCGCTTCTGCCGCACAAGGGTGACAGATTGGTTCTGTGCGATGCCAAAGCCGCCCATCCAACTGAACAAGGATGTTAAATTTTTTTTTCTTACGTGTACATGATGTTAAACAATTAAATGAGTTTGCTTTTCATTAAGTTGGCAGATTTAGAGGTTATTAGACAGAACTCAAATCCCAAGTCTCTTAATCCCTCATTGTGCCAACTAAAAAATGTTGAGGTTTAGCACTCTTGTGGCTCCCTCCTGAATGCCTCCCAATGTCACATAAAATTGAAATTAATATTAAAATCACTCAAATATGGTGCTGTTGTAGCAGCAGAAAAAAAATGTGGTTGACTCCATTTCAGCCTTTTGAAACTGCCTGCTTATGATCCATCATCTGATATTTACCATCTTGTTAACTAATAATTTGCAAAACTGTGCTCAGCCCTACTCCTAGCCTAGCCCACCAATCCCCTCCCTGCTAAAACCATGAACTTCATCCTTCTCTGCTCCCTAACGTCTGGTTCATTTTAGTTCAGTCCTCACTGATCACTTATTTTGTGTGAGCATTGTGTAAGGAGGGCTGGGGTCCATGACAACAGGCTGGTAGGTTTGGATGAGGAAGAAACTACTCTTCTGGAACCACATGGCAGATGTGGAATTGGGGAAGTGCCTACTGGTGACAGGCATTCATGTGCATTATGCCACTTAGTCTTCCCAATAGCCCTGTGAGGGCATGGATGATTATTATACTTCCAGAGAAGAGAAAACATGCTAAGAGGAGTTAGGCAGTTTCTCCAAAGTCACAGATAAAAGCGGAAGAACAGCAATTTGCACCCAGATCTGACAGAATCTAGTCCAAGCACCGTCCACCACAAGCTGAAGAATCACCATTCTCCCAGTCTCCAGGGGGAAAGCTTATCCTCCCTTTAAACTTCTCATCTCTCTTACTACATCAGGATGCTTCAGCAGCCAGCTGCAGAAAATCCCAACCCAGGGAGCTTAAACAATAAGGAAATGTATTATCACACATAACAAGAAATTCAAAGACTCATCTTCAAGGTGCCATCTTCACTTCTCTGCATTCCCTTGGCTCTGCCATCTTCTGTGCTTTGTCTGATAACAAGATGGTGGCCCACAGATTCAGACACCACATCCAGACACCACAACATCCAGAGAAAGAGAGTGGGACATGTCTACTGGAGTTTTCTCCTTACAAGTAAATGAGACATTTTCCAAAGCCCGAGGACAGCTTACTTCACTGCTCTGGTTAGACCTGGACACATGCTCACCTCTAAACCAACCCCTGGCAAATAATTATAGGTTAACCAGGATCTACTTACTGGTGCTTGGGACAGATGGAGTCAGCGCCCTTCCTCCTGAAGCCCAGGATTAGGTGGAGGAGAGGAATTCACTGGGAAGAAATAAAATAGAAAGGAAATACTGGGTCCACTACACTCCCCATCTCTCCAAGTTCTGCCTCTTCTATTTCTTAATATTTCCCATGTTTATTCTCTTATTCCTGTGGCTCCAATGAAGCACTTTTAATCTTCTCCCTAGGCTATTCTAACAGCATCCTAACTAGGCTCTCCATCTCCAATTTCCCCTTGTGCCTATGCCACATTAAGCTTCCTAAGGTGCACTATGATCAATTGCCCCTTTTCCCCAGAACCTACAATGACTGTCAAGCAGGCACTAAAGACCTTTTAAGATTCAGACCCACTTTCTCTTTCCAGCTTTATCTCATGTAAATTCTCATTCACTAATCAGAAGGAAGTACAACTCAACTATTTTGAACAGGTAAGAGGATAACTTTCAAAAGGACAAGGTGAGGGCCAAGGAAGCTCAGAGATACCTTACCTTTAATGTTGATTATAAGCCACGTGTTAGGACATTGGTCCAGCGTGGAGAGATGAGGATGAGCCCCATCCAGTATAACTGTTTCTAATGAAATGCCTATTTGTCCTGCCTTTAGGGTGGGACACCTTCAGGAACAAACTCCACCATGAAATTCTAAGAAGAAGATCCTGACATCCTTTCAGAACTCTGTGGGTCTGGATCCACCCAGATCCATGCTGCCATCCGTAGGAGACACCTACTCTTTTACCAAAGCAAGTTCACCAGCGACTCTTCTGAGAAGCAAGACTTGGAAGGGATACATTTCATTAGAGAAGTCGTGGCCTTTGTTCTTTAGTTATCTCTAACATTGGCATAAAAAATGATCTATTACAGAAGTAAATTAAGATAGCCTGGTTGGTTGAAATTCTCTTCAAATCCATTCATATGCTATCATAGGAACATGTGTTCTCCATGTCACTGTTCCCTAAACACACACACACACACATATACACACACACATGCATGCATGCTAGACAGCTGTGACTTGGGAGTATGGAATAATGTACTGAGTACAGACACCAACCTGGTAAAAGAATCTTCAGAAATTTTATGCATTTCATGATTCCCACCAATAATTCAGAGAACATACAATGTGATGTCTCTAGCCCAGGTATTTAAGACTTATGCTCTCATTTACTTTCTGCAGCCCCTCCTGGGTTAGCCCCACCACTGCCCTACCTCGTAGTCTCTACAATGACCTACTTCTCAGGGAAAGCAGCTGAGGGGTGAGAGGGGAGATAAAATGATTGAGTTTCTACATGTGACTCTTACCACAGATTAGAATAGCTCATCCTGGGGCAGAAGGAGGAGAGGGCTATCTTCAGAGGCCTCTTTTGAGGGTGGAGATAATAAATCATCTCCAACTAGGACCAAGGCACTCCAACTTCTTAAAATGAGGGGACAATACTCAGAATCATAGTCCCCTCCCTGATGTCCAGAATCATTAGATAAAACCCACATAACAAGTATGGGAGAGCCACAGAACTCCAGTACTACTACTATAAATGTTCTAAGGAAAAAGGCACACAGGTTTGCCAATCCCAACTACTTCTTTCTTTTTAAAAGATATCTTCACATCCAAACGAAGTTGATGGCTAATGATTGAACTAATTTTCAAACTGACTGAAACCTAGGACACTTACCAACTCCCATGTGCTCCTACCCACCCCCCATCACACACAAACATCTATAGTAGAATGTCTATTATAGGCAAAAGAAGAAAAAGGAAGAAAAAGGTATTAGCGTGAAATTACTTGCAGCATAAAAAAAAAGCTTAGTAACAGGGAATTAAATCCAAACATAAACCTGAAAGGTTCAGACTGTTTGCTCACTGCTGTCTCTACTTTTTTATCGTCTGCCAGATAGAAGGGTCTGGCTCTTGAATTAACCAGTCCTGCCTGCTCCTGGCTGTTCCGTTTTTAAGTTCTGGTCAAAACTGAGTCTAGAGTTAAGGCTCAAAGAAACAAAAAATGATTACCTATAAACTGGGAGCTTCTGTCCAAATCAGAAGATTTGGAGTTGGAATTGAGCCATCCATGGAATGGGACCCTCTACTGTTTGTTTTGTGTGAGCTGAGGTGTGACAGACAGTATAGTGCAGATGTTAAGTTCAAGGTCTGGGGGAGCCAAACAGGACTGGGTTGATTCCAGCCTTTGACACTTAGCAGTTATGTGGCCTTGGATAAGTCATTTATCCTTGGTCTCTGCTAGTGGATACAGAGAGCAGATTGGTGGTTGCCAGAAGCAGGGGACCGGGGGCAGGAGAAATGGATGAAGGGGATCAAAAGTTACAAATTTCCAGTTATAAAATAAATAAGTCATGGAGATGTAAAAAAAAAAACAACAGAAAAAAAAAACTGGGTATAGTAGGAAATCTATTAAAAAAGCTTCTACCAAAAACAAACAAACAAAACTTCAAGAAGCATGATACTTAATGATGAAAAATGAAAAGCTCTGTTTTTGAGATTTGGAAGGACAATGATACCTGCTATCATTATTTTTATTCAACATGGTATTAGAGATTCTAGCCAGAACAGTTAGACAAGAAAAGAAAATAACAGGTATAGAAATAGAAAGAAACAAACTGTTATTACTCACAAGTTATTTGATCCAGTACATGGAAAATCCTAAGTAAACTACAGATAAATTATTAAAATTAATAAAACAGTTTAACAAAGTTGCTGAATAAAAATCATACTGAAGTGAATCACATTTCATATGCCAGGAGCAAATAGAAAATTAAATGTTGTAACCATTTACAATGTTGTCAAACATATGAAGCATCTAGGAATAAATAGAACAAGATAGTTATAGAGAAAATTATAAAAGAATCTTGATTGAAAGATGCTTTGGTGTTCACAATTATGTTTGGTTTTCTTCCATCCTATATACTTTCCTGCTCCTGGTGTGACCAACGTGACTTGCTTTGAATGAAGAAAGATGAGTGGAAGCTTTACAAACTAGCATGCTATTCAGCTATCTTTCTTTCCCACCATCCCTACAACCAGATGTTGATGCTTCATCAGCCCAGGTTCCTGAGGATGACACAGATGGGTCCCCAGCTGACCTACAATGGACATGTAGCATAGGCAAAAAATAAACCTTGTGTTAAGTCACTGAACTTTCAAGGTTGGCAGTAACGACAACATAACCTGGCCCATCCTGTCCAATACAGACACTAAAGAATCCTCAAATAAATAAAGAGATGACCAAATTCAAGGATTGGATCACAAAACTCAATAATCAAAAACACATCAATTCTTCTAAAATAGTATAAATAGAAATGAATCATGGAACTTTACGTCAAAAACTAGGGATGTACTGTATGGTGACTAACATAACATAATAAAAAATTATTATTAAAAAAAGAACTTGATAATCTGATTCTAGTAATTCAAAAGGTCAAGAAAGGCAAATCACTCACAGACGAACAAAGGTGAGGAAACTGTCATTCAAGATGTATTATAAAGTTACAGTAATTAAGACACTGTTGAATTGGCACAGGAATAGAAAAAGATCGATGGGACTCAGTCAAGAGCCCACAGTCAGACCCATACATAGATATACACTTAACCTATGACAGAAGTCAAAGCAATGAGGGCAGGATAGACTTTTCAACTCTTTCAAGAGAGGTACTGGGACAACTGTTTATCCACAGAGGAAAAAATGAAATTTGACCTCTACTTTCTATCATCCACAAAAGTCAATTCTATGTGGATTGAAGATATACCTATGAAAAACAAAACTATAGACTTTTCAGAAGATAATGTAGGAAAATACTTTCACAACCTCATGTTGTAAGGATTTCTTAAGATATAAAAGCACAAACAGGGTAAGAATAGAAAATTTAACATAAAAATTAATAGCATCTATTCTTGAAAGGATACTATAAAGAAGATGAAAGGTAAGCCATAAATAGAGAAAATTTTTGCAACACATATAATTAATAATCTACTAATATTCAAGCTGTACAAAAAGAAACCTTTCAAATCAGTAAGGGACAAAAACCCAGTAGAAAAAAAATGGACTAAAGACTTAAATGAGCACTCAATAAAAGAGAAACTCAAATAGCCAATCAAATTCTTGAAAAGATGCTCAACTTTGTTAGTAATGAGATGAATATATATTAGAACAAAAATAAGATATCATTACGCATGCATCAGACAGAGTAAAAATCAGTATGATAATATCAAGTGTTGGCGAGGCTGTAGAACAATGGAAACTCTCATCCAGTACTAGTGGGCTAGTAAAGGGGTACAACTCTTTGAATTTTTGTTTGGTATCAACAGGTAAAGTTGAATATGTGCTTACAATCCACTAATTCTACTCCTAATTAAATACACTAGAGAAAATTCTGTCTGTGTACATTCAAAAATGTGTACCAGAATATTTAAAGCACCACTGTAAACAATGGGAACAAGCCAAATGTCGATCATAAATAGGCTGGATGAACCATGGAATAATCATAAATTGGAAGAGCATACAGCACTGAAAAGAAAGAAATGACTGTTACTTCACAAACTGGCCCCTGTTCATGGAGGGCAAGGAGTGACCAAAGAAAAGCCAAACACTCCAGGTCAGTAGGCAGAAAGTTTAACAAGCAAGGGAACTTACATATGAGACTTGTCTTGAGCAGCCACAAGACAAGTAGATCTCCACACCTTCCCACCAGAGTCTTAAAAAAAAAAATAAAGTTTATGTAGAGGCCTTAATGGGATTCAGTCTCATGTACTGTACAGATGGGCCCAACGACACCTTACTCTCTCAAGTACAGGTCCTTGAAAACAGCTCTGGCTGTGGGAATGGTAAAACGTTTCCCCTTGATAACCTCTCCAATTACATCAATAAAATGGATAAATCTCAGGAATAAAAAAATCCTAGAGAAGTTCCTACAATGCAGAATAATTCCATTGATATAAGCTAATAAACATGAAAAATTATCTAGAGATATGAACATTTTTGGTAAGTCAGTAAAGAAAAAAATTTACGGTAAACATAAAAGTCAGGAAGGTGGTACCTCTGGGGAAGAAACAAGGGAATACAACTGGGAAAGGGAACATGACACTGTGGGAGGTAGGCTTCCAATGCACTGGGGATATTATATATATATTTTTAAAGATTTTATTTATTTATTTGATAGTGATAGAGACAGCCAGCGAGAGAGGGAACACAAGCACGGGGAGTGGGAGAGGAAGAAGCAGGCTCACAGCGGAGGAGCCTGATGTGGGGCTCGATCCCATAACGCCAGGATCACGCCCTGAGCCAAAGGCAGACGCCTAACGACTGCGCCACCCAGGCGCCCCGGGATATTATATTTTTAACCAGGGTGGCAGGCACATGGGTGTTCACTTTAAGCCATACATATTCCTTTATTATGTGTGCATTTCACAAGTTTTTAAAAAATCATTTTGAAACGATTATAGATTCAGAGGAAGTTGCAAAAATAGTACAGAGAGGTCCCTGTATTTCACAATTTAGAAAAATGCCTCTCCCTCTCCCCCCTAAAATAAAAACCAAACATCAAAAAAAAAAAAAAAACTAGTGAGGAAATGAGATTTGTAGAATGCAAATTTTGCTGAGCAACAAGCTTGGGGAAAAGCTGGTAAACTACAGTGATTTTTTTTACTTGTCTTATTTTTCACCTTGCAGATGAAAGTGTCAGGGAGCTATGGACAACATTATCTAGATAAAAAGAAATGAAACAGGACTGAAGAGACGGTATTGGAATGTCACATTTACGTAGTTGAGAAGTGATGTGATTTTCTAAGGTGACCTAACTTCAATTGAAATGTTCTCCCTAGAAAGGCAAGAGAACTTTTATTTTGAAGCTATTTGGAAATTATTTCTTCTGAAACTGACATTAAGATAGAAACATTCATGAGTACATCCAAGATATACTTATGTGGTCTTGAATACATCAAGCCCTCTGGATTTTAGATGTAGAAAACTGGGTTAGCCTTGAGACAAAACCCCCCATTTTCTTTGTCAGTTCTCCAGAAATTAAAGATGTTACTAAAATTAGGCTTGCTCTTAACCAGAAACATTTACTTGAATCAAGAGCAACAAGCACTTGAGCACTTCTGGTTCAGCCTGGGAGGAAGTATTATTGGTGTCCTCCACAAGAGACAGCCAAATGACCTGGATTGAAACCCTGACATGGCTATGTGAGTTTGGTTAACTTCTCTGAGCCTCTGTTTCTGTCATAGGAAAATGTGAATAAGAAGACCTACCTCAAAAAGTTGTTGTGACTATTTGACTACTAGAGTGCCTAGTACTTATTGTTCAAAGTGTTAGCTGCCATTTCAACTCCTACTGAGAGCTCACTTTGTCAACAGAGAAACACAAATAAGCCTACCTATTAAGATCTATCTTCTCACTAGCATGTCATGATCAATGGAATCCCTGACCTTGGTGTCTCACCTGTGAGCCTTCCAAAGGTTTGAGCATTCTTTGTATGTGTGAGGGAGAGGGGTAACAGTCTGAATTATTTTATGTTTGGTAGATTTTTTGATAATCCAGTAGCATGTGTTGCCTTCTAGCAACAACGAGGTCTCTGAGGGAATGAGACTCAAGGCAGTTACATTTCAATAGAGAGAAGAGCTATTCAAGAACAATTCAAAGCTCAGGATATCATAGAGCTTACTGACATCTCTTCATAAACCATGGGGACGAAGACAGAGACGGTAGAGCTAGGATTACAGCAGCAATCACTTGCCCGACAGTTCTCTCCCATTTGGCCAGGCTAACATGACTCCACACTTCCCCTTCTCCATTTGGCCTAGTCTCCTTTGGACTCCACTTAAAAAGGAGGCCACAGGTGAATTCTTCCCTAAGCATCTCCCCTTTCTGGTCTCAGATACTGCCCATGTGCTCAATCCCCAGTGTTGCCATTGAATCTGTGTGTGTCTATTTGCTTTTGTCTTGTTCCATTATCATCCATAGGTGACTTTATGTGTCAATTCCAAGTGCCCTGCTAAATCATGATCCTAATGGATGCCAGAGGGTCTAAGCCGCGGTCATCCTTGGAGGTTGGCCTTTTGTAGTACTGACCTCACTTGTAATGGAAAGTAGAATATGGTAACTCACGTTTCACAACCAAAATGTCCCCTTCTCTCATTCTCTGCCCAAAGTTCATTTGATTAAATAAGGTGGGAATAATTAGGATAATGCAAGGTGGGGAGGGAAGGAGGAGAGAAGCCTTTGCCCTCTAAGCTCCTGATCAGAAATAATGATGTCTGATGTTAAGTCTACATTCTCTTTACTGATTGTAATCAGAAAGAGCCCAAGAAATGAGTTTAATTATTAAGAGTAGTGAGACGAATTTGTCATCAAAAATTAAGAGCCAACAAATGCTGGTGAGAATGAGCACTGTTGGTGAGAATGTAAATTGGTACAGGCATTATGGGAAACAGTACAGAGGTTGCTCAAAAAATTGAAAATAAAAATATCATAGGATCCAGAAATCTCACTTATGGGTATATATTTGAATGAAACAACCATATCCCAAAGAGATGTCTGCCCCTCCACGATAATGGCAGCATTACTTACAATAGTCAAAGCATGGAAACCACCTAAGTGTCCATCAACAGATAAATGGATAAAGAAAACGTGATTGATTGATATAAATATAAATACAAATAGTTATGGCACACACACACACACACACACACACACACACACACACAGAGTCATAAAAAAAAGGAAGGAAATCCTGCCATTTGCAACAACATGGATGGACCTTGAAAGCATTATGCTAATCGAAGTAAGTCAGACAGAGGAAGAAAAATACCATGTAATTGCACTTATATGTGAAATCTAAACAAAACAAAAGTCATAAATACAGAGAACAGATTAGTGGTTGCCAGATGTGGAGGATGGTGGGAGGGCAAAATGGGTGAAGGCAGTCAAAGGGTACAGACTTCCAGTTATAAGATAAAGAAGTTCTGGGATGTAATGTACAACATGATGACTATCGTCATCATACTGTAGTGCATATTTGAGAGTTGGTAAGAGAGTGAATCTTAAAAGTTCTCATCACACACACACACAAAACTTGTAACTATGAGTGGTGATGGATGTCAACTAGATGTATTGTGGTGATCATTTTGCAATATATACATTTATCAAATCATTATGCTATATACCTTAAACTTAGAGTTATATGTCAATTATATCTCAATAAAACTGGGCTTGGGGGAAATGTGTCCAACCTGAAGGTGTGGAAGCGGCCACGCTCCTGCTAACATGGCAACTCCTTGCTGTCCACCTCGGCATCCTGGCGTTGCCAGCCTTTGCCCTGGGTTGAGCAGTTCTTCCCTGCCTTTACTAACTACTTTCTCAGACCTGGTTTAAGCAGGAGGAGTTCAGGCTTGAGTAAGGACCCACAACTGGGTCATCAAAGTGCTAGAGGGTAGTTCAAAAACTCTTGTATTCTGTGAATGTGCTATTTTGGGACTCCTCCTTTGAATTCTTACTTTCTTGACAAGTTTCACGGCTGATTTGGTGATGGAGCCTCAGGGTCTAACGTGGCCTGAAGCAGATGCTTGCACCCTCTTCTAGCCGAAGTCAAAAGTATCTGGTAACTGAGAGCCCCAGATGGTAATACCCAGCATTCCCTGTCCTACAGTGTCCTCTGTATGTCTAACTTCCTGGGACAGAGTTGGGGATGAGGCAGTGTTTGAGCACAATTCAGACTCCAGACCCTGGCAGTATTCACATTACTGCCATTGACCACGTGGGCCCTGGCTGTGCCCATCAGACTTCTTCAGGATACTTTCTTCTATCTTCTGGGCCAGCATTTCCCCCTCTCCACCCTGCACTGGTCTACCCAGTTCCAGGGACACAGAAAAACCCTAAAGTTTGACTCTGTTAGCCCCAAGGAAATCCCATGGCAACAAGTTGTTACCCTCTGAGATTTTACATGAAATGAATAGATGTGCTAGTATTGTTACTAATAAAAATATCTACCATTTGAGAAGTGTTGTTGTGTTTCAGAAGCTGCTTTGCTAAAATAACAGCTTTGTTCACAAGGATCTTGTATTTTGGGAAGAGATACAGATAATTTAAGCTTAATCCATTTTCTTTTAAAAGCGAGGTAATTACATGAAAAGGCAATTTGACAGTGTCGCTTCAAATTTAAAATTCCTATTCTCCTCGAACCAAAAATCCTGTTATTTTTCTCCTCTAGACTGTTTTGTGGCCCAGACACAGATATATGTGTACATGGATGTTCACTGCAGCGTCGTTGGTAAAAGCACAAAAGGAACAAACAGCCCAGTATCCATCAGTAAGGGAATGGTTTAAAGAAATCATGATATCGCTAAACAATATGATTAAGACATTAAAAAAAATTACATAGATCTACATGTACAGATAAGCTAAGTGGTAAAAAAAAAAAAGAAAGAAAAGAAAAAAGAAAAAAGCAAAGTGGAAACAGTATGTACAGTATAATTACAGTTTGGTTAAATAAAAAGCTCTGTGTGTGTGTGTGTGTGTGTGTGTGTGTGTCAATGTTTTTATGTGTGTAGTTAGCCTTGACACATAGACACGAAACTGTTAACCTTGGTTACTGCTGGGCAGTAAAGAGGACTTGCATGTTTCATTTCTTAAACTTCTGTACTATTTTCATATTTATAGATGTATCAACACTTGTAGTTTTCAACAAAACACTGAAAATAAATGCAACTTTGACAAAATATAACAAAAAATAAAATCATAAATATAAATAAATAAATGTCAGATAATTACAGATAATGATAAATGCTGTGGGGAAAAAATGTGAAAGGGGTTATACGATATATAAAGGCCAACATATGGGCCTTTTTGTATAGAGTGACCGCGGTGGGGGATTAATGGCGCTATCCAGGGAAGAACCACCAACCGGGCAACATCCCAGACACCGGAACAGCTAATGCAGAGGCTCTCAAGCCAGAAAGAGCTTTTCATGTTCCAGGAAGAGAACAGAAGTCTGTGTGGCTGGAGGCAAGCCACGAAGAGAAGCAAAGCCCAGAAAGGCAGGGGACAGCTCATGCTAGGCTTTGTGGGATTTTATCCTAGAACTAGTAAAAAGAAAGGTTGATCTGATTTATGTTTTAGGAAAGTGCGTTTTGGCTGCTGAGTGGAGAACAGATTACAAGGAGTAAAAACCAGGAGGCTCTTCAGAAACCACGAAAGGGATTATGGGGATTTAGATTAGAGAGAGTGATGGCAGGGGTGGTGGAGCCAATGTAATAATCCTCGGTGTTTCATAGAAAACTGAGGCTCAGAAGGCTTCAGGGAACTTGACAAGACTGCACAGCCAGCAAGTTGCACGCAGAGCCAGGATTCAAACTTTTATCTGTCTGATGCCAAAGTATGTGTTCCTTCCTCAGCATTTCCTTGAGTGTGTGTTTTCTCGTCTGTAAAATAATGGTTTTTGGATTAGATTATCTATGAGATGTCTTCTGAAGAGTTCTAAAATATCAGAACTTTCCAGTGAATTCATCAAAACAAAAGCAATCAAAAGCAAATTCCCTCTGCTTAGATATGTTTGGTCCTTGGATACAGTCTCATCATATGTGCCGCTCTGTTCAGTTTTTGTCTCTATGTGGTGAGGAAGCATCCACAGTGTAGAGAACACCCACGTGGTCTTCAGGTTTCAGGAACGTTCAAGATAAGGGTGAGAAAGAGACCACGTCTAGTCAGTGCATCAGCAAGGAATCTCAGGTGTCTGCAGAAAGGAGTCCAGCCAGGGAGGAGGAGTGGTGGAGGGCAGCGGGGAGGGAAGGGCTGAAGGGGAACAAGGTCATCAGAGAATCACTGGGAATAAATAACAAGACATAGATAAAATGAGCAAATCCATCACCTCTAAAATCCTTTAAAAGTCAGGCTGTGGATCTTGTTTTTTGTGTTTAACACACTTTCATTATTCGATAAACATATACATTTGTATAAAAGTATTGAACACTACATCAAAAACTAATGATGTACATGACAGTGGCTAACTGAACATAATAAAAAAAGTATATTATTTTTGTAGGATAAAAGAGTTCTCAACAAAAGAAAGAACAGCCAGTTTATGGTAACTGTTACTTTAAAGTGAGGATTTCAGTAGCCTGGCTGTACACTCTGGATATTCTAGGAGAGGCACGATGTCAGATATTTTGGTGGTAGAGCAGTGAGAGAAAGGATGACGTTGAGAAGCCACTTACAATAGTGATGACCGGCTCAGGTCCTGCAGCCAGACCACCTTCCCCAAAATCCCCGCTCTACCACTTACTGGCTGTGAGACCTTGGGAAAATTACAGAATCCACCCGGCCTCTGTGTCTTCATCCACAAAATGGGTTCAAGAGCCTCATGCCATAGAGTAGCTATGAAAACTAAATGAGTTAGTTTATATAATTTATGTAAATATCTATATATCCAGTTTTGCAGTTTCAGGAGGCACGTCACTCTAGCACTGGGACTCATTTTTAGCTTTCCTTTTCTTTTGAGAATTTCCTGTTATATTTGAGACATTCTGAGGGAAATGAGTAAAATGTGCTGCATAAATAGGAAAAAAATCATTTTAAATCAATCAATGCTTGAAGGCAGAAAATATTTTCTAGGTAAGTTAGTTTACTCACATAAGAAAGTATATTTATCTTGAATTAAAATAAAACTTTTAATCTGCTCTAGAATCAGACTATGGTTAAACTCAATCTCATATATGTTCTTTGAAGGAGTTTAATTAAGTTTTCATTTCTGTTTTTTAATGTTCCTGTAGCTCTGGTAAGTTGTGCGAAGAGGACCTCTAATTAAAACATGCATGATTAGTGATTACAAATGTAAGAAGAGAAGAAGCACATCCCATGGCATTTCCTCCTGATAAAATTCTTGCACACAGCCCTTTGAAGTTCACTTTCCCCTTTGTTGTGGCAAAAGCACTACAGGAAAGAGGGCCACCAGCAGAATGCCTTTATCCTAAGTCAAGGGCAGAGTTTGGCCAGCCTTTCAGTTACCTGAAATCCTTTCCTTTCATCAGAGGTTTAATATGGGTGAGTCAAGGCACCTTCTTGTTGTTTTCTTGTTCCAGGCCCCTTCAGAGCCCGCCAGGTCCTTCTGCTATGAGGTTAGACCTTGGTACACAGTCCACATGCTCTAGGAGACTGGAGTATGGTCTTTTCTTATAATTGAAACTCTAAGTAAAAAGAAACCTTGGGATTGAGGAGCTCTAGGGTCAGATGGGAGTTCTTGCCCATCACACCATGATTTTTAGTGAAGTGACATGAATTTCACTATGCAGGATCATATATAGAGAATTTTATATTTTCCCTGAGCATAGTTTCCTAGTTGAATGAAGTGTCTCATAGCTGATGTCACTATAGCCATTACTAAGGGAGTTCAGAGATAGTAAAACCATGTTGGATGGGATGCTGCCAGTGCATTAAGTCAAACGTCAGGAAGTGCTATCCATCCTGACTCATTCTCATGCTTCAAGACTAAAATGATTAGCTTAAGGGAAAGTCCTTCTGAGAAAAGAAAAGAACTTCCAGAAACTCAGAATAAGAGGGCAAGCAGAACTCTATCTATTTCTATGATTCTCAATAGCTTCTTCATGGTCTTACCATGTTTGCCCCCTAAATTCTACTTCTTATTTTGCTACTGTAGGTCTTTGGAGACCCTTTCGTTCTTTCCATTGACAAGGAAAAGGCACGCTGAAAAATCAGTTTGCTTGTTCTTCCTCTTCTAGAAGGGCCAGAGGGAAAATGAAAACAACCAAATCTCTGGTGATGTTCACTTGTCCATCCAGACTCCTCTGTGTGTTAAGGAGCCTGGGCTTGAGCTCCCATATTTAGAGCCTCTCAAAAACAAAGTACAACATAGCACCTAAGAGTCTAGGTTCTAGAAGGGACACACATGGATTTGACTCTACCACTTGGCAGCTATGTGACTTTGTCCCAACTACTTAGCTCTGTTAAGCTTCAGTCTCCTCATCTACAAAGGTAGGACATAATAGCACTTACTCTGTAGAGCTGTCGTGGCAAATATGATAATGGACTTAAAAGAATCAGACATAGCAATGTTAGCTAGTTTTATTATGTTCTATGTTCTAACAATAACAATCAAATTAAACTGCTCTTCCTTTTCTTTGCTCTGCTCCAGCCACAACAGCCCTCTTTTCTGCCTTCCAATTGCATGGCCATTCCCGTCTAAGACCTTTTGCTCTGACACCTCTATTGAAAGGAGGAAGAGGCATCAGAATGCAATGTGCATGATGCCACCTGAGTTCTGTCACACAGAGGCCCTAGGCTGTCTGGAAATGGCTGAGCTGTGATTGTTTTTCTTTTTTTTTTTTCTTTCTTCTTCTTCTGTGTGTGTGTGTGTGTGTGTGTGTGTGTGTGTCTGTGTCTGTGTGTGTGACTGGTGAGTCTTACAAGGAATAGGGAAACCATAGAGCTGGCCCTTAATCTGTCATCAACTTCTGACAGGAATCTTCTTCTCCTTCCCAGGTCTTCATATGTTCTTCTCAACATTCTACTTCAACTAAAATGTCATCTCCACAGAAAGGCTCCCCTGACCTCCTGAGCCTAATCATTCTCTATACTATTTCCCTGTGTGCCTGAGAGCAGTTGCCACTCTCTGGGATTATCTTGTTTACCTCCATATTTGTTTGTTGTCTGTCTCTCTCTCTGTGATAATGTAAACTCCATGAGGACAAAGCCTTTATCTATTGTATACATGCTGTATCCTCAACGTCTGGCAACAAGTGCACACTCAGTAAATCTTTGTTGAGTAAATAAATGAATCAATAATTCTTGTGTATTCCATGGAGGTTGACGCATTCTTCAAGGCCATGGCCACTGCAGGTCTGAGGCATCCTCCACGTGTGCAGTGACAACATGACTTCCCTGTCTCCAAGCCTCCCCTTCTAAGACCTCAGAGGGTCTTTTCCTGTCCTGATTCAGTGCGCGTGCAATAAGTCAAAAAGCCAAATATGGGTCTTGCTCCCATTTCACAAGATCTGGTATTTATGATGTGGAAATGGCCTTTGAAATTATGCATTAGGGATGTCTGTGCACTTCAGATGATCTTTCAGGGAACCACATAAAGATGCTGAGTGGTTCTGAGTGAGGAGAAAAATGTCCTTTGGCTAGCAGTACTCTGCATGTTGAAACTCCCAAACTTCAACCTCAAGAAGAGGGAGGAAAGAGAAGGGCCAAGAAGACAAATGCCCACCAGTGAGTTGTCCATGGACTTCTTGCACAGGCCCTTGGAAAATGCATAAATGGAAATTAATTGAGATAATCTAAGAAATGCTGAGGGAATGATTCCTAATTTGATGTCAAAGTTAGCAAGAGGCTTCAGTGTGGGGTTTACTTTGCATTGCAGCTCTATGGTGAGAATTTCCTCATGAATGGCAAGCTCCTCAGGATTTTGACATCTGTCGAGATTAATATATTTTGTTCATCATTTTTCTTTCATAATTCTTACTTCATTGCAGCAAAAAATTAGCTGCTTAATTTTGGAGGGAAAAGTTGTGCCCACATGTTTGCACCTCTAATGATTCTCTATTTGAAAAGGATAGAACATTTGGAAGGGGAAAAACTAGGATTGGGCTCTGAGGAAGGGCTACAAGATGAGAAAAAGGGGTGCTTTGGAGTGAGTCCCTGTTCTGTCCCAAGCTACATTGTTTGTTTAGTACACTTTCCCTGAGCACCTATTATAAACCAGATCTTGCTCTAGATGTTAGGAATACCAGGATAGAGGACAAAGAAGCAGACCTAGCCATCCTGGAGCTGACAGCCTGACTGGGGAGACAGACAAGTAAACAAGTACAGTGTCATGTGACTGGTATCACTAAGGGATATGGAAACATAACAAGGAGAGCAGCTAACCAAATCTATCAGAGACAATTCACAGAAGAGGTGTTGGAGAAATGATAATCTGTCATCTGGTGAAGGCAGCAAACTTGTGAACCTGTGTTTCTTGCCAAATGAATCAGGCAACATGAGAACATTAAATTATTTGAGGGGATGTGTGCCAACATCACTCCTGTCTCCATCTTTACACATGTCCCCCTCTTTCCTCAGGCTCCAAACATCCCGCCCACCCACTAGCCCCTCCTCCCTTTTGCTCTCAACTGAGATGTCACTCTTTGGGAGGAAGCCCTCCCTGACACCCACATGACAAAGTGCTCTGCTCCTTGTATGTACTTCCACACCCGTCTGTCTCTCCATTGGACTATCACTACGTGCCAGGCTGTGTTCTGGGTGCTTTATATATATTAACTCAGCCATTGTCTTCACCAACTTATGAAGTATGATTACTACACCCACTTCATAGATGAGGCAACTGAGGTCCAAAAAGGTTAAGTAATTCACCTTAAAACATGACAGAGCCCCAGATGCAAACCCAAGAATATAGCTTAGGTGTCTGCTTTTTTATTATTCACTCTGTAGCTCCTCTTAAGATAAATCTCCCTGTTACATCCTGTTCTCTTTCCCCTGCTCCAAGCTTCTCAAATGCCTTACAGTTATATTCCCAATGTCTAGCTCAGGGCCTGATGCATAGCAGGCATTCAATGACGCATATTGAATATTTTTTTTTTTAAGAATACCACATTGTCTACACTATTCATAAAGGAGCCACTATCTCTGGCAATATTGTAATGGATGCTGTGAGAGCCTGTCCTCCAAAGTGATGGGTCCTCTAATAAACAGATTTCTTTCTTTCTTTTTTTTTTTTAGTTTCAGAGGTAGAATTCAGTGATTCATTAGTTGTATATAATACCCAGTGCTCATTACATCAAGTGCCCTCCTTAATGTCCATCACCCAGTTACCCACCCCCCCACCTACCTCCCCACCAGCAACCCTATTTTTTTCCTAGAATTCAGTGTCTCTTATGGTTTGCCCCCCTCTCAATTTTCACCTTATTTTATTTTTCCTTCTCTTCCTCTATGTTCATTTGTTTTGTTTCTTCAATGCCACATGAGTGAAATCATATGACATTTGTCTTTCTCTGACTGACTTATTTCACTTAGCATAATACCCTCTAGTTCCAGCCATGTTGTTGCAAATGGCAAGATTTCATTCTTTTGATGGCTGAGTAATATTCCATTTTATTATATATCAATCAATCACATCTTCTTTATCCATTCATCTGTCAATGGACATCTGGGCTCTTTCCATATTTTGGCTATTGTAGACATTGCTGCTATACACACTAGGGTGCATATGCCCTTTTGAATCACTGTTTGTATCCTTTGGATAAATACCTAGTACTGGATGCGGAGAAAGGGGACCCCTCTTACACTGTTGGTGGGAATGCAAACTGGTGCAGCCACTCTGGAAAACAGTATGGAGGTTCCTCAAAAAATTAAAAATAGAGCTACCTTACAACCCAGCAATTGCACTACTAGGTATTAAACAGATTTCTTAAGACTCAGGACCTAACTCAAATGAAAGGCATCTGGACCTCTGGAATACAAAATCTGGAGAAATATCTGGGAGCTTTTTGCTATAGGTGCTGTGTGAAATCCTCCCAAGTATAAGTAAGGTCCAGAAGGTTTCTTTTTCATTAAATTTCTTTTGCTAAGATAGTTCTGTAACTCAGAGTGGTACCCACCTGCCTCCGCCCTGAAACAAGGTTTTGTTTTCATCTTTAGTTTGTGCTTGTGGTACAATTCAGGTATAGAAGTAAATCCGATCCAACACTTGCTGTGTATTATTAACTGCCGTCTGTACGACAGCTTCCAACAGGAAGGGTGCGTGCTTCACTGCCTTCCAGCTGAGGCCTTCTCGCTACGATATGTCATGCATCATTTTGCCTAGCTGCCTTCTCTTTGCTGCTTGATCTATTAATTCCTGGCCTCACTGGCAGTTCAGATTATATACCCCCATCTGGATCTAGGCATGCTCAGTGTCTCTGGGGAACCTTTGGGAATCAGGCTGCGTAGATGAGATGTCTCCTGATTTTTTATTTTTTCTGATATGTCAGAGGTGATCACATTTCAAAGGTACTCAGAAAATCATGGCCAGACATTTGGTAAAGGTAACAATAGCAATAGTAAAGGAGCCCTTTAGTGCAACACAAAGCATTTTTGGCTGGGGGTTTGAGAGAGATTTTGCACTTAAAAAAAATAATAAAATCAGCTAAGAGTCATTGGCCATTGCTTAGAATTCAAAAAGGATCAATGCAAAAAGCAAGATGAGGAGAACTTTGAAAGGGTACTATTGTAAAAATAACAATCTATAGGCACCTATGATCTAGTCTGGAAAGTAAATGATGTCAGTCAGGTAGTTCTGATTAACTCTATGTCCTTAACTGAATGATGATACCATGTGGATTATTAATTCTCAAAAAATTAAATTGAATTCTATTATCTTAGTCCCCAAACCAGGCATCATTTATTGCTTAATGCTTAATCAATCTTTGTTACAGTAAGTGCTCTAGTGAATTTAAAAAAAAAAAAAAGGAGCATCATTTCTCACTGGGTGAAGCTTGAATAGACGGGATAGAACACTGCCCAAATCTGTTCCTATTTGCTCTGACTTTGCTCATAGTACCACATGTTTAGCACCCAATAAAAATGAGTCTTAGGTGCCGTATTCTCAACTTGCTTCAAGATCCTATCCTTTCCAGGCCCTCACATAGACCCCGAACACTTGCTCTGCTCTCCGTTTTCAGAATGAATGCCTAGAGTGGCTTTTCTGACTATAAATCTTCCATTCTGCTCTTAAGCAGAGTTTCACTTGGATTTACGTCTGGGTGACCAGTGTCCTTACAACAAGTCTTGGTCTCGGGGACCTTGCCTGAGCCAGGCCCCTACAAGGGGGAGATCAGATTTACTGGACCCACTCCCTATACACCTTAGAAGCTGTCATATTCCCAGTGTGTTAAATAGTAAGAACACAATAAAAGTGATGTTTTGATTATGAGTTCAGAAGACCAGGAATTTTAAAGAGAAGGTAAGGAAGAAAGAAGAAAGGCTTCCGTTCATGGATCGGTCAATACCGAGAAGCCTTAATAGAAGAGATTTGGACAGATGCAGTTTTGTTACAGAGCGTGGCTGTTCCATCAGAGGACTATTGGAGGTTCTTGAAAGATTAATGATTGTAGGGGGAAATGGATGCAATCCCCTTAGGCATTAGCCTTGGCTTGGGAGAGGGAGGCCGAGGAGGTGTAAATGATGGACAGTCCCCTAGCTCTCCACTGGAAGTCAGAGACAGTGCGCAGGAATTGCAATGCTTCCAAACCACAAAACACCTTCATAAAGACGTTCAATGGAATGTGCCCAGGATTTTTTTTTTTTTCACACAAATGATAAATTGCCAAGTCCCTGGCTCCAGCTCTTACTAGGCACTATTTTAACACTTCCTGTCCTTGAACAAAGCTACCCTGAGTTTTGTGCGGCATTCTTATCCAGACGCCTTAAAGACCACTTCATTTTGGCTCCTCGCCTCGGGCATTCCTCACAGGCTTCAGCTCTTCTCAGTGGGGCCATTTCTTTCCCAAGCTTATTTCTTTTAGAATGAATCATGTTCAAATAAGTAGCTTGTAAAGCCACCTTTACCAAGTGACAGAACTGTCACTTCTCCGAAGGCCTCTGGCAGCGGGGTTTGCTACACTCTCTATTCCCTGGGTCCTTTATCTTTTGATAGTCTTCTGCTCTGAGAGAATTGGGTTGACTTCCTCCTGTTTGCCCAAGGGATTGAAGGAAGCAGTTACCCTCTGGAGTTTCTGGAGTCCTTGAGGAGGTCATAAAACCACACTCTTCATGGTCTAAATTTTTCCAATATACCTAGCCCCACTGAGGACAGTGGCTTTTCACGGGTTTTCCTCTGGGGTTTTTGCAAACATTATTTACTCTGTGTATTAGTTTCCTACAGCCACAAACAAATTACCATACACTTGGTGGCTCAAAACAACAGAAATTCATTGTCTTACAGTTGTGAAGGCCAGAAGTACAAAATCAAGGTGCTGGCAGGGCTGCGCACCCTCTGAGGGCTCTGGGGAGAATCCTTCCTTGCTTCTTCCAGCTTTTGGTGGCTGTTGGCATCCTTTAGCTTCCAGTCTTTGCCTATGTGCCTCTTCTTCATGTGATTTGTCTCCTCTTCTGTCTCTTATAAGGACACTTGTCATTGGACTTAGGTCCCATTCAGGTAATGTACAATGATCTCATCTCAAGATCCTTAACATAATTATACCTGCAAATATCCTTTTTCCAAATAAGGCAACATGCAGAGTATCTGGGTATTAGGACATGGACATATCTCCTTGGGGGCCACCATTCAACTCCCTACTCCCCACATTCTAATGAAAATTCTCTATACACAACTGACACTTACCCTCTCATGTTCACAATAGATGTCAAATGTCCATTTTAAACACAATGCACATTGCCATTCATGGAGAAAGGTGCATGCGATCTTTGCAGATAAAAGCAGCTAGAGCTGCTGGTGGCTCTCAAACTGAGGCAGGTTAGTTGAGAGCTATCTGTGGGGAGCAACAGAGTTTCCCTAATAGATCTGGCTTCTGTCAAAGTTTGGGTGAAGGCTAAGACTTCTCCACAGCCATGTTTAGTTTCATCCCAGGCCCAAGTCAACATTCAGAGGCCTCTTCCTTCCTATCACTTCCTCCGCTATTGAAGTTCAAAACAGATCTCTGCAACACTTTTTTTTTGGTAATCGTTAGAACAAATAGACTAAAAATCAGTACGGCTACAGAACATTTGGACAAAATGGGTTTTGGACAGAAAACTCCCCATTAGGGCCTCTGCTGACTATGTGTGATACATGTTGGTCTTCTGTTATTCTGAATCCTTACTAAGTGGGTCCTCTGTTTCCTACACTTTTGAAGAGCTGACTCTCAGAAATACATGGAAAATGATCTTTTCCATCCATTCATCCAGCAGATCTATATGAAACAGCTCATTTATTTAGCACTTATTACATTGTGGAGGATTTAAAGATGAATCATAACAGCACTGAATCCTGTACAAAGACATACAAAGTGCTTTCTGGCATACGATCCCATTTGATTCCCCCAAAGAATCTCATTTGATCCCCATAATTTCACAAATTATGAAACTGGAGCAAAGAGAGGGGAAGGGAATACCCAATATTCTACAGGTAGTGAGAGGCAGTGCTGGACCACACGTCAAAACACCTCATCCCCTAGCCCTTCCTTGTGCCATGCAAACAATGCCTTCAAGATGGGTATCAGGTAAGGGAGTTTATCAGTCAGGGTCTCAGGAGGAAACACAACTCACTCTAGATGATACATATGAAAAGACTTTAATGAAAGGACCATGTACAGAGGCGTGGGTGTGTTAAAGGAACTGACAAGGACTGCTGAGGCACCCAGATAACCACAACAAATGGTGAGCCATTACTAGTTCTATGGCTGAAAGAACAAGGGGAGGAAGGAGTGTAACTGAAGCCTGATGAGAGCTGAAAAGTAGAAGAAGGGCCGCTTGGCAGAAGCTGCAATCTGGGAGAGATGTAGTGCTAAAGCAGGACAGAGAGGGAAGGGCTCTTCTCCGCAACCTTGATCTTCCTACTGGTACCTCCCACGAACTAAAGTCAAATGGAAACTGGCAGACAAGGGAGCCAGCTGACAATGTGTTTAAGGATCAGTATCCCAGAGCATGGAACAAGGTGCTTGTAGGTGAAGGCGGGGGTGGTGCAAACAGAGAACCAGCCCAGAAAGAAAAAACATGTACATAAACAATGGAATCCAGATCAGGGAGAGAATTTCCAAGTTATAGGTGGGTAGGTGGGTTAGCATGAGCCTGGCAATCAGGGAAACCCTCATCAAGAAAAACAGTGGCTGGGTCTTGAAGAAAAGGTAGAATCTAGAAATATAAAAATAGGAAAGACAGTATTTTTTGGCAGAATGAACAATAAACAAAGGTGCACAGACACACGGTACGTGTGGAGTTGGGAGCACGTATGTGGGGAATAACTCACTCTTCTGTTTGGAATATGAATATAGGAAGGGGAATAAGGTAGCAGGTAGGGTGGGCCCTGGAAGTGAGGAGCCTGAAATGTGCTGGTATCATAATACCACAGTCAAAACTCCTGAGAACCATCTGGTTCCCCAGCTACGGTTGGATGGTGAGGTATAGGGCTAGCTTCTCTTCTCTTGAAGTAACATCTTTGTCTGTTGTTTTTTCTTTTATAGTAGCTACTGGTCTACTATTTTTTGGTAGCCACTTATCTCCTTAAAGCAGGAGAATCAACCCTCTATTTGGAGATTGCTTATTTATTTGTTTGTTTTGTCCTAATAGAAGTTTGGAATGTGTAACTTTTACATAGCCATGTGGTCCAGATTCCCGGAAGCAAGTCCTCTACCAGAGTCCAAACCTCTCTCAATCGGGTTCCAGTTGCTACAAGTGCTAGCAGAATTCTGAACGGAGGGAAATGGGATAGAGATTAGAGATGTTGCAATGTGCCAAGTCCTAGGATGTTGTCAGACAGACACTCATGAGTGAAGAATTATTGCAAAGTCACAGATTCCCACACAAATGTCTGTGTTCACAGAGTAGTTTATCAACCTCAGAAAAACTGGTTGGTTTTCTGATGCCCAGACTTCTAGAAGGAAGCATTATATCAATATCTTATGCATTTGGGACCATATAAGACACTGAATTGTTTTTCCCTTATCTCATTTGGGTCAGGCATCATGCAGATAAGAGCATGCAGTCTGCAGAGGACCCTGACTCAAGTGCTCACAAGCCGTGTGATCTATGACCAGACACGTAATCTTTCTGAGCCTCAGATTCCTCATCTGTAAAATGAGCAGGATGATGTTCATGCCACAGTGGAAAGATCAAATGATAAAGTCTGCTGTCCTGCTTTTTAAAAAACTGCAGCAACTTGTATAAGCCATAGTTTGTTATTATTGTTATGATTTCTTGGGAATATAATTTAGTTTATCTGATCAGAAATTATGATAATGGGGTTTAGGAGGCCACTGGCTATCTCTCTGTATCTTGGACTTTGGTCTTTAGACATGTGGAAAATGATGCTGTGTAATTCAGTTCTTCAAATATTGTCTGATTCTCTGGTGAAGTGCTGGGGACGCAACAAGTATAGGGACGCAAACACAGTCCCTATACTTCTGGGGCTTACAGTGGAGTGGATAGATGGATAGATAGTACATAGATACATAGATGGATAGATAGATGTGGAGACTGATAGAGATAGCAGGTGTGCATGCAGACACAGGTGCAGGTGCAGCGGTAGATAGAGATGGAGACAGAGATACAGAAAGGGAATGCCTTCTCTTAGATGGATTTTGCTAATGAATAGCCTTTGCAAATAAAGCTTTGCTCTCCACAGCTTCCATGACAATGGATACCGTTGTGAGAATGGAAAATGAGAGGTTCTCCCAGAAGAACAGGTTTATCAACAGCCATGCTTGACTAAGTGCTTGAGATGTCATTTCCCTCATAGATATTTGGCAGAAGAGTTCTTAAATCTTTACTGCAAGCAGATAAAAAAGGTGGTTCCCTAACTATGGATAAAGGAATCTGTCCCATTTTTGTCCTGGTTAGTGAAGGCAGTATCATAGAATCTTGGATGTAAAAAGGAAAATCATTTAAAAGACTAGAGAATGAAGTCTAATATTTTTACCTTATGAGTTTTTCCTGGGGTACTTTAAAAAAACTAACAACAACAACCATAATAAAAAGGCTAATTCTTGATGCCTGGGTGGCTCAGTTGGTTAAACTCTTGCCTTTGGCTCAGGTCATGATCCCAGCGTCCTGGGATAGAGTCCGGCATCGCATTGGGCTCCCTGATCAGTGAGGAGCCTGCTTCTCCTTCTCCCTGTGCCTGCCACTCCCCCTGCTTGTGCTCTTTCTCTGACAAATAAATGAATAGAATCTAAAAAAAAAAAAAAAAAAAGTCTAATTCTTACTTTTTAGGTAGTGGTGTCATTTGGCAGTACATATCTCAAGGCACCCTTTAGAAACACAGACCTGGCTTTACAGACCCTAAAAAATGATCCATTTCTTTAACAGAAGGTATTCAGATTAAAAGAAACAAACTCCAGTAGAATTAAGATTGGTCGAGGCACCAAGGATAAAAGAATCTGGATTTGTTAAAACATCTTAAGGTATTTTTATGGCAGAAGAAAAAGAAAGAGAGAGAAAGTCAGACAAGATAAGATTTAGATTTCTGACCTTCAGTAAGACCCAGCACTTGATTAACTCCACCTGGAGAAGAGAAGGCTTATGAGGATTCTGAGCTATTCCCAATGAGATACAATGTACAAAATGTGATTTTAGGTTCTGTACATAAAATTTCAGTGAATTGTCTCCCATTGTGCTAACTAGCATGCCAAATGGTAAAGAAAAAAATCCAAACATTTACCTTTGACTTCGGGATCTTTGGGATGTTTTCTCTGAATGAAATAATACCTAATCAGGGCACTTTGGATACTACAAAATAAAATCAATATTTAAGGAAGCATAAAGGGGGTAAATATCATGAAGAAAAGTGTATGATACATTTAAAGCATCGGTTCTTAGAGGAACCTTTTTCTTTTTTTTTTTAAGTAGGCTCCACGTCCAGTGTGGAGCCCAGCACGGGGCTGAAACTCACAACCATGAGATAAAGACCTGAGCTGAGATGAAGAGTCAGATGCTTAACGGACTGAGCCACACACATGCCCCCCGGGAGAACTTTTTAAACTGCAATGGTAATTTCTAGAGAGGGAATAAAGTTGGGAGCAGGGTCAGTGATGAACAAACAAAGTGTGGTAAATGAATGGACACAAAAAACAGCCATTTTAAGCACTTCGGCGTCCCTCCCATCCCCCCTCCTGCCCCATGGGTAAATCAGGGATTGCCCTCTTGGTGAAGAAGAGCACTGAAATAATTATACAAAATGTTATGACCAAGAGGACACTTAGAGATCATCTAGTCAAAGGTTTGTAAGCTCTTTTTTTAATCTATGGACACTTTTCCTCCAATGAAATCTTGCATGGAAGCTACACGTGTATATGAAATCAATCAAAATGGAGCTTCTCTAGTTGAAGCAGGGACTGGGAGCCCCTACTCAGGTTATCCCCACCTCTGCAGACAGCAGGACACTATGACATGCAGTTTGAAAACCATACATCTCCTCATTTTATTCATGTGATATCATGACGGTTAGAGCCCAGAGGGGTGATGTGATGTGCTTGAGATCATACAGTAAGCTTGCAGCATAAGTGAGACTGCAGTCCTACCTTCCAAGTTCCTCATTGTGATTTCTTCCCACTGCATCGGTCTGTATCAGTCTAATCATTATTATGAGGCTTATTTATATTTTCTTGTGGAAATATTTCATATGTCCCACAGAAATTTTAAGCAAGTGTTTGAGTGTCTGAGTCATATTTTTTTAACTGTATCCTTCCTTTGAAGGCTCACACAAAGCTCTCTCCTCAAGCTCTTCTTAGATATGCAAAAATACCAGCTGCCATTTTTAACAAACTTGCTGACATGCATACCTCCCAAACTATGACAGCATAGGAGTGGGAACTGATATTTTGAGATGGGGCATATTCCACTTTTTCCCCCCTGTAAAAGCCACCAAAAACCCTAGGTATAAACTCTAAACCTCGGTCTTACCCCCATCAAACCAGAAAGAAGGAAAGCAGTAACATGAACTGCTTCTACCTTCATTCTTTTCCATGTCCCATAAGCATCTTCAATTTGAGTTGTGAACTAGTACTAAAATAACCTGCAAGCGGGTGAACAGCTAGAGATACCAGTATTAAAGAGCCTAAATAATTGGCAAATTAGACAATCAGACCCAGGATGGTCAAGAATTCACAATTGCTTTGAAGAAATATTTCTTGGTCATCTGCTCTACACTGTTATCTTCTCTAAACAAGAAACTCCCTATAAATGAAGTTTTCATACCCAACAACCCAAGAAAGATTGGAGGGGAGAAGGGAGACAATCATGTTAGCACATGATAGCCCCTGCCATTTAAACCTTCTGTGTGATAGGACTGAAGCCCCCACTCCATGCGGTGAGAGAAGCCTCACTGTGAGTAAGACACTGGGTCACAACACACAGTTCCAGACCATGACTTTGTTAGGATATCCATCTTGTCTTTTATCATGACCTGAACATTGAGCCTGGGAAAAACATGACAAGAGGCCTGTATCAATGGGGGTTCTCCAGAGAAAAAAAACCAATAGGAGAAATTTATCTACCAACTTACTTATTTTAAGGAATTGTTTCACATGATTATAAAGGCTGATAATTCCCAGGAAGTTCAGTCCAAAGGCTTGAGAACCAGGAGAGCTGATGGCATAAGTCCCAGTCTGAGTCTGAGTCCAAAGTCAGGAGATGACTAGTGCCCCAGCTTGAAGACCATCAAGCAGAGAAAATGAATTCTCTCTTACTTAGCCTTCTTGTGCTATTCACGCCTTCAGAGGGCCTCAACCCACATACAGGACAACAATCTGCTTTACTCAGTCTACTGATTCAAATGTTAATCTCATCCAGAAACACTTCTGCAGATACACCCCAGAATAATATTTAACCAGGTATCTAGGCACCCCATGGCTCAGTCAAGCTGACACATGGAACTAAACATAACAAAGCCTGAGAAAGGAGGAAGGTCCTCAGCGTGTGCCCCTGAAAGCTTGTCACCACAGACACAGACACGGGTCCATCTCAGCAGGTGTCCACCTTACAGAGCCCATTTTGGAGCCCAACACATCTGTGGATGAGGGCACTGTGACAACTCCTAGACTTGACTTTAATATTCCTCTTGATTGAAGCCATTGTCCATATGGGAAGAGATATAGAAAGGATGAAAAAAGAGACTGTCTTTTTTCCATTGGATATTCTTTCCTGCTTTCTCAAAGATTAGTTGACCATAGAGTTGAGGGAAATATAAATCAAAACCACAATGATATACCACCCCACACCAGTCAGAATGGCTAAAATTAACAAGTCAGGAAACAACAAATGTTGACGAGGATGTGGAGAAAGGGGATCCCTCTTACACTGTTCATGGGAATGCAAGCTGGTACAGCCACTCTGGAAAACAGTATGGAGGTTCCTCAAGAAGTTAAAAATAGAGCTACCCTATAATCCAGCAATTGCACTACTGGGTATTTGCCCCAAAGATACAGATGTAGTGAAAAGAAGGGGCAGCTGCACCCCAATGTTCACAGCAGCAACGTCCACAACAGCCAAACTGTGGAAAGAGCCAAGATGTCCTTCAACAGATGAATGGATAAAGAAGATGTGGTTCATATATACAATGGAATATTACTCAACCATCAGAAAGGATGAATGCCTACCATTTACATCAACATGGATGGAACTGGAGGGTATTACACTAAGTGAAATAAGTCAATCAGAGAAAGACAATTATCATATGGTTTCCCTCATATGTGAAACATAAGTAATAGTGCAGAGGACAATAGGGGAAGGGAGGGAAAACCGAACGGGAAGAAATCAGAGAGGGAAACAAAACATTAGAGACTCTTGACTCTGGAAAACAAACTGAGGGTTTGTGGGTGGAAAGGGAGTTGGGTGGGCGGATGGGGTAACTGGGTGATGAACATTAAGGAGGGCATGTGATGTAATGAGCACTGGGTGTTATACACAACTAATGAATCAAATGAACATTATATCAAAACTAATGATGTATTATATGTTGGCTAATTGAATTTAAATAAAAACAAAACAGAAAAAAGAAAGGATGAAAAAAGTGTTCTGGAACATTTTTGCTCATTGGTTCTTTTGCTCTTTTGTTCTTTGGTTAATAAATTTGGGGAGATGTGGAGATGCAAATTTGGAAACATGTATATCTCACGATGATTTGGCAGGAGAAAGAGCATGCTCTTGACAGCTTCTTGACTTGGCTTCAGTGGCTTAAGAGGACACCAGATTTCATCTGTGAAAAAGGTCCCAGAACATGGAAAAGACTCAAAGGCTGATTCTTCTTTAGAACAAGTTGATTATTTGATGTTAATGGAAATTCTAACCATTTCTCCTAAGAAGCTGCTTCAGAATTTAAGAGCCTAAAGGAGTCTGTACCCCTGCAATATCTGGCAAGAAAATGTAAGGCAGGAGGGCTTTTATGATCATTTTAAAGAGGATTTTTGCTGTCCTGGTTAGTCTGAGTTGGCCTCTTAGATACATGATTTGGCAAAGATCCATAATTCACTCATTTTCCTAACTTGGTTCAAGCAAACATAATTTTCCATTGACCTAGAATTTCTCCAGATCAGGACAGACCTCAGCCCAACAGAGAACAAGGGAGCCTGAATGGCAGTTGAATTGAAATACAGTTGATGCTTGAACAACGTGGGTTTGAACTGCACAGGTGCGCTTACACACAGGTTCTAATTTTTTTTGATAAATACAGTAGAGCACTGTAAATGCATTTTCTCTTCCTTATGATTTTCTTAACATTTCTTTTTCTCTAGGTTACTTTATTATAAGAACACAGTATATAACAGACATAACATACAAAACGTGTGTTAATCAACTCTATATGTTTTCAGTAAGGCTTCTGGTCACAGTAGGCTATTAGTAATTAAGTTTTTGGGGAGCCAGAAGTTATATGCAAATTTTCAACAGCACAGGGGGAGGTGGCACCCCTAACCCCCACGTTGTTCATGGGTCAACTGTACTATCCCTTTAATGCTGCATTACAATGTCTATTTAGACAAGGATTTTCTCCGCTTAGTAAATAACAGATTTTTGGCATAACCCATCCCTAAACCACTTGTCAAGAACCTGTGGCAGGCAAATTTATCTCAAAACTAGCTTAAATTGACAATGTAAAACAGAAACTATAAAGTTGGTGAAAGCCTTTCTACTGTGCAGAAACAGCTAGGTCTTTGGCTCTACACCTGGATGGAAGCGAAAAATCAGAAATATTAATTGTCTGAAAGGATTACCCTGACTCCTTCCTCCATTTTCCTGAGCCCTTCAGTAGACTCACAAAGGAAATGGTGTGTTTCTGCTGGACTGGGTGACTTGAGGAACAAATCTGAATTATAAAGTGTTATGGGCTTTTGGAAGAAAGAGGTGCTGTCAGAATAAAGGATGTTGTTCTTAACTTTTTCCGTGGCACTTGTATATAAGTCCACGGTTTGTGACCTGTTTTACAGTTGGCTGACTGCTCTCTCCCTCCCCCAACCTCCGCCCTCTTATTAAACAAAAGAGTTGCATGTTCTGGGAAGTGTTGGCAACATGGCCATGCCACTGTCATCCAGGCTGTGCTGTGATGTGGTGGAAAGAGCCCCCAGTTGGAGCTTGAGAACAGCTCTGGCCACTGTGGGGTGTGTGTGACGGGCTCTGGACAAGGGTCACCCCAGCAGCCAGTGCAGGTGGAGGGCAGCAAGGGACAGCTGCCAGAAGAGCCGTGTGCTGCAGCTTCCATCACAAATGCTGGAATATCTTCTTTTCCCCTCCTCCTCACCAAGACCCTGGGCTCTCCACTCTCTGTTAACTACTTCTCTCTTCTTCCAGCTGTAACCAATGCACCCCTATTTCATTCCATTTCAGCGTCATTCAACACATCTTCATTAAGAACCTACCATGCAAGCTACGGCTCTTCACCACACCTCAGTCCACTGTTCATGCTCGCTTCTCTCTCAGAAACGGCTCTGGACAAGGGCCGTCTGTGTACCCTTAAGCCAGTCCCAGTTCTGTCTCCGAGGCAACTGAGAGTGCTGATCCCCTGTGTGTCTCATGAAATCTGTTCATCCTTTGCCTCCCTTAAGAACCGTTTCTTGTGGTGTTGCTCCTTCGTCTGATGCTGCCTCCTGGCCTCTTCCTTATTTCCTGTCCTTTTTAGACATTCAATGTTGATATGTCCCAGAGTGACTTCCTAACGCTCTCCTCTTTTAATTCTGCACACTGCCCTGGGTTACCTCATGTCTTCTTAGGGCTCCAGTCATCATCTGCAATGCAGAAAACCCGGAGGGCTACATTTCTAGCCCGAATCTCTCTTCTGAATTGCAGACATATTTAGTCAGCTCCTTGCACAATACAACCACCTATTTCAGTTACTATAGCTGCATAGCAAGTCATCCCAAAACTTAGTGGCATAGAACAACTATTGGTTGGGTCAGGAACTTAGGGCACAGCAAAGACCGTTGTTTCTGCTATATGATGTCTGGGGCTTCATCCGGGAGGACTTAAAGACTGGAGTGATTTAACAGCTGAAGAATGGAATCATCTGGAAGCACCTCCACTCATATGTCTAGTGGTTGATATCTGTCATGATGTCACATGTCTGTTGGCTGGGATCTCATCTGGGACTGTCAGTCAGGATACCTACAAATGACTTCTCTCTGGGCCCAGACTTCTGCACAGCATGGCAACCTCAGGGTCACTGGACTTCCTACAAGGCAGTTCAGGGCTCCAAAGGTGGATATCCTCACTGACAATAAAGAAGCTGCATCACCTTTTGGGACCTAGCCACAGAAAGCGCTTAGTGTCACTTCCCTCACTTGACATGGGTACAAGGGAGTCACAAACCCGCCATATTCAGAGGGAGGGAATGAGACCCCATTTGGTGACGGGGGGAGGGGTGGGTGGAAAAGCTGTAGGAGAGCACGTAGAACAGGAGGTGTTCCGTCTTTAGAAAGCACAGTCTGTCACATCACTCCTCTCCACCCCCAGCCTCACACATGCTCAATCTACACAGATGTATCGTACTGCCACGTACACTCTCTTCCCTCCGGGCCTTCACACATACTGTTCCCTCCAACCAGAGCATCTTTTCCTGTCTTCTAGCTCCCACTAGTACCTGATTTTTTATCTCACTTCTATTTGTCCTTCAAGCCTCATCTCAGATGCCACTTCATTCAGATCCAAGTTTGTCCTTACAAGAGTGGCAGTGTCCCCCACCTCATCTTGCTTTCCTCCCTGTCAGCCCCCTTTCTCATTCAACAACCAGATGTGGAGGGACATCCCATGCCTGAACGCTGAGTCACTAACCTGAGTTCAAAGTCTGGTTCTGCCACTTGCTGATTGTGTGAAACTCAGCAATCTGCTTAACATCATAAAACTTAGTTCCCACATCCCACAAATGAGAAAATTATTATATTACTTTTTACAGCTGAGGATTAAATGGGATGGTGTAAAGATATTGGCCCATAGGTGCTAGCTATTAACACGATCCTCAGCATAGCTGTTTGGGTCAAAGATTAATTTTAAGAACTGGTGTTGCAATGCAAACATTTCCCTTCCAGCTCTAAGAGCTAGATTGCTCAAAAAAGTAAATTTCTTGAGCTATACTTAATATACAGCCATTTATTGTCTCTATTTCTATACTTTCTTACTTTAATGGTTACATTTAATGTACCTTCAGTATTTAGACAGCCATTCTTAGGTACAAGCACTTGTATAGTATGTCCTATATTTGGTACAGCTAATTATTTCTCACCAAACATATACTTTTACTCCTACTGATGTTAGGGAGAATCCTCTGCTTTTAAAAAGACACTCGCCCCAGTTGTCTCTCTTACGAAGGGTACCTTTCTTTCTGCTTGCACCACTGACCCCAGAAGGGCAGCTAATTCAGCATAATTACAACCCACATGACTTCTCCTTCTCCCTTTGGCTCCATTAACCACTGTGCTTGGTGCTCACCATCCATGGTTTTGGTCTGCTCTGGGGATTACATATCGGGTTCCCCAACACTGTCCTTGGGTAGAAAATAGGTCCCGTTGAAATACTTACAGTGAGAAAAGCACATGCTTCTGGTGATACTGCAGTGGTGTTTTTGGTTTTGGGGTGTTCTTGTGTTTATTTCTGTTTTTGCTTTGCTTCTTTTCATTGAATTTTTCTAACTTGCCAGGCAGTTACTATTTATTGCACAATTTGGGTGGTTGGTTGTTTTATGTATCACTATGCCAAGGAAGAGAAGCTTTCAGTGTTGTTTAATTACCACATGTAAAATGACCCAAAATCCCAGCTCCACACCTGTTTAAGCAGAGCACAAGAATAAACAGGAGCAATGGAGAAGACATTATAGGGACACAGATATGGGTTAAGCCTATGGATAGAGCCATTCAAAGACTGGAATGAGTCGCTTGCCTTAGGAAGCAAGGAGCTTTCTGTATTGGCTCACTGAACCACTGGTTAATCAGCAAATTGTAAGGAAAATTTAAAAATCAGTGAAAAGTTGGATTAAGATATCTTAATCTTCCAAGATTTCATACTAAAATGCCATGAAGATTTACCACAATTGCCGGACAGCACCTCTAGGCTTCACCGTCTGGGTTCTAGAGAAGAATAGACTTAGAAGAGCCACGTTTTCAGCTGAAGAATTTAGTGTCCTCCGGTTAGTGTGAAGGTAAATACCATAAGTGTGACTGGGCCCCACATACACAAAAGGAGAACTCAGAAAAATAACTTATTCTACAGCTGCTTGAATCTTCACCAGTACCTAGAGCCTGTGCATGAGAATTATCTGAACTTATTCTTTCAAATTCCAAATCATGTTTGTCACCATCTCCAAAAGTGTGCTTCTGTCCTCGGTCATGTCCCTTCGGTATTCAAACTAGAGATATACTGATGGGTTAACAGAAGAGTCAAGACAGGCCAACAAGAATGAGCACACAGGAAATTAGAAAACTGGTGGGACAAGTACAGACACATCATGACCTTGTGTCTTTAAAGTCCTCAAGACATTCTTGCAGGGAACAGTGTTGGGTGATCTGGGCCAGGAACCTGTGTGCCTCTTGTCACAGAGTCGTCTGCAGTGCAAGAAGTTGGCTTCATAATTTACAGCCACAACCCACCAGTGCCCAGAGATTGGCATAAGAAATTTAAACAGTGTTTAAAGTGGGAATATAGTCACAGGATTTCAAAGCCGAAGAGGAAATTGCCAAATATTTAATTCAATCATTTTACTTTATATGTTTCAATGTAAATGTTACTTTGTCAAATGAACTTTTTCTAGATTTCTGGACTAGACTAGGTCTCCAATTATATGCTTGATGACACACTGTACTTTGACTTTATAGTATTTAATATAATTATAATTTAAAAGTGGATCATGTAATAATTTGTGCAGTAGTATCTCTATCCCCAACAATCTTTATGTTCCAAGAGGGAAGGGATTGTGTCTCTTTCTTAGCCCATGTATCCCCATATTCTCATCGGAGTGCCTGACACTTAGTAAGTGATGGATAATATTTGTTTAATTAGTTAAATAAAAGTTAAGCTCAGGTAAACTAACAGAGAAAAACTAAGTGAATGTCACAGGCCCAACACACACCTCATTCCCAGTTCCCAGCTGTAGCTTGGGCAGAGAGAGAGAAAATGAAAGAGAATCAAGGAAGGTTATCCGGTACCTTGTATTTCCCAAGAATCTAAGAAATAATAAAGTATATACATTTCATCCCATCTCTGCATATTTGCCATATTTCCTACCTCACTCACCCAATAAGTATTTCTCAAGTGTCTGCTAGAGTCAGACATGGAGTTAAATGCTAGAGATACAAACTGAACAAAACGCAAAGATGTTTAATTTCATCTTGCTTGCTTATATTCAGTCTGCAGGAGCAGTTTGTAATTTACAAAATCTATTCACAAGTTAAAGCTTTCATGTTGCCTCCTATGCCTAGAAGTCCATAGAAAAATGTCCAGGACGCACTCAATAAATGGGTCCTCTGACATGATCCCGATAGCCAGTGCGATTATCATTAGCAGGATTTAGGCCAGATATCCTCTCTAATAGGGTGGGTTACCTCAGAAGCAGAGTCTGAGACAATAATATGAGTGCCAGGGGTGTAGAAAATGGGACAGAGAGGAGGCTAATAAATGGTCCACTATCAAGCAAGATTCTTCTGTGGGCAACTGGGGCTCAGTCCTACCGGGGAATTCTGGAAAGCCATAAACCATGTAGAACACATCTGAGCTATCCCACGTGAAGGGCATGGGAATTTGAATATTTATCTTGCATCTTTCATCTGGTCTTTGGCAGAGGGCTGCTTCCAGGGGAATATTTCCCCCAGCAGTTTGGGACCGCCTTCCAGCCAGGCAAGTCCACGATGCCCTTAGAATGCTCACGGTGGCGCAGACTGAGGGCATACGGACAAGGTACTCGCAGTGTCAACTATATTTTCACCTCTAGCCAAACAAAGTCTCAATGTCCAAAAAATTGTGCTTTGGTTTTCCCTCTTCACCTTCTCTGTTTCCACTCTTCTCCTCTCAACACCCTGCAGTCCTAGAAAGCTGGCTGGTGTCTGGTATGAGAATGAAAGACAAGCCTCTGTCTGGTGCAGGGATTTCCTGTGCTCAATGGGTGACAAAGACCGTGCAAGGGAATGTCTGAGAGCCATGTGGGTACAGCCCATTATCTTCATACCTATTCTTTGCATAGCAGCACATAGATTAACAATGCCTTTAAAATGTGGACCACAGGGGCGCCTGGGTAGCGCAGTCGTTAAAGCGTCTGCCTTCGGCTCAGGGCGTGATCCCGGCGTCCCAGGATCGAGTCCCACATCGGGCTCCTCCGCTGTGAGCCTGCTTCTTCCTCTCCCACTCCCCCTGCTGTGTTCCCTCTCTCGCTGCCTGTCTCTCTGTCACATAAATAAATAAAAAATCTTTAAAAAAAATAAAATAAAATAAAATAAAAAAAATAAAATGTGGACCACATCATCGGAGAATAAATCCTTCCCTTATGCTACGAGGCCCTCTAGGATTTGGCCCTAGCCAAATAAACCTAGTAAAATAAACCTCTCTGACTTCATCTCCTGTAACTTTGTCCTTGCTCACTCTGCTCCAGCCTCACTGGCTTTCCTTCTCTTGATTGAGAATGCCAAAATTTTCCTGCCATAGACTCACACACTTGTGGTTCCTCTGTCTACAACACTGCCTCTGGGTCTTTACATGGCTGGGTCCTTCCCCTCATTTACATCATGGCTCAAGTGTCACTTCTTCAAATAAGATGGCCTTAACTATCCCCTAGTCATTACCTATCCATCAATCCTATTGCATATTCTTTATAGGACTTATCACTTCCAAAATTTTTCTTATTGTTTATTTGATCATAGTTTATTCCTCAAATACACATACACCCCAACTAGACTGTAAGCTCCACAAAAGCAGAGACTTTGCTGTCTTATTCCCTAAATATTCAGTGCCTGTTCATCCATGAACATTTGTTGAATACGACTGTGGCCTAGGTCACTGTCCCTGCTGGAGCACACAGGGGAGTGAAAAGCAATGCAAGAGTCTAAGAATATCCATACAGACATACCTCTGTCTGACTTTTATCAGCTTCAATATTCTCCTTTAAAATCAGTTTGCTATATATTGCTGTTTCCTTTGACACAGGATAATTATATTATTCAGTAACAAGGATGCCCACTTTCACCTCTCCTATTTAACATAGTACTGGAAGTTCCAGACCGAGCAGTTAGGCAATAAACAAATAAAAAAAAATACGGTGTGCAAATTGAAAAGGAAGAAATAAAATGATCTCTGCAAACACCATGGTCTCATATATAGAAAACCGAAAGACTCCACAGAAATACTGTTATAATAAATAAACAAACGAAGCAAAGTTACAAGATACAAAATCAACATAAAAAATAATTTGTATTTCTACACACTAATAATAAACAATCCAAAAGGAAAAGAATTTTATTTATAATAGCACACACACATGCACATAAATATCTGGAAATAAATTTAACTCAGGAGGCAAAAGACCTGTACACTGAAAACTCCCCAAAAAATGCTGAAAGAAATGAAATACAGATAAATGGAAAGACAGCCCATTTTCATGGACTGGAAGACTTAATATTGTTAAGATGTCAATATTACCCAAAGCACTCTATAGATTTAATGCAATCTCTGCCAAAATCCCAGCAGTATTTTTTGCAGAAATAGAAAAAATCCATCCTAAGATTTATGTTGAATCTCAAGGGACTTTGAAGAGACAGAAACAATCTTGAAAAAGAAGAGCAAAGTTGGAGGCCTCACAATTCCTGATTACAAAACTTATTATGAAGCTACCACAATCATAACAGACATATAGACCAATGGGATAGAATAAAGAGTCTGGAAATGAACGCTTGCATACATGGTCAAATGATTTTCCACCAGGGTGCAAAGACCATTCAATGGAGAGAGGGCAGTCTCTTCAACAAATGGTTTTAGAAAAACTGGAGATCCACATGCAAAAGAGTAAACATAGATCCTTACCTTATACCATAGACAAAAATTAATTCAAAATTAGTGAAAGGCCCAAACCTAAGAGCTAAAACTCTAAAGCTCCTAGAAGAAAACACAGAAGAGAATCTTCATGACATTGAATTTGGCAATGATTTCTTAGATATGACACCAAAAGCATAGGCAACAAAAGAAAACAGTAGATAAAATGGACTACACACACAAAAAAGAAAGCTTCTGTGCTTCAAAGAACACAATCAGCAGAGTGAAAGGGCAACCTACAGAATGGAAAAAATATTTGCAAATCATATGTCTGATAAGGGGTTAACATCCAGAACATAAAGAACTCCTACAAGTATGGGGCGCGTGGATGGCTCAGTTGATTAGGCATCTGACGGTTGATTTCAGCTCAGGTTATGGTCTCAGGGTCATGGAATCAAGCCCCGTGTCAGGCTCCATGCTCAGTGGGGAGTCTGCTTGTGGGTGTCTATCTCTCTGTCCTTCAGCCCTCCCCGCCTCTCTAAAATAAGTAAAATAAACCTTTAAAAAAAAGAATTCCTACAAGTCAACATCGAATAAATAAATAAATAACCAGACTTAAAAATGAGCAGAAGACTCTAGTTGATGTTTCTCTAGTATGATACACAAATGGCCAACAAGCATAGGAGAAGATGTTCAGCACCACTAATTATTAGGGAAATGGAATAAGAACCACGGTGAGATGCCTCATACTCGTTAGGATGTCTACTTTGTAGGGATGTGGAGAAATTGGAACCCTTGTGCAACCCTTGTTGGTGGGAATGTAAAGTGGTACAGCCACTGTGGAAACAGTATAGCAGTTCCTCAAAAATATAAAATAGAGAGTTAACTACGACCCAGCAATTCCACTTCTGAGTATATTCCCAAAAGAACTGAAAGCGGGGTCTTGAAGAGATATTCATACAACTGCATTCATAGAAGCCACTATTTACAAAAGTCAAGAGGTGAAAGGAACCCAAGTATCCATCAATAGATGAATGGATAAATGAAATGTGGTATATACAGACAATGGAATATTATTCTGTTTTAAGAAGGTAATTTTGTCAAGTGCTACAACATATATGAATCTTAAAGACATGTTAAGTGAAATAAGGTAGTTCCAAAAAGACAAATACTATATGATTCCACTTATATGAGTTAGCTTATGAGGTACCTAGAGTAGTCAAATTCGTGGAGACAGTAGAATGGTCATGGCCAGGGGTGGGGGAGAGGGGGAAATGGGGAGTTGTTATTAAAATGGGTATGGAGTTTCAGTTTTGCAATAAAAAAACATTCTGGAGATTGGCTGCACAACAACGGGAATATAATTAGCATTACTGAATTGTACATTTCAATTGGTTAATTTTATGTTATGTGTATTTTACAATTAAAAATTCGTAATTGAAAAAAATTACTAGCTTCTTAATTCATGAAGGAGAAAAGAAAGAGCCTACATACCAAATAATATTAACTCAAGCTTATAAAAGATATAAAGTCAGTCTTTAAAATGTAATGTCCTCTTTTAGGTGAAAAGCTCTTCTGGAAGAGACTTAGAATCTTACACTCCAAGCTCCCCAGCTCTTTAGCAGATCCCAAAAACTTCTGGACATTTCTTCAAGCAAACCTCTCTTACAAGACAGAGAACTGTATACTTTTTAGCAGGTGTTAAACTGAAGAGTAGCATGTAACACAGGACAAATAAGGGAACAAGTCCAAAACTCAAAAAGTAACTCTTTTCCAACATTTATTTAGCTGAAAGTATGTTGTGGCCAGAGCACTATTCTGAGAGTCAGAGGACTTGAGTTTTAGTCCCAACTCTGCCACAAAAGAACTTCCTGAGCTTAGACAAGCACTTCATTGTCTCCTTTGTAAAAAGAGCAATCGGGCAAAATTACTAAGGACGCTGCCCACTCCTCCTCAACACACAGGAAGACATGTTAGGCATCTATTTAAAGCAGAGATTAATCATCTTGCTTGTGTATTCTCGAACTTATAAAAGAGTAGCAAAGACAATTCAGTATACTGAAATCTTCAAAGAATTGCTAGAGAAATCTGGCAAAATCCCATCCTGTAACACCATTACTGCTATTACAAATTGACTTGAAGCTGTGTGGTGTAAACTGGAAGTTGGTGTCACAAAATGCAATTATGTACACTCTGCATCACATATCCCTACTGAGGGTAATTATGTCTGCACTCTGGGACACGGAGGCCTCTTCCAACTACAGAGTGTATCACTGGTGGGGTCATGTTCTCGGGGAAAGTAATTTTCACTTGGGTAGGTTTATCCCCAGAAACTGCTCCCAGTCTCTGCTAATGTGAGTGTTATGACAGGACTCAGGCCCCACCCCTGGTGCGCAGGAGGGGCATGGCAATGTTCCAGGCAGTCCAAACAGAGCTCAGGGCCTCACCTCCCACCTGCCCCTCCTCCCACCACTACCTCCTGCCATGTACAACACTCCACGGAAAGGACTGAGGAAGAAAATGTGTATTTCTTTTCTTTCTGAAAAAAAAAATAAATAAACGTTCATATCATGTTTTAGAGTCTCCAGCGAAGTTTTCACATGCTTATCTTATGTAATCCTCACAAGAACGAGATGAGGTAAGTGGTATTTTACCCTTTTCATAGACAGAGAAACTCAGACTCGGAGGGTTGTGTGGACTGTCACAAATGACAAAGCCCATAAATGGGGCATCCTTACCAGAGGTCACTAATGAGACCTGAGATCTATCAAGTTCTTGTCTTCAGTCTCTGAAAACATTGCTGCTGGGTCCAACCAACAGTGTGTACTCAATGCCTGTGGACTTTATAGCAGACGGTCACAAGCTGCTTTTAATATAAGGAAGAACGGCTGGAATACCAGCTCCACCTCTTGCTAATTTATAACTGGGTTTGAGTTACTCTTTTCTTCATTCATTCAGCAATATTTACTAAGTGCCCTCTGTGCCAGGGGATGAACATGCTAATTTAAATAGCATGGTCAGGAGACTCTAAGGCAAGATGAATTTGGGGTTTCAAACAAAGAGAAGCCCCCTGAGACCGAAGCATAGAGAAGGAAGAGAAGAAATAAGAGAACTAAGCTGGGCCATATTATAGAAGATCTACAGGCCAAAGTAGGGAGGTTGGATTATTCTAATCACAACAGGAAGCCACTAAATTTTTAAGCAAGAGAGTACCACCATCTGATTTATATTAATTGCTCATAATGCAACTTTTCTAAGCCTGAATTTCCTCATCTACAAAATTTTTATAATAATAGTAGCTACTTGATATTTTCATTGAGAAAACTCAATTTGACCAATGACAGTTCAATATATAATAGCTACCATTATTATTATTATTATTGTTATTATTATTAAGAGATGGATAACATTTACATATGATATCATAATAAGGAGTATAACAATCAGAATATACTATATAATACTCATAGCTCACACTAAAGGTGTAAATTTGCGTATAGACACACAAATTTCTAGCCAACTTCAGTTTGTGAAATCCAATTAGAAAATCTGGAGATATCTGCTGCTTTGTGACTCAGCCTTATTCCCTGGGAGACGTGAAGGAGAACTTAAACTGTTTCAGTAGAGATTATCTTGTTCTCTTCCCTCCAACTTTTTCTTCTTTCAGGTTGGGTCTCCAGAAGGCATCTTTGGCTTACTTGTACCATCCCCATCAAAAACTGTTTGCTATTCACCAAACCATTTCCTCTTCTTCTTGGAGTCAAAGCTGGATTGCCTTTCCCAGCTGCCGTTGGCCCCTTAGCAGTACCCTGGAGACTAAATGTGACCAGAGGTGATTTGTACCACTTTCTGCTCAACCTACCCTGTAAAATCTTCCTACATAATATCCTCTGTGCTCTTCCCCTTACCCTGGCTAGATGTCTATGCCCAAAGCAATGATGGAAACTATGAATTAAAGATGGTGGAACCTCCGTGAACCTGGGTCCCTAAGTGATTTGCAGAGCCGAGTCCTCATGCCAACCTGGAACCACCTGGGACTTGCTACATGTTTAAGTCCAAGGTAATGGGATCCTGCACTCCATTTCTACAGTCTGGTTATTTTAAAAATCTCAAATGTTTGCGACCTAATTTCTGAAAATACATCGTTCTTAATAAGAAAGCCCTCAACTGACCCTCATAAGACCCTGAAGGGTCTTCTCTGTTTTGATGGCATATTTTTCACCTTCCAGCTGCCTCTGTCCATAAGCTTCTCTCTTAGATAGCAACCTAAAAATTGCTACGCTGGATTTGTATCTAGTTCAGTGATGAGTATACAGAAAAGGAATGCAGAACCTCTATTTAGGGACCTTCAACCATAAACTTAACTCCTCCTTGAAATTATTTTAGGTTCAGCCCACTCTGTGTGCTCAGTGCACTGTGCTTCCCCCAGCAGAGCTGTATTTTTGGTGTGTCTGTCTCCTCCTCACAGCTCCCGAGGGTACACTCAGTGTCTAGTGCAGCTTTGCGTCCTCAATACCTAGCACTGTGACTGGCCCCTAGGAGGTTCTTAGGGATTGAATTAATTGAGGGGGAGGGTGTTAGAGTTTTCTAATTTTACTGATTTGACACAGACATTAAGCTCTTCTGCCCCGGCAGGTGTCATTAACTAACATCCAACAACTAACTACAGGCAATATCTTAGACTCACTTTAGCAATGTTCCCAAGGCAACAGTTCTCAGTCATCAGTGCCCCCACCCAAGCTTCCCAACAGGGCTGTGATGTCTACATCATGTCCACAATGCTTTCTTCTGTATGAATCATGAAGCTCTAACTGGAGGCAGGGACAGTGGTGGCTTACCACCATACAGAGCCTGGTAAACACCTTTGCAATTCCTGGCCTGCCCTTGGTGCTAACAAGAATGTGAGTGGTGCCCATCTTCCCCTTGGTACAGGACTAGGCTTCCACATGTTAGAGGATCACTTAAAATAAAAAATTGGCCTTGTTCACATTTTTAAAGACTTTTTGGCTCTCCAGCAGTCTTATTTGATTTTGGCAAGGGGAGAACAAATCACCATGGTCCTGTTCACTATAATTTTGTTGTTGTTGTTTCAAATTTGAAAATGTCAGAAAGAAGTGGTAGGGACCTTGAGAAATAGTGCTCCAGTGGAAGGGCAAAGGCTTGGGAGTTTGATAGATCTAGATTTGAATTCAAATGCACCGTTTTCTAGCTTTTGAACCTGGGCAGCTTGTTAAATTCTCTGAGCCTCAGTTTTCATGACTGTAAATTGGGAGTGAAAATAGCACCCACCTCAAAGGATTGCTGATAAAAAAGTGAGATAATGTATATGCTTAGCACCATACCTATCATGTAGTAAGTAACCCATACACATACTAACTATGATGATTATTATAAGCATCATTTTGGTTTTTTTGTGATTATCTTGGTCCTTAATTTTATAATTGAGTGAACTGAGGCCTGAAAAGATTAAGTGATTTACACAACTAATGAGGAGCAGAGAAACTGCAGTAAATCAGATTATTCAGAGCCTCACTCTGGGGATCTGCCCATCACAACACGAGTTTATCCTCATGCCCCAGGTTCTCAAGATCCATACAATGCTCCGTCCATTTGGAATACGATTCCATTTGCTTTCAAGACTTTCAAACATTGTCAGGAGAGAGTTTTCCTGCCTTCAAGGCGGTCTAATCTCAGCACAATCTAAAGATGTAAATAAAATATATTCCAATCACACACTGAGTTGGAAAAACAGATGTTCTAATATTATTTCCAAGATAATGTCCATAGGAAGAACCTGGAGATAATTAGGAACCTTTCTAATAGGTTTTGTAGGTGAAGAAAGTAGACACTCAAGCCAAGTAAATAAATGAATTCAAGGGACACTAGGATCAGAGATATGTAGAACATATCTCCCTCAGGGAGGAGCATGGGGGAAAGCCTGGAGAAGGATAGTAGCCACTGATGGTGAGAAAACTCAAGAAGTGAGCTACTCACATACCACAGAAGTCTCACACTGAACTCACATTCAATGTGTCTTTAACTGAATCCATTATACCCAGCTCCTCACTAGGCCTTCTGTCACTGACTCTGTGGATTGCCTTTCCAATCTCCTGTCCCCAAGCCAGAAATCTTTGCTTCACCCTCAAATGCTCCTTTTTCCTCAAACCAAGCCATCAACAAACTCTGTTTTTACAACCAAAAAAACTCAATCCAGACTTGGAAACTGGCCTCACCTCTCATGTCCCCTGCCATTGTTACGTTGGAGCATGGGCTGTACCTGTTGGAGATAGTCCAGCAGCCTCCTGTCTCACTCCCCTCTCTTCTAGAAGTCATCACAGCATGGCAGCTGATACAGAAAATCAGCCATCCTTCAGTCGGGTCATGCATGTGCTTCTGTTTCAAATGGAAAAAACAGACATAAATAAGGCAATTAGCACCAGAGAGTGGGAGATCTTGTCAGCCACTAAATCAGTGAGAACATTTTGTTTTGTTTTGTCTTTAAGTAATAAACATCTATATCTGATTGCAGAAGAGAATCTTAGTTTTGTTTCTTAAGCTGCAGGAATAACTAAACATTTTGATGTTAAGAATTCTCCAGCTCCTTCCACACTTGTAAGATAGTAATAAAGAAATTTTGGGGTTTTCATGTGAAATAAGAATGAATTAGTTGGACAATAAGTCTGAAAGAAAGATGAAATATTTCAATCTCTTTCTCTGAAAGACAACACAATCTCATCCTGGTGACAAAATGGAGACACGTGATATCATTAGAGAATAATACAAGTTGCCATTTGTAGTATGAAGTGCAAAAAAAAAAAAAGAAAGAAAGAAAGAAAGAAAGAAAGAAAGAAAAGAAAGAGATAGATAAAGCCCCAGAACAGTACATGAAACTCATCTGTGAACAACTTGTTCCAACTTCATAATGCTGTGTATTTCCAGAACATTAAAAACTGCTTCAGTCCATTTTTTAATGCTTGTCAAGTTTCCGGGTCATTTTAGGTGAACACTATTATCTGTTATTTCAAAACACTGCAAATCATCATCCCAAGAAAATGTAGAATTTCCTAGAATTTAGCTTGTACTGTTTTCAAACCGTTTGTTCTACTATAGTCAGATAATGGAAGAAATATGCATCTTTGGTCATGACTATTTGCTATAAGGCAACCATGAATGCTTTAGTAAATTGAATTTTCTTCAAAATCAATTTTCTTTTTCTTATTACTAAAGCAATCCATGCTAACTATGCAGAAGAGACAGAAAATGTCGACTAGCAAAACAAACAGAAAGAGTTAGAATCATCTTTTATTCATATGCATATACGTATTTAAACAAGAATAGGGTAACATAGCACACCATTTTGTAACCTTTTGCCACTTAATATATTATGAATATTTTTCCTTAACAAATACATTTCTGTGGTGTTTTTGATGACTGTATAATATTCCATATGGAATATTTCAATATTCCATATTGGCCCATGATGCACCAAATCCAGTGATTTTCACACATTTCGGACTCAGGACTCTTTATGCTCTTAAAAATTACTGAGGACTCCAAAGAGTTTTTGATTATGTGGGCTGTAACTATCAATATTTACCATATCAGAATTATGAGATATTTTAAAATATTTTACTAATTCATTTTAAGATCCCAGTAATAAACCAACTATATGTTAACTCAAATAACACTCTTATGAAAAATAACTATCTTTCCAAAACAAAAAACTTATAATGAGAAGAATAACATTATTATACATTTTTGCAAATGTCTCTAAAGTCTGCCTTAAAAGAAGACAGCTGATTTCCCATACCTACTTCTCCATTCAATCTCCTGGTGATATAACACATTGCATAGCCTCTAAAACACTGGTGACAGAATGAGAGTAAAGAGGACAAATGATGTCATAGTACTATTAGGAAGAGAATGTAATCTTATGGATCCCATAAAAGTATCTTGGGGACCTTGCTAAAAGAGTCTTTGGGACCCCCAGGAATCCCTGGACTATGTTTTGAGAAATGCCGATCTAACCAACGTCCAATTTGTGAACATCTGTAGTTTATAAACTGCATGATAACAGCAATACTTTCAAGAATTTTGAGTACTTTATTTGTTTATTTTTTAAAGATTTTACTTATTTATTTGAGAGAGAGCGAGCATGAGCAGGGGGAGGGGCCAAGGGAGAGGGAGAAGCAAACTCTCTGCTAAGCAAGGAGTCCAAACCCCGCCTCAATCCCAGGACTCTGGGATCAGGACCTAAGCCAAAGGCAGAAGCTAAACTGACTGAGCCATCCAGGTGCCCCTGAGTACATTATTTAATAAGCCAACAGAAAGGTTAGGACATTGCCAATCATCAACATGCAGCAAAAAATTTTCAATCATTGAGAAAATAATAACCATCTATTAACTACCTTGCACATAGTAGACCCTTCACCAAGAACTTGAGGCATTTTTGCACTAAATTCCTACAACACTGTGAGCTGAAGTATCCCATTTTTTAAAAAAGATTTATTTCTTTACTTTAGAGAGAGGGAGAGTGGAGAGGAGGGGCAGAGGGAGCGAGAATCTCAAGCAGATTCCATAAGGAGCACAGAGCCTGACACAGGCTCAATCTTACCACCCTGAGATCATGACCTGAGCTGAAACCAACAGTAGGCTGCTTACCAACTGGCCATCCAGGCACCCCTGGAGTATCCCATTTTTAATGATGAAAAAGATTCAGAAAGTTTAGCAATCACCTATGGTCTTCCTAACTGGAAAGCCCATACTATCAATCCCAACATTATATACCACCTCCCATGAGGCAGAGAGAAGGGGAGGGTGGGAGATGTGGCGCAGGGGGAGTGCAGGTGACAAGTGGAGGGGTGAAGTATCAAATCATGCTGGGTTAGCATATTGACATACCCATTTCATGTTGATCTGTCAGAGCTTAACTAAGGAATTGGGAGAATTTGATTTTTCTAATACTTTTAATTTTACCTACGAGATAGCTGAATCACTCTAGATGTAGCAGTGACATAAAAATCAAAACATTTACATAGTCTCCATGATGCAAATAGTTTTTGTGTAGATGTTTCTGTCACATGTTTTTTACTGCGCCCTCTTATTATTTCCATATGTTTGCTTCTTCACACCACTGAATAATTTCATTGATGCACTGATAACAGTAGTAACACATACTAGCTTCCCTTGTTGAGAGGCATCTACGTACTAACCCCAGGCTAAATGCTTTGTATATTATCTGCACTTTATCTTTACAACAATTCTGCAAAATAGGTGTTAATTATCGCCATTGTACAGATGAAGAATCTGAGGCTTCAAGAGGAAAGAGGCTTAAAGTAGAGGAAACTAGGACTGAACCAAAGCCCGTGTCTTTTTTTTTTTTTTTTAAGATTTTATTTATTTATTTGACAGAGAGAGACAGCCAGCGAGAGAGGGAACACAAGCAGGGGGAGTGGGAGAGGAAGCAGGCTCCCAGCGGAAGAGCCCGACGTGGGGCTCGATCCCAGAACACTGGGATCACACCCTGAGCCGAAGGCAGACGCTTAACGACTGAGCCACCCAGGCGCCCCCAAAGCCCGTGTCTTTAACTGCTCGCCGCTGCCTCCGTCTCTTTCTGCTCTATAGCACACAGTAAATGCCAAAGGACTGAATGAGGAGAATGTGAACCCACTACCACCTGCATCCCTAGGCACCGCCAACCTCCAGTCCAAGAGCCATGAGCCTCTCCGCACGAAGGACAGCAACTCTGTGCTCACATCCTGTTTGACTAGGTCCCAGGTACAAGATCTGGCCAGTGTCTGCCTTCTGATCCACAATGGTGACAAGCCACTGAGCACAGCATGCACTGTGATTACTTCTTTCTTTTAAAATAGCATCAGTCATTTCAGAAAGGCTGGATTATACAATATGTTGGAAATTCATAACATTTCTTTCTGGAGTTGACACTGACCACTGACTCAGATATCTATAATCAGGTTCTGGCCCTGGGCCATGTTTTTAGAAGAAAAACAAATTCCTGTAAAGCATTCAAAGTGGGATGATCATAGCAACCCCATGACAATTACAGAACATAAGGATGGAGCTTCTAAAATAGGTTGAAATGTATAAAATACACTGAAACTTCTAAAAGAGCCTGAAAGGCTTTGGAAGAAAAGTTCTGTGTAAGATTTTTAAAAAATTATATATAAAGCCAAAGACTCTAATATGTATATGCAAAACTATTTATTCATGTTAGCACATGAATGAAATGTAGCGTACTGAGAATATTTAATAGAAGCAAAAAACATCTATACAGACCAGATATCATCTTAGGCCCCTTGTTCTTAAAAGATCTGGAGCAACAGGAGTTGAGCCCAAATCCACAGCCTGGGGAGAATCCAGAGCCTCCTCCCCATTTTCTATGACTTCAGGGACATCCTTTCCCAGGCCTTACTCTGCCTTTCCATCTGTACTGTCTCAGTTCCATATCCTGTCCATCCAGGCACAGAATACAGCCCCAGCACTACGTCTCCCTGACCCCCACACATACAAATCCACCTGCACGCAAGCACTGTGAAGGTCTGAGGACTTCACTAATGATTTGGGGATTAATGGCATCTCATGCCCTCCTACCTCACCTCTTCCCTCCTTTCTTTTTCCTCCTCCTTCTCCCACTGGATTAATAAGAGAATTCTTTCCTTTCACACGTAGAGAAATTTGACTTATACCCAGCTGTCTCGGTTCTCTCCCTCTCAAATAAATGCTATGGCTTTCCTAGGAGGAACTGGAAAATCAAATTGTCTCCATCTCCTTACATATGTCCATGTCCATCCACAACGCATGAAGAGTCCATGGCTCTTTGCAACTGTGTTGCATATTTATGGGTTAGGACTCCTTGGTTTGCAAGGGGTAGAGAGGCAGATCAAACTGGCATAAGCACACAAGAGAACCCACAGGCTCATGCAATTAAAAAATCTAAGAGTCCGCTAACCACGAATAAAGCTTGATGCAGGGGCTCAATGGAGCCAGCAGGGTCTCCCTACATCACTCAGGTCTGTTTCCCCTCTAAGGCAGGTCCTCTACAGGTGATGGGCCTTTAGATTCCAGTCTTGGAAAAGGCTACAGTCTATTACTAGATCATTATGCAGTTGGTCACATGATGTCTGTTTATGCTTGGTGCCTCGTACATTGCCTGGAACATAATGAGAACCCAATAAATATTAGCTGAATTCAATTATTCGTTTAACTAATATTTATTCAGGGCTTATATGTGTCAACCTTGAGAATACATTAGCACACCAAAGTTTCTGCTCTCATCCAGCTTAGATGCTGCTGAACAAAGTCATAAACAAATTAGTTAATTTCACATAGTGAAAGTGCTGTGAAAAAATTAAATGAGGCAATACAATAGAAGGTGACCAAGGTGTGACAGAGGGCTCCCTTAGAGAGGGTTAGGGAAGAATCTCTTTGAAGAGGCAATATTTGACCTTACATCTGGATGGTAAGAAGGAGCCAACTATGTGAAAACAGGGAAGAAAATTCCAAGCAAAGAGAAAACCAAAGCAAAAGCCTTATGGCAGGAAAGAGTTCAGCAGGTCTAGTAGATGAGAAGATCAGTGACACTGGAACATTACAAATAAGGACAGTGCTATCATATGAGGTCAGGGCGGTGGGCAATTGACAAATCAGGGGGGCCGACAGCTCATAAGGGGTCATTTGGATTTATTTTGGTGCAATGAGAAGCTATTAGAAGATTCTACATGAGAATGATGTGATCTGACTTACTTTTTTATGGTAAAATACACATAACACAAAATTTACCATCTTAATTTTTAAGTGTACAATTGTTGTGCAACCAATCTCTGGAACTTTTTCATATCACAGAACTGAAACTAGACCCACTAAACCACTCTTCATGTCCCCCTCCCTCTGCCCCTGGGAACCACCGTTCTACTTCCTGTCTCTATGAATTCGACTATATTAGATCTCTCATATAAGTAGACTCATACAACATTTGTCCTTTTGTGACTGACTTACCACCTAGCATAATGTCTTCAAGGTTCACCCATGTTGTAGCTTGAGTTTGTGTCAGAATTTCCCTCCTTTCTAAGGCTGGATAATATTCCATTGTATGTCTATACCATACTTTGTATATTCATCTGCTGACGGACACTTGAGTTGCTTCCACCTTTTAGCTATTGTGAATACTGCTGCAATGAACATGGGTGTACAGATATCTCTTCAAGACCCTGCTTTCAACTCTTTGGGGTATATACTCAGAAGTGGAATTGCTAGATCATAGGTAATTATATTTCTAATTTTTAAGGACTTCCATACTGTTTCTCATGGTGGCAGCATGATTTTACATTCCCACCAACAGCGCATATGGGTTCCAATCTCTCCACATCCTCATGACACTTGTCATTGGCTGTTTTTCACATTCATCCTAATAGATGTAAGGTGATATCATGTTGTGCTTTTCCTTTGCATTTCCCTAATGTTTAATGATGCTGGGCAGCTTTTTATGTGCTTGTTGGCCATTTGTGTATCATCTTTGGAGATATATCTTTTCAAATCTTTTGCTCATTTTTCAATCGGGTTGTTTGGTTTTTGGTTGTTGACTTACAGGAGATCTTTATATGTTCTGGATATTAACTCCTTATCAAATATATCACTTGCAAATAGTTTCTCCCATTCTGTAATTGCCTTTTACTCAGTTATGCCCTTTAATGCACGAGTTTTTAATGGTAGTCCAACTTATCTGTTGTCGGTTTTTTTTGTTGTTGTTGTTGTCTATGCTCCTGTTGTCATATCCAAGAAATCACTGCCAAATCCGATGTCATGAAGCTTTAACCCTATGCTTTCTTCTAGGAATTTTATAGCTTTAGCTCTTACATTTAGGTCAACTTACATTTTTAATATATCACATGGCCCCTAGTGGGAAATGGACTGCAGAAAGGCAAGAATGGAGGCAGGGAGATCTGTTAGGAGGCTCTCCCCATAACAAGAGATTATGGTGACCTGGACCAGAAAGGCAGCGTGATGGTTTAATCCAACTGAACAAGCAAACACTGAGTGTCTTCTGCAACTAATACCAACTGTGGAGAGTTTATTGTGTGCTAGATGTAGCAGAGGCTGCTGGCTACTATTCATGTTCCTTCTCTTTTTTTTTTTTTTTTAAAGCAGTTGTTTTATTTTTTTTTTATTTTATTTTTTTTAAAGATTTTATTTATTTATTTGACAGAGATAGAGACAGCCAGCGAGAGAGGGAACACAAGCAGGGGGAGTGGGAGAGGAAGAAGCAGGCTCATAGCAGAGGAGCCTGATGTGGGGCTCGATCCCGTAACGCCGGGATCACGCCCTGAGCCGAAGGCAGACACTTAACCGCTGTGCCACCCAGGCGCCCCTCATGCTCCTTCTCTTTACTATGAGAACATCGGTCTTGCTTATGACGCCAAAATTGTCTCCTGAAATATCTGCCCTCTCAGATTCCTTTACAATCAGGAGAGGCTTGTTGAGGAAATGAGGAAAGTTCTGGGCTGTGACACATAAACAGAAGTCTCATAGAGATTTCTGGGCAAGTTATGGCTTTCCTGATAAAGGCATTATCCTTTCCTTCTTCCTTCTTCCTGAATAGGACATGAGGCTGGAGGTGGAGTGGCCATCTTGTTATCATGAATTAACAAGCATAAAAAAGAAAGCCATATGCAAAGAAAGGCAGAGCAGAAAGTTCGCAGGAGTCTGCGACACTGGCACCATCCTAGTCTCTACAACAGCCCTGCACTGCTTCCCACGGGACTTCCTGATATCCCAGGAAAACAAACCCCAGCGTGGTGAAGTCGAGAGAGTTGGAGCTTTAGGACACGTGGCCAAACACAAGTCTAACTCATACACAGACACAGTGCTAAGCATTTAGACACCGTATTTTTTTGGATCCTCAAAACAACTTTATTAAATAGGTTCTAGTAGTTCCCATTTTATAGATGGTAACACTGACACTTACACACAAAACTGTGTTCTGTATGTGAGACACTGGCTGAACAATAAGAAAACACAGAAAAACATAAATTCATGAGCAATGGCATCAGAAGATCCAGACATCTCAAGAACTATATACAAGTAGAAAAAAATAAATAATTCAAAAGGAAAATGAACAACAATGATCATCTCACTCATCTGGCACACTCCTACTCATCTGTAAGACCCAGCAGAAATGCCCATTCCTCAGTAAGATCTTCTGAGACCCGCCCCCCAGGTCTGCTGTCAGTGCTGCAGTCCTCTCTCCTCACAGAGCCGTGTAGTCACATCTGTCCTGTTATTGTAATTGATGTGCCTATACCCCCTGTCTCAACCACCAGCCTGTGAGCTCTTGAAGGGGAGTAACCAGGTCTTTGTCATTCAGATCTTCCTACAGGCAAACCCAATACTTGGTACAATAGGTGGAGTGCATGGTTTTGAACTGAATTAACTAACGAAGTCCTCATTCATAACATTTAAAAGGTGATGTTTTCTGATTTTCACACTGAGAGCCCCTGCAAATGATGAGGTGCCTTGAAGCAACTCTGAGAACTGACAACAAATTACAAATGTTACAAATTAATTATTAGGAGGAATCATGAAAGAAATAAACTGCAGTAAACTAAAAATTGCAATAGTGCAAATCAGGAGCTTCCCTGAATTTACGTGGAAAGACAATGTCTGCAGAATTTACAGCAAACTGAGCAACTGCCTCAGTTTGCTTTGATTGTCAATTACCTGAGAATGTTTTTTTAGCAGCTGTCCTCAGTAAGACCAGAGTCATGACTGCCTTTTTGCTTTTCCTTTTTTCTTTTTCTTTCTTTCTTTCTTTCTTTCTTTCTTTCTTTCTTTCTTTCTTTCTTTCTTTCTTTTTTTCTTTCTCTCTTTGGCAAGGTCTACAAAAATAAATGTTTGAAAACTTTAATTTATGACAGGTATCAAAAGTTAGATCAGGGTTCCCACTAATCTTGTAGGAACACATATGCACTGTTTACTGGAAAATTATAAAAGCACAAACAAGATTCCAATAGGAAAATAATACTCCCACACATCAGGCAAGTGGGGTCCTGTCTTCAGCTCCACACTTCAAAGGCTACTACACTCAGACTTCCTCTATCTGCTCCTCCCCAGTAGGCAAAAAATCCACAGAGCCTACTTCCATGTTCTTGGAACTCCAGAATTTCCTACACAAATGACCTCAATCCCACTTCAGGGACCAACTGCAGTTCTTTCCTGGGTCAGTTCTCTTGAGAGCAGACCAGGCTAGGCCCAAAGGATGGCCAAGAAGTGGCTACTGGTGGTGTGTGGGAGGTGAACAAAGCTGAAACATGCAGGCAGTATGGCCCCATGCATGCTCCCAAGGTTCTTACTGGGCACCTGAGGCAGGGACAAGATGGGCCATAGGCTGTGCTCTCCCTGAAAGTTGCCCTCTTCCAGTGCAGAGCTCCAGGCTGAGTAACAATGGTAAACTCAAACCTGGCCTCCCAAATGCTTATAGGGTATTTTTGTCTAAGTAGGAAGATAGAACACCTTTTATTTAAGTTTGCTATCCTGATTTTAACTTTAAAAATTAAGATGTATGTAGTAACTAGACTTCTGTTTGTACTCTCACCCCAGGAACTAATGTGAGCAATCAGTAAAGACAGAGACAACAAGTAAAATTGAAAGAGGAGAAGATAACACCTAAAGGACTAACAGATTTAAAGCCTTTTGCTCCAAATTCACAATAAGCGTGCGCTCTGGGAGGGGAAGGACCTCAGAGCCTGCCTAGGAGCCCTTGACAGAAAATAGATGCTCATTAAACATCTGTGGAGGGAATCAATGAGGAACAGGCATGTTCACTGCACGTTCAGTTCAACAGCCAACACTGCCTAGATGCTATATTTTGGGGTCCCTAGAAGGAAGCTCACCATGAGCGGCACCACCTCCCACTGGGCTCCAGCTCCTCTGCACCCCTCATGCAGTTAGCAGGAGCCCCGTTCTCTTAACCTCTGACCTGATGCCCCACCAGTATCTTTGAGCTCTCCCCTCCTGCCACATCAGCAGCCGACACCATGAACTCCCAGTCCCTGCTCATCCCCCAAATTCCTATAGCAATCTCCATATACCTCTCCTCATTAGAGTGAAGCCAGTGGCTTTTTCTTCCTATTAAATGTGACAAAATGTACTCTTTTCCTTTCCCACAGCCCCTAGCACAGGGCTTCACAGCCAACTGACACTGAGGCAAGTTTGTTGACTATTCACTGAGTGAATCTGGGATGCTGCAGACCCATTTTGAAACAGTTTTAGGTTGCTGATGCCCTGCATGAACACTTTGTGTGCACAGCGTAGGTTCTGGGGTCAAGCTGCCTGGATCCCAACACCCACTCTGCTACTTCCTACCTCCGCCACCTAGCACAAATCAATCTCAAGTCTCCTCTGGAAAAGGGAAATGACGCCAACTGTATACGGTTGTGCTCAGAATTACATGAGTCTGTGACTAACATAATAAAAAATATTATTTAAAAAAAAAGAATTACGTGAGTCGTATGTGTAATGCAGAAAGTGCTCAGAACCATGCCTGGCCCATAATAAGCACCTGATACATGTTAACTCTTATTTTTATCTTCTTTAATCTTTTCAACAACCTTACTTGGTTAAGTACTATTGTCCCCATTTTACAAACAGGGAAACTAGTGTTTGGAGGACTCAAGCGAAGGTCTAGCGTCACAGAGCTAGTGTGACAAAACTGAAATACGAACTGAAATCCCCCCACACCGGCCCTCAAGGGACTGACCCCTCCCTACACTGTTGTGACCCACAGGACAGTCACTAATGCCCCGTGACTCAGGGTGACAGTAACAATGGTGCAGACACCCAGGCAGGTGCAGACAAATCAGCCCAAACTGCCCTGTGGTTTTACTCTCTGGGAATAGGGAAGCACGGCTGGGGTAATTCCTCAAATCACGCAGCCCTTTTGAGTCAGGCCTGGGAATAAATGTGGACTGAATATTTGCTTCCCACGATCCTTCAGATCTGCCCCTCCACTTCCTCTGGCACGAGAAGCAGGCTGTGCCTGGAGTGCCCAGATTTGGTTGCACAACACGCCACTTGGGCTATATAAAGAGTCACATGGCAACCGCAGGAAAAGAAATTTGAGGTTTTGCAATGTGTACCATGACAGTTTAACATTTAATGGTTTTAGTAGCATGGGGCTGGCTAAGAATCTCGTCATCATTCGATAAATACCTGAGAGCTTGCCTACTTGATGGAACACTCCTGACCTTGACAACTGGCCACATCGTTGCTGGTAAAAACCACCTCTGCTCCTCCTCTCCAACATTTTCATCCCCGCCCACAACAAATGAAGCCTTTAATCAAAGAGCCAAAGAAAGTGGAAGAAGCTGTTTTTACCCTAATATGAGGTTTTAAGTTCTCCAAGTCGTAAGGATCTGACATACTAAATTTCTTTGTGGTAAAAAACTGTTTCATTTATTTAGAGTGAGAGCGAGTGAGCGAGCTGGTGGAGAGGCAGAGGGAGAGAGAGAGAATCGCAAGCAGACTCCAAGCTGAGAATGGAGCTCAACATGGGGCTCGATCCCATGACCCTGAGATCAAGACCTGAGCTGAAACCAAGAGAGTTGAACACTGAAATGACTGGAAAGGGCCCCTGTTTTTTTTTTCAACAGGCTCCCCTGTTAAAAAACGATTTTGTAGAACATACACACTGTGCACCCCTTGACAGGGAAACATACCAGGACACTACAGTAATGATTCCTGATGCCAGTAAAAAGCACGAATGAGTACGGATATTATTTTACTTTAATCTTTTAGAATTTCTTATTTTCAGAGGCTTTCATTAATCATTTAGTTCTCTCCTGTTCGGGTACTTTGACAAATCAGATTTAGCAATTTCTTTAAGGTCAAATCTTCAGAAATAGGCTGTCACTTAAGTAACAGTAACCAAAGCTAAATTGATCCAAATTTAAAGGGTAGTACTGAACAAGAAATAGGGTTCAATTTTTCTAAAGTTAAAAGAAATAACTAGAAAAACTTTTTCCATTTGAGTTCTATGCTTAGGTGAATTATGCAAATGACAACAAAACAGGCCAATAGAAGAGATTTGTTTTTCAAAACAATTTTTCAAATTATACATCATAGTTCATTGACAGGCCAAGAAATCAATTTAGTTGGTCACAAATAGCATTCTTTTTAAAAAGGAAAGAGAATAGATTAGGGTAAAAATAATCAGCATGCATTGCAGCTGGTAAGTATAGTTTTGCAAATTTTTTCTTTCAATTATTTATGTGTGTGTGTGTGTGTGTGTATTGGTAATGATTTGCAATCTAAAATGTATTCTTTACTGCGGGTTGCTGTAAAATGGTTTGAAAGCCCCTAGAGTACATCTCACAGTTAACACATCTTCTGCCCAGTCTTCTATACTATGTATCACTATAGTTTAGTACACTCAACAAATGTTTCTTGAATGCCTTATATGAGAATTAACATTCCTGTCCCTGACCCGGCACCCCGAATTATGTAAGAAAAATTCATTTATGTTCACCATCCTACAGTAAATTTCAACATGGATCAAAATGAAAAGAGTATTAGAGTTAATTCCCAAGTAAGCAAAAATTAAATTAACTAGAAAACACCATTGTTCAAACATACTGGTTGTTATTTATAATAACCCTTTGGAAACTTGAAACTGAAAACTACTTCCTTAGCTTTTTTTTTTTCCATCCTGTGCACACACTGATAAGTTATTGCAGGGCAAGGAGTGTTTGGGGAGGATATGAGTTAGCACAGAATTTTTCATTCAAGGAAAAAAATGTTTGTTTTGAGAAGAAATGTCATGTAAAAAATTGTACAGATTCAAAACTTTTTTTTGTTTTAATGTTTTTTTATTATATTATGTTAGTCACCATACAGTACATCCCCGGGTACAGATTCAAAACTTTTAAGCAATGTGTGCTTTCTGAAGCTTGACCGTGTCGCTTTCAGCATAATTTTCCAGTCTATTTAAATACTATGAACTTTAGTCATTACTTAAAAATTTACTTCAAGAAAAATTCCATCTCAATTACATAGATTCACTATCACAAACTTTTTAAAAAAGAATTTCTTTAGTCTGTAGCTTAGGACAATATCCAAACTCACTGATACTATAAGATTGTGCATTTGTGGGGGCTTTGTTCAAAAAATTAGCAGTGTTAGTAGAATGGTTGTTAAAACTTTTAAATCACTTTAATGTTTAACATTTAAAATCATTTTGGGTGCCTTAAGTCCTTTGGTGAATATCTCGCACAGGATAAGCTCTGAATAAATGTTGATTAAGTGGCATGTTGGGGTAGTTAATAAGTAAAATAATCAAGGAATCACAATAAAAAATAGCTAAAACACACTGAGCCTCTGCATGTGCCTGGAATGGGTTTAAGCACTTCATATGTGTTATCTCATTTCATCCTCGCCGAGTATGGAGGCAGATGTGATGCGACATTATGCCCGTTACACAGATGAAATCACCCTCTCAAGGTCTCACAGGTGGTAACTGGCAGAATGAGATCTGGGATTTGAGAGGGAGGGAAACAATCTTGTTCATAGTAGAGGTGAAAGGATAAGCGCATTGTGCAACTATGAGATTTGAGGGGGCCTCTCAAGCTAAGACAGTGCTCAAAGCAATTTCCCTCCCTCAGGCTCACACACCTGACACTTGGGTGTCCCGGATCTGTCAGTCATGTTTCTCTTCTACTGGAAACCTGTAGACATGCCCCTGCCCAAGGAGGCAGAGCCAGGCTGTTCTCCGCAAAGCACTGGCTGCCGGATGAATCAAGGGTAGGCGAGGTGGACCAGACACCCACTAGGTAAATTAACAAAGAGCCTCACCCAACAAGGGTAGTAATGGTGAGCCAATCTAGCCAAGCTAAGCTCCTCTGGGGTTTGACCTGGGAAGGATGAGAAGGCAATGAAGAAGAATGTGGGTAGAAGCAGAGACAAGAGAGCAACTATGTAATGGGCCACGAGAGAGACAAGGAGGTGAAAAAGAGACTACTACGTGGTTTTCTTATCCACGCATAGTTATATATTTAATTTTTGAAAAAATTGTAAATGATTCTTTTTTACTTAAGGTACTCACTAAGTTTCTTCTCCTAGCCAGCCTGTTTAAACTCTTGCTGTGGATATGAAACACAGAATTAAAACCATAGATGCTACTCCACGAGCATTTATTAACAATGATCTCATATTAACTGTGTCACCCAGACCTTGTCAAAGGTTGAGAGAGGTCTGTGTTTTTTCCAGTGTGTTCCTGGTATATGTAAAATTGTCAAAACACCTTTAGGCAAGTCGTAGAAAAGTTAAAGCTTCCCAGTGGACCTTTTATCCCTCGCTCTCATCAGTGGATCTCTGTGACCAAATAAACCTCATCCAGAGATCAGATCGAAATTCAGGACTTGAGGCTCTGGGTGAATGTGAAGCCGAGTAATGCTTTTTTTCTGCCATTCTGACAAACCTTGGAACTGTTTCAGGCAGGAGAGGACAAAGCCCAAATGGAAAGAAGGGGACCCAGGATGGATGTGTGGGGCGGAGGGACGTCTGGTTCCAGTTCTGGATGCAGGAGACTCTCAGCAGGGTCTGAGCACAAGTGCTGGGAACCCGTGAGAAAGACAAGGTTAGGAAGGAAGCATGAACACCTCATAAACATTGGGAGATGACAGGAAGAAGGCAAAATTAAACTGCTCACTTCACATCTTTGCTAGGGTCTAGCTCTCATCACACAAACATTTTGCCTTGGGTTCGTCTCATGACAGTAGACCTCATAACTCAAATTTCATAACATCAACATCAAATTTACAGCTTACAAAGGCTTTCACTCACCATGCTTAATTTTTACAACCATCACAGCGGGACAATATTGCTATTAACTCCATTTTACTGATAAAACAGAGGCCACTGCTATTAATTTTGGACAACACAGTGACAAACCAACTCCAAATCTGGGGATCTTTTCCAATGTGACACCCTGGACCCAGGGATGAAAACCTTCCCCAGACATCACTTCTGCCTTTGCCTGTCCATGTGAGACGAAGATAGAAGAAAAAAAGAAAATATCATTTCTCCAGAAAATAGAATCTTGATTCAATATAAATGGATGTTTCTGCTACAGCTATTTTATATCTAGGACTTTTTAAGGATTTACCTTCAGATGACTCCATCCCTTCTTAGTGCCCAACTATATATAGCACTTGTTATTTTGACACAAAAATGAATATTTCATTTAGGCAGGCTGATTGAAAAGGGTAACACACTATCTTGGTTGCCCTATTTAAAAAGAGATTCTTTATGCTTTCTTGAGGTTAAAAATAGCTTGATTTTGCAGTGAAAGCTTGATAGCACACATATACCATAGGAAGGGTACCCGACTGTGCCCCAGAACTGGTCTTCCTCGCTCTTTCTAGTCTGTTACTTGCTTTCAAGCTCCCTATCCAACCTCACAAATTCTTGATACAAAACAAGTAATTTTATCTTTTACTCATTTTTGTTTGAATCTCCATAAAAGTGCATGGAATTTTTACCAAAAGGAATGACAGCTAGCATATATTCATGAATTCATGGTTTATAAGATGGTTGTATAAGCATCACATACTAATAACACCTGGAGATCATTATTATTCCCTTTGTGTAAATGTTGATACTCAGAATAAGAAAGGTTGAGTAACTTGTCCAAAAGTGTCACAGCTAGTTAGTGGCAGATCTGGAATCAGAATCCGGAATAATGTGCTCAGTGTCTTCTCAATATTCCATGCTGATTTCTACATCAATAGGAAATCCAGTCAGGGCAATTTACTTAACAAAGAAGCAACAAAACCCTATTCATTTATTCATTCACTCATTCATTCATTTAACAAATATTTTCTGAGCCCTTGCTATATGCACTTTTCTAGGTACTGAGGCTATGGCATGGAAAAAATAAACTCTTCTATTTCAGTCAAGGATCCAAGTAATTATTAAGACACATACGTGTGTGTGTGTGTGTGTGTGTGTGTGTGTACATGCACCCACATAATACAAGACAGAGATAAATACTAAGGAGAAAAATTAAGCATGGATGGAAGAGCAACAGCTCCTTAATCACATACACCAGGAGAATACAGGACTGATTGTGGATGCTTTGATTTTGTGGTTTTAATAGCAAAACCACCGCAAACAACCCAACAACAATGAACAACCTATATTCATTTTCATGAAAATGGATAATGTGTGACATATTCATAGAATGTACTATTATATAATAGCAAAACTGAGTGATCTATATTTATAAGCTACCACGTTAATACTATAATTAATGTATATTAAAACATTATTGATTAATTACAATAATACGTCATTAGTTATAATTAATATAATTATGTGTTATGTATTATTTATATCATTTATAATAAATCTTATTAATATATATTTTACTAATGTAATTATGTGCAAATATAACAAATTACATAAATCTATAAGTTATCTATTACATAAATTGTAGGTGATTTATATAGTAATATGTAAGTTATATGTAATTAATATTTAAAATTGTAATATAACAATATTAATAACACTAATACCTTGATGTTATAATTTTAATAATAAAAATATAATGTTAAGTGGGGAAAACCAGGCAGTCTCAAAAGACTACATATGGTATGATGTCATTTTTATAAATCAAAAACAAGCAAAACTGAACAATATACAGTTTAGGGATATATATATATATATATATATATATATGATAAAATTATTTTTGAAAATTAAAAACGCATGGGGCACCTGGGTGGCACAGTAGTTAAACATCCAACTCTTGGTTTCAGCACAGGTCATGCTCTCAGGATCATGAGATGGAGCCCTGGGCGGAGCTCCGTGCTGAGCGTGCAGTCTGCTTGAGATTCTCTCTCCTTCTGCCCCTCCTGCTCATGCTCTCTCTCCCTAAAATAAATAAATCTTTAAAAAAAATTAAAAACACAAACTCTAAAGAGAAAGTAGAGTTGAATCAGAGAAAATCACACAGGGCTGTTTCAATGATGTCGAGAATGTTCTAGTAGCTAGGATGGGTGGTGGGCTTGTAGATGTTCATTTATTATTATGCTTCAAAATTTAAACATATGTTACATATATATTATTGCATATTTATCAAAATTCATATAATAATAAATAATTTTAAGAATTAGTATAGGAAGAATAATGAGAATTGTCATGCTTGATAGTTTCCGACTGTTTATATCAAAAAGTAGCATTTTATGTTTGAGTAGCCGAGGTCCAAGGATATTGGTACAGTATATTGAAGTTCACAAAGGTCTTTCTCATAAATTGTCTTTTTAAAATCTAGAACAGCAGTTATTATTATCCCTACCTTAAAAGCGAGTAAACCAAGGGAGAGCTTAAGTGATGTATTTAATTCCACATAGCTAGCCAATGGCAGGATGTCTTAATTGTATAAAATTAATCCTCCTATAACCATTGGGAAGCATAGGGCTTTCCTGTTGAACAAGAGACTAAATGAATCCTAGAATGTTAGAGTGGGAAGAAGCTTGAAATCAGACTTTTTCATCTATTTCACAGATGGAGAAACTAAGACCCACATATTAAGGATTTGCCCAGAATAACACAGCTAATTTAAATGAAAGAAAGTATAGTCGACTCATATTTTCTGACTCCAAATCAGGCTGTTTTTCAATTTGCCAGACTACCTCTTAAGTAAATAGACATCACTATTTTGTAGACCATGAGTTCTTTAAGTGCCAGGATCTCACAGAGATCTCGCAGAGCCCAACAGTGCTGGGCCCACAATGGGGGTTCAGTAAATGAGTTGCTGGCATATTTTTAAAGAAGGCTTGTGTATGCTTTCCAGATGAGAGGGTGGGGAATAGAAGAATACCTGTACAGAAAATTGCTTTAAATTAACAAGATCATTGGTAAGTGGAAACCAGTATGTTTTCCCACAAACTTTGCCATTCTTTCCATAAATCTTATGTTTTCTGTTTTGCAAAACAGTAGAGTTATTACTTTGCTTTGAAAAGAACATACACACACACACACACACACACACACACACACACACACACCGCCAAGACAGGAAGAGCAAGACTTGATCTTGAAAGCTGATGGGTGACTTGTGTTCTGGATGCCAGCAAAAAAAAGCTGGGAAATAAGGTTTTTCTCAGGGTTTTAAGGATTCTTTCCCAGAGTGAACCTCTTAATCTGAATTCATAGACACTCCAGGCAACAAGCCTAATATCAATTTGATGGATGTTGAAGTGTATGGCAACATCTTTCTCTTGGTTTTGGTTCTTTCCGTAATTATATTGCATTATTATTAGAGAGATCCTTGATCTGTTCCCTGTCCTTCAAGCAAGATAGTTGAGAGTGAATCCTAATATCAAATCCAGAACACTTGGTTTGAATTAGAAGTTGTAGGAAGATTCATTTTCAATATAAAGTCATTTGTAAGAAAAATATTCCAAGACACTGTATGTGTAAATTACTAGCATATGCATTCTCAGTGAATCTTTTTTCTCACTCTTTTGGTCCTGTGAAACAGCAGGAAAAAAATATATTGCCAATAGAAATATTTGTGTAACTTTATTTTTATTCACTTTGAGATATATCTTAGAGTACAAATTTTTGAGATGACCTCAGCAAAAAGAGGCTACGTATATCATATATGCTAACAATTATTCTATGGTTTGATTTTGCACAAAACAAGAGAACCCATTTACTAGAGACTTGGTATTGATATTTTTATAAAGAAATAAATGCCAAGCAATCATACAATATTACTCTAGGGAAGTATTCTGGCCTAAGGGTTTAAAAATATTTTTATTTGTATAAAAGTACAAAGTAAGATCAATTTTGTTTCCTTTTCATTAAATAGCAGTAGGCAATTTGTCTGCATTGCATTTGAGAGATACTTGTCTTTTTGCTTTTGGCAACATATGAAATTGTCTTGAAGACAGCAATGGATAGGAAAGGAGACATCTTTTCATATTTGCATCAATATTTTGGATTCTAGAAAGCATTGCGCTTAAAAAAGGCTCCAATTTGATTTTTGACTTTTTAAAAAGCACACCAGAACAGAGTGAAGAACTAAAAAATGTATCCAGTAATTTGAACTCTAAATAGTTTACTTGGTTACTTACTCCATCCATTCACCCAACAAATGTTCCCTGAACTCCCTGGTGCCAGGCTCGTGTTCAGCCCTGGAGATACAGTGGGTAACAAGATGGACAAAGCCCTGCCCTCTGGATAGTAAATGATCCTCTCAGGACTCTCACTCCTCCCAATCATAAGAAAATCATGTTCTATTCAAGGACAGAGGGAATGCAAGCAAGAAAGCCTCCGAAAAAAATGTTAATAATAATAATTCTGTAAGGAGTGCTTGTGCTTTACATTATAAAACCATTTCTGTCATTACATTAGTCAAAAAAATGTGCCTGAGACTTACTGCTTCTAAGTCAGGAGGCTTCAAGCTGATTATTAAATGACTGTACTATGTACAGTCAATATCAGTGTAAGTTCAAGTTTTCAAGGGTAGCCTTATAGAATATTTTCCCATATACAGAATCCTTCTTATTGGGGTAGCTGTATACAGGGCAAGGAGAGGGAAGCTGAACAGAGCATCTAACCCACATTTCCCTAATGATAATATACATATAATTTAAGAAAGACTATTATAGAGAGCAAGATGAAGGAACCTATATAACATAGCATTTCTTTTAATCACTAAACTTTAGTTTATGATAAACTGTAGTTATCTCGATTCAATTCAACCCTGATCTTCCCTACTTCACTTCAAAGAGAAAACACTGGCCTTAACTTTTCCTTATGAAGTCAATAGATCCTTTTCTGTACCCCTTCCCCAGAGACTAGAATCAAAGGGGCTACTGGTCCCATTCTTCAAGGCTGGCTCTGAGTGCCCAAACAAAAGCCACGTAATAGTATCTGCTGATCCTGGAAGGTCCTAATCATGCTGTCCTCCACCCTGATAACTAGCCTGTGTCTTTCTGCTTCCACCAGCAGAAACATAAAATTTCCATATGCCTTGGAGGCCTCATTTAGAAAATGGGATTAATGCTGATTCCTATCGTACTGTGCAAGGCTCTCCCTAAACACAGTGAGAACTGATGAACTAAGAAAACCCCCAAGTGCTTAGAATACATAATTTTCTAGCATAAGGCTTACGCACCCCAATAACTTTTCTTTCAGGGATATTTCATGTGTAGTGGCTGAAATATACTGAAGACGTATCACACTACATTTTAAATGGTACTATCAACACTGGGTTTTCCTATATGGCATTACTGCTAATAAGACAGCAAATGTAATTATTACAAAGTATTACACAGATTTAGGAGTAGGTGGAAAAAACATTTAGCTAACATGTCTCCTATGGATGCCGGTGATGTATTACCTATATACACCTGTCCTAAAATCAGGCGCTGCCCTATAGCAAAGCCGATTCCAAAAAGAACAGGATGACATCAGTTCATGCCAGACAAATCTATATAAGAGAAGGATTTATAGACCCTCGCTGTTGACTTCTGTTTTAAATAATAATGTAGTAGTAATAATATATTACATTAATTACATTATACTAATTATATTAGCTAATATTTGTGAGCAGAAAATGTGGAAATCACTCTTTACACATGAGATCATTTAATCTGCACAGCAGCCCTACTGAGGAAACTATCATTAACTTCCTTTTACTTATAAGGAAACCGAGGCGCAGATAGATGAATTTGCCCAAAGTTATGCTGCTAATAAGTAATGGACTCAGACCTCAAACCCAGGCAGTCTACTTTCACCATGCAATAGAACTAACACCCAGAAGAAGAAAAAGTTCTGGTATTTGGCATTTATTATGATGGAGAGGGACAGGGTAAAACCTAAAGAAAAAGACTTACAGTCCCTGGAAGGGGGGAAAGAAACTAACGCAGCATCTTTCAAACATTCCTTTATAGGAAATTCTTCATAGGAGAAACTAAAAACAGTTCCGTGATTAAATAGGTTTACAAAATACTGGCTTAAGCCCAGTGAAACAGAGTTTCTCGCTGGAGTGTGTCTCTGAGTCTTAACACACAGATGCGTACCCCGAGTCTCTGAAATGGAGAGGTGGAAAGGAGCAGTTATGTAACTGAGAACACTTGTCTTTTTATGGAGCATGTCTGAAGAGATGAACTGAAGTCTCCCAACACAGGTTTGAGAAAAACAGATCTAATGCACGAACTAGAGAAGCAGAGCCTGGTCAAGGAGAGCAGAGTCCGGGGTGAGGGGAGGGGCCGCAGATGCCAAGTCGGTTGCTTATCTGGAGGGTCAGTGAGCAAGCCCGCTCACAGTCACTTTGTGGGTGGACTAAGTCACCTCATAATAGGTATTAGTGAAATAGATAACATAGCAAAATATAATATAATATATTTTTATCACTGAAAGTTCAAAAGGAATCCAGGAGGTCAAGGAATCACTCTTTCGTCAGTTTCTTCTCCCAGGAGGAGGGAGTGAGGCTGTTTGCTCCCTTGACCACGATGATGGCTGGAGTCCACCAACTGACAGCCCGAGAGGCAGCAGGCTGGCACAGCCCATGCTGGAGGGGACAGAGAAGCCACAGAGGCTGGGCCACTGTCCAGTCTGCTAACATGGCTCGCCGTTTTGGAGGATCCATGGGACCAATATCAGAGAAGGAGAGAAGGCTACAAATGGCAGCTTTGGTGGCCAATTCCTGTGGAGGCACCAACTGGAATGTCAAGGGCTCTATAAGTGAACACATACACAATTCTCCTTAAGGCTTCCTGAACCAGGTGAGGGGAACTAGCTGAAGACGCCTCAGTTCTCCAGGTGGAAGCCTGAGCCAGAAAAACAGGAACAACTGCAGCTACCATTCGCAGAGCCCTCAACCTGGTGCTGGGCACTGCAGTTGTCATCTAATACCTTTCAGTCCCCAAACCACCTTAGAGTGTGGATACTCTTCTTCTCATTTTACAGTTAAAGAAACCAAGGAGAGTTCAGTTTACTTGTACAAGGTAAAGAACTAGGAACCAGAGACAAATAGCAGTCGTGGTAAGTTTTACAATTTGGTTCCTATAAGCCCCTCACCTCTTGCATAAGCCCTCCCATGAGACTTCACCCATCTCAAGCTGAACTCTTTTTCCTGCTCAAGGTCAAAATAACCTGACTCCAGCCTACCTTTTTGTTCTGGATGTTATTTGCGGAGACACAAACTACCCCAAAATTTAGTGGCTTAAAACTTATGAGAGGGGTGCCTGGATGGCTCAGTTGGTTAAGGCTCTGACTCTTGATTTTGACTCATGACCTCAGGGTCGTGAGATCAAGTCCCGTGTCTGGCTTCATGCTCAGTGGGGAGTCTGTTTGAGATTCTCTCTCTCCCTCTCCTGCTGCCCCTCCCCCACCACATGTACATGCTTGCTCACATGTACTCTCTCTCAAATAAATAAATAAATAAATCTTTAAAAAAAATTTATGAGATAAAATTATATCTCATGATTTTGTGTGTTAGGACTTCAGACAAGGCTTTGCTAGATGGTTCTTTTCTTTTATGAGGCATTTACCGGAGTCATTCAGCGGTATTCAGCTGACAGTTAAGCTGGTCTGAGGTCACTTGTCCGGTACTTTAGTATCTCAAGGAATGGGCGGCCATCTTGTTGACCTGCCACACTCTCCAGCCTCACCTGACCTACTCTTCCCTCACTCACAGAGCTCCAGCCACACAGGCTTTCTTTCAGTTCCTCAAATAGGCCAAGGTTATTCCTTTCAGGGCTTTCTGTGTGCCTATACCAGGAGTGATTTTATCCTCCTGGAGCCTTCTTTGTCATTCAGATCTCCACATAAACGTCACTTCTTCATAGAACCATCCTCCTCACCACACTGTGGAGGCCTTCCCTGGTCACGCCTCTACCTCCCTAACTGATTTTCATAGCATTATTGCCATCACTCTGAAATCGTCTATTTTTGTTTTTGTTTTTCCCTATTTCCTCCAATTAGAATGAAAAAGGGAACAGGGGCCCTGTCTATCCTTCTGGTTCCTACATTCTCAGCACTTAGAACCATGCTTGGTACAAAAATAAGTCCTTAATAAATATTTGTCAAGTCAAAGTATAAAATAGCGAGTTGGGATTCAAAACTAGATCTGACTGACTTCGGTACTAAAACCAGACTGTCCTTGTATGTATTCCAGGCAGATACGGTCAGCCTAGGCCCTAGGGCAAAGATATTGCATAAAGGAGACGTAGTTGAGAAAGGACGCACCAGCAAGGAAGCTCTGGCCAGACCAAAATACACTGAACACTCAGAGAGAAGACCCCATTCCAGCATAGCCCAGACATCTCTTTGTCTGATTTCATTTCAGCCACTCTTACGCTGACTCCTGGAGATGAGAAATCTCCAAGGTGCGCTGCTGCCTCAAGGCCATGCGCAGCTCAGACCTTGAGGCTGGCTGGGCCCCTCCAACACTCGGCTTTGCTGGGGCCATTCTACAGAGTTTTGCCCTGGCCAGTTTGGAATTGGGCCACAGCCATGTTTGTGCTGAGGCTTTAGGGAAACATGGTTTATAAACGCTTGTTTCCTCTGAGTCACTGCACAGACTTGTCCCTTCAGTACAAACATTCCTTTTGGTTTTATAACTGGGGAAAGAGGGGGTGGGAGCCAAGGCTAACTGGATCAGGTTTGAAAGGAAAGGGGAAGTGAGAAAATTTAAATAGAGTTTTCTATATTAGTGAGAGTCACAAAGGAACCCTTATCTGGGTTTCAGATGCATGCACAAAGTTTCATCGTTATTTATTTATTTGCTTTAGTTAAAAAAAAAAGTTCACAGAGTAATTTTTTCCCCTCAAGCTTCCATAAAAATGCTGGAAATGTGGCAAAAGTTTTACAAAAACAATTTTAGAACAATTAGCACACATATAACCATGTTTTGAAGTTTATATTAAATGCCCTTTCCTAAATAAAAAGGAGTTTTGCTTCTAATTTCCTGGCATTGTTGACAATATTATCCTTTAAATAACCACCTATTAACTTTTATCATTACTGTGAGTTTTCTGTGAATTATGCATTACAGACCAAAAGAATTAATTTTTTACTTTCTGCCTTTTAAATAAATTTTTCTACCTCATAACTTAGTGCCAGGCTTCTCATCTATAGAATTTGGCTAATGATAACAATACTTCCTCATAAATAACTCATAAAGTTCTTATGAAACTCAAATATAATTAAATAATGGGTATAAAAATATGGTTCCTAATTCATTCATTAACCACTTGACTTTGTGTAAACTATCATCATAATAATCGAGCTCAGACATTTAAGGAGCATGAGTGAGGTGTGGAGTCCAAAGCCTGGCAGGGGGAATTATGAGAGTGCAGTCATGATCCCTCACCTCAAGAGGATTACATTTCAGTACAAAACTAGGTATGACTCCTCTGAGCCATGGGTTCTTCATCGGTAATTAAGAGTCCTGTATGTGAGAATACTGAATTCTGTGCTTGACAGATAATTCAAGTACCACAAATAAATTTTATAGCAGATTCTGTCAGCATCCTGTCTGTATACTCCCCACAACCTCCAATAAGACCACTGTTTCCAGTTATAGTGTGTGTGTGTGTTGGGGCAGGGGGGGCGGGATATGGACTCCAGCTGGGTGCCCTACAGTCCAACTCAATTCTGACACTATCTACCCAGAGACAGCTTCAGATGGGCTCTGTCCTGCAAGACTGTTCCCACCTTGCAACCCCCTACACTTCAGATGACAGTCACAATTTCAGGTTGTCAAATGTGCTTCTGATTGGCTGACTATAGATTGAAGGTTCCAACAATCCCTTCCTTGGGTTCAATTAATTTGCTAGAGCCACTCACAGAATTCAGAGAAACATTTTACTTACTATATCACGGGCTCATTATGAAAGGATATAACTCAGGAACAGCCCTCCAAACCTCATCCTTTTGGGTTCTTATGGAGACTTCATTACAAAGTCATGATTAATTCAATTATTGGCCATTGGTGATTGATTCAACCTCCAGCGTCTCCTCCCTTCCCAGAGAAGGTTAGAGGGTGGAACTAAAAATTCTAACTCTCTAATCATGTGGTTAGATTCACTGGTGACCAGTCCCCATACTTTGGTTACCTACGTGCAATAAAAAAGTCACCTCACTGACATAACAAAAGACACCTTTATCACTCTCTGTACTTAGGAAATTCCAATGGAATTAGGATTTCTAATTTCCAATTGAAATAAGAAAGAAGACCAAATACATATTTCTTATTATAAATTACAGTATCACTGCCACTTAGGGATCTGTAGGTTTTTCCAGAAGGCTGCTCTTATCACCACACACAATACCCTCCCCACCTCACACACAGCAGGCTGGAAGTACACCCCCACTCCTAGAAGCCTTCAAGCAATGAATAATGGGAATGAGTGCATAAATACCCCCAGCTCCCTCAACTCTCAGGTGGGATAATTCTGAGGCATGTGTTTTATATTTTTCCTAGAATTTTCCCGTGAGAATAAGTTTCAGTCACCCTCTTTGGTAGCTGGCTTAATAACATGCCGTTCTTCACTGCCTTCCCTTTCCTGTATCACTTCCTCTTTCCCCTATTGGTGTTTCATGGGATCTTCTCCCTCATACAGCATTTGCACTTGAATCCTTGTCTTAGGAATTAGTTCTGGAAAAAAGTCCACACGGAGAGTTGTCTTCTGTACAAATTTATGGTTGAATGCCCAGACGAGCCAGATGGCTTTGCACAAAATTCAAACTCCACTGTATGACCACATCTTGCTATCTTATTAATCAGTTATTGTTATTCCTTTATAAATACCTAGAAATATAGTAAGCAAATTTATATTTAAGTTCTTTCAGATAATAGCATCATTTAATCTGCACAAACAGCCCAAAAGACAGAGAAAACTGAGACTGGAAGAGAGGTGCAATGACTTGTGAAAAGTTTTAGGGTCAGTGAGTAAGAGAACTGGACCTCAAGCCAAAGTCTTGTAACAACAGATCTTTTTCTCGCTAACCCCAGACTGCAGGGTGAGACAATGTAGTTGAGAGCAGACTTCTCTCCATGACTGGAGAAGGAACTCTGTGTTTTCCTGTTAAGGTCAGGAGTACCACCTGTGTTTATAAATGTGAACTTTTCAAGCTGTCCTTTTTATATGAGAGAATGGTCGTCATTTAATACCTCTGCAAAGGACTTTAAGTGGCAGTGTGTTCTGAGGAAAGACAGAGTAAGTATACTAATCTGATCTTGATTGTTTCAGAACACTCTAAGCTATGAAGATCTAAAGTATCTTGATAGGTGAACTTGAAAGGCCTTAAGTCAGAGGCATTGAAGGATTTGGAAGTGAGGATGAACTTGACGGCAGTAGGCTATCAGGAAGCACAGCACGGCTCCTGACTGCTCTGGCATTCTCCTGCCTTGCTAAGTGAAGCTTTAGTGTCTCTTCCATGGAGTGAAGCCCATATTATCAACCTCTATTGCCGATATTTCTTGTTATATGAAAAGATTTGAGAGACAAATGCGTGTTCTTCATTGTTAGTACTACTGAGTACCCACTCCATTGCAATCATAATCGCCGTGAGCTTGGCTAAAAGGCATACAAGGAACTCAGTCACATGGTTCAATGAGAAAAGTGGGAAACTGACACCAGGACTGAGGCAAATGGTCCCTGAGCCTCGGACTTTGCTGTTTAAATGCCAGTATTCAAAACTACAAGGTCCTCCAGAACCAAAGCAGTGGATGGACCCACTGTCAGGGGAATATAGGAAGAGGTCATAATACACTCAACCAGGTAGGAGCAAAACAGCTCTATCAATTCAGAATTCCATTCAGAAGTTGGGTGACATGGAAAACAGAGTCCAGCCTGGCCATGGATTCCACATTTTGTCGAATTCCACCAGTCTTCAGGAAGGGGATACAGCCCTAGTGGGAAAATGGACTGTTGAGCAGGAAACCAAAGCATACGCCTGAGTGTTCTGATGGGACCTATGCAGGCGGCCTGCAGGGAAGACTATGGCTAAACGGGCAAGTGTCCAGAGCTCCCTCCAGGCATGTCATTCATGGGTCGATGTAGCAGCATAAATTCTAGACTATGACACCTGGTTGAGATGGGATATAGGAGAGTGGGTAGGAAGTCTCCTAATATACTCTTTACCTGGACTGTTTCGGAACCTCCACAGTGATGAGCTTCTTCACTGATTACAGGGACTGAAAGAGGGGAAGAAAAGGGCTCTGTGAGGACAAGAGAGGGATGTGTGCTTGGCCCCTGTCCTCAAGGAGCTAACAATTTTGTTAAGGGACCAAGCCATGCTCTATGAAAGAGTCATGAACAGTATCAAAGAACTTTATAACTGAAGGACAAACTATAAAACCCAACGGCCAGTGATGGATTGATTAGTTTGGGCTGCAGTAACAAAAGGTAGTTTTGTGGAGAGAGAAGCCGGTGAGATTGAGTAGCCTCAGAGCAGTAGCTACACAGTAAATGACAGCTACACTAAATTCCCTTACTCGAAAGGCTTATTGACATGTAGACCTTTGGAAGAGCAACTGATTTCGCTCACTAACACTTCCTATAAATAGGAAGAGCTAAAGTTGCTCCCACCCACAGTTTCCAAAGGATTCTGAAACAGACACACATGGTATGCAGAGTGTCATACTCTACCATCTCTCTCTACCATCTCGTCTCCTGAGAGCTGAGGAGAACTGCAACAGGATGTGAGCTCTGAAGCTTTCTAGACTTGGCCTCAGACCACTATTTGGGGGTGTTTTGTTGATTGCCCAGGAAAAACTCACAAGATGCACTCCAGAACAGTACTCTGAGGAAGGAAGCGGCAAGGATATTGTTGCCCTCACCTATGAGAAGATATGGTACTTGGCATCTGCCAACAGTGTCTCTCTGGGTTACTGTGGAGACCCAGATCCCATACACCGTGAGTTCCCCTAACCTTTCTCATATGAACACAATGCAGAGTAGCCTTTTCATTATCATCTGAGCCATTCCAAGACCTCAGAGGGAGCATAAGGGAATGGAAACCCTAGAGGAAAGGAAATGACAGAAGCTCTAAAGTTGCAGAGATCGGGAATCAAATTTTGCTCAGCTGGGTGCCCTAAGGCCAATTACATAATGTCTCTATGAAATGGGAAAATTATTTACATCTCTAGTTAGAAGAATTAATTGAGATAATTCAGGTAGACATTATTAAGCAGCTCTTATGTTCCAGATTTGCAATTAGATACTGAGATACAAGGATGAATTCATTCATTCATTCATTCACTCATTCATTCAGAAAATGTTTACTGAGTACCTACTATTAGCCTAATGAATAAAACAAAACTCCTGCTTCTGTTCTGTTGAAGGATATAGACAAAAAACTACACTTAACCCCATAAATATGCACAATGTGTTTATAGTACAATTAATCCATTTTATAAATAAAAACAGAGCAGGATAAGGAGGCAGAGACTGAGTGAGGAGGTGTAGGCCTACTCTAAATGGAGTGGCCAGGGAAGACTTCTCTGAGGAGAGGACATGTAAGCAGAAGCTGAATGAAGTAAAGGAGCAAGCCGAGGGATATCTTATGGAAGAGCATTCCAGCACAGAGGAGAGGAGACGTGAGCCTGATGGCAGGAGCATGCCTGCCATGTTCAAACAAAAGCTTGGCTGCCCCTGCAGTTGAAGCAAAGCGGGCAAGAGTGAGTGTGGCAGGGCCAGACTGGGTCTTGGAGACACTGGGAAGAAGTTGAGTGTTGTAAGAAGGTACCAGAGGATTTTGACCAGGGAAGTGACAAGACAGGGATTTATATTGCCAAGGGATCACTGTGAAGTTGCAGGGAGAAAAGGCTGGAAGAGGACAGATAAGAACAGAAGCAGGAAAAGCTGGGACAGGTTAGGAGAGAAGATAATGACTAGGACCAGGAAGTACTGACAGACATGCTGAGAAGTGATTGGGTCTGAGACAGATTTTGAAAATAAAATTAGTAGAATTTACTGATGCATTGGATGTGAGTGTGAGAGGACTCCAGAAAAGTCAGGAAGGACTCCAAGGTTTTTGGTTTGAGCAACTGGATAAAAATTTGCACAATTCACTGTGACTGGTAAGGGCAAGGAAACCAACAGGTCTGTTTTGTACAGGTTGGACTTAAGACACCAAACAGAGATGTCCAGTAGGCATCTGGGTATGTGCGCATGGACTCGTGGGGAGAGATAGAGGCTGGTGATATAAATGTGGGAGACTTCAGGTGATATAAATGTGGGAGCCCTCAGGATAGAGGTGACATTTAAAACCATAACAGATGAGACCATCCATGAGTCAATACACATGAAGAGAAGAAGTGCAAAAAACAAGCCCTATAGAACTCCACTGTTTAGAATTCGGGAGAAGAGAAGGAAGAGACAAAGGTAAATAAGTCTTATCCTCAAGAAGCTCACCGGTATGTAAAGTAACTAGCATGATATCTGGGATGTATCAGATTATCAATGAACATTGCTTTTTCTGCCTTCACCCTTGGTAGAGTCACAGGACTTTAAGCAGATGCAGGTGAACCTGTGAATTAAAATGGCAATAACATCTATTTCTCACCAGGCATATCTGTGCATTGGGGGAAGGAAGCCTCTGTCCCTGTTAATTACCAGACTCCTTGTCTGCTGGCAGCCCTGAGCACCCCAGTAGCTGACAGCTGTTGCAAGACTGCATGACTGAGACACTGGAGCATTTGCTCACTGAAGGGCAGAACAGCAGGAGGTAGAGGTGGGAAGTAGATTGAAGGTCAAAATGTGTGTTGACCTGTTGATAGAAAATATTACATTTTAATATCTACTTCTTCTTAATGAGCTATGAAAGTATGTAGATAAAAAGGGACATATTCTATATCCTTCTTGTGTTTGCTCCCTAAGGACCCACTGGTATTGGGAAACAAAAAGTCAAAGTGGAAGATAAAACAGAGCATTTGTTTTGAAGCCACAAAGATTAGATCTGGCAAGCTTCTTAAGGCCCCTAATCTCACTTTTGTTCTCCATAGAATTGGGCTAATAATAATAATACCTGCTTTGCAAAGCATTTATGAGGTTAAATGAGATAGTGTATATAAAAATACATCATGAAATGCAAAATGCCATATATATGTTTGTTGATAATTGCTCTAGCTGTTATGTTTTTAAGGCATGACGCAGTGGTCTTAAATATGTCCAAAAATTCTTTAACACTCTTCCTTTAAAAGGTGAAATCTAATCCTCCACCCCTTGGATGCAAGCCAGACTTGGTGAATCACTTCTAATAACCCAAATACAAAGGAAGTCATGCTAAGCAAATTCTAAGTCTAGACTACAAAAAGGAAGGCTTTTGCCTATTGTTCTGTCTCGGATTTCATGATCTGGGAGAAACCTGCCACCATGTTATGAGGATACTCAAGCAGCCCTAAGGAGAGAACAAAGGCCTCAACACCAACAGCCAGTACCAGCTTCAACCCTGGAAGTGTGTAGTCCAGCCCCAGTCGGTGTTCAGATGACCGTGAACCCAGTCAACATCTTGACTGCGACGTGGGAGACTACGAGCCAGACACGGTCAGTCAAGCCACCTCTGAGCTCTGATGGACAGAATCGTGAGAAATAATAAATGTGTTTTCAGTCACTAGGTTTTGGGTAACATGCTACCCAGCAATAGAGAACTAACGCATACAATCACATCAGTGTGGAAGGTGAAATTTTTCACCAATGGTTTGAATGTACGGGTGGCTCAGGTGAAGGAGAGAAGAAAGAAAGCTGAACGAGGACAGAAGCAACGTGAACTCTGGCCCCCCATCAGTCATGGGGGGCTGCATCAGAGCCCTAACTTCATACACTTTAGTCTCTGCTGTCTTCACCCCTAAAGTAAAGAATACTTTCTGGGAAGCCTCTAGCTTTCTGATTTCTCACTCTCTGAAGGCTAATTTGACTCCTGGGGTTATGATGAGTTGTGTCCTGATCTGAAGATGTATACATTTGAAACTTTCTGCCTCGGAGGCCTCACTAGTGCTTACTTGTCATGGGGCCAAACAGTCTCATAATCTCTTGATGTGTTGGCCAAAGCCTACCTCCTTCAACCAGCTTACAGATACTTGAAATTCCACAATTAAGAATTGATTCCTTGCTTAGTCTAATATTAAAATGTACATTCCAGCAAAATCCCCTGTATTAATTTCCTATTGCTACCATAAGAAATTACCACAAAGTTAGAGGCTTAAAACCACACAAGTCTCTTATCTTCCAGTTCTTGGGGTCTGAAGTCCAAAATTAGTGTCAGCGTGTTAAAAATCAAGGTGTCGGCCAACCTGTGTTCCTTCCGGAGGCTCTAGGAGAGAATCTGTCTTCTTGTCTTTTGCAGCTTCTGGAAGGTCCTTGGCTTCTGGCTCCACATTACCCCACCTTTTTCTTCTGTCACCATACCTCCTTCTCTGACTCTGGACCTCCTCCTTCCCTTTTATAAGGACACTTGTGCTTATATTGGACACACTGATAACCCAGGGTAATCTCCCCATCTCAAGATCCTTAACATCACATCTGTAAAGTCTCTTTTGCACACGTAAGATAATATGTTCCAGGGATTAGGATGTAAACATTTTGGGGGGGGGGCATAATTCAGCCTACTCTACTTACATACTGTGACTTTGAAGTTATTTATCAGTCAATCTCCATTATGCAAGCTCTAGCAGAGAACTTGAAATTACTCAAAAAAATCCTTTAAGGATTTCATCCTTTATGAAATACATTCATAAAGTCCATACAATTTATTCATAAGAGAATTCCCTCAGGCTTTCACTCTATTAAGTCTGATGAATAAAGATAAAGCATTTACTATGTATAATATTATTAGATGCTCTAAGGAATAATAAGAAGTTTAAAAATTAGTTCCTGCCTTTTAAAAGACTTGCTATCTAAGAAGTATAAGACGAGCACATAAATAAGTTTGTACAAAGCAAAACATGATCAAGCTATCTCAACTATACAACTTTCAGTGGAAGGCAACACAAGGAAGACTACTATCAGATGAAAATTTTAAGAAAACTGTCAGGAGAAATGAGAGAAAGGAAACAAAGACAACTTTAAGTATTGAAACCCAGGTAACTAAGTAAAATGAAGGAGTTGCCGTCAATATAATCATGGAAGTCAGAATGGCCACAAGGCATAGTGGTGGGGGGGCTGTCACAGGAATGCAATGGGTGCAGTTTGAGACTTATTCTAGAATATCTAGGTCAGGATACCAGCAGATAGTTGGAAATGAGATATGCCTTCAGAGCCCAAAAGAGAAGCTCAGGCTGGAGATAGAAATGAGAAAGTCATTTCTACAGAGAAGTAGGTGAAATCACTAAAAGTACGATTAAAGGGCCAAAGAAAGAACTTCTAAAAGACAGGAAGATAAAGAGGAACAAGCGAAGGAAAGAAAATAGGCAGAGAAACAGGGAAATTAGCACAATGAAAATGACAAAAACTAAGGAGGAGTTTCACAAGAGAAGAGGAGGTTGGCGCTATGATCAATTTTCAGTCACTGGTGTGAATGCAGGTTTGGAAGAGAAGCTCACCATTATAGAATATTTCCATTCAGAGGCAATGGATGAAAGAACCTCAAGACCATATATAACAGTAAATTACTACAAAATAATTAAGAAGTTATGAGTCTTGACAATTTATGATCTTTGTTTTAATATAATGCATTTAGTTGTAAATTTATATGCTTTAAGTTTCAATAATTGTGTGTTTAACAAGCTCAGGTAATTCCTGAAAACAGACGATTGGCAATTGCAAGCCAGAAAGAGCCTGCTGCAGCACATCAATGATCAAACTTAAAAATTTCCAAATCCATTCAATCATTGATTCATTCATTCATTCATTCACATTGATTTCATCTCTGCACTTTGCTGGGCACTGAGCCAGTTACTGAGAAGACAAATATAAATAAAAGACAGTCTTTCCACTGGAGAACCTCAGGTTAATGGGGGATACATACTTGTAAACAAACACAACGAATAAGTATAACAAGTGCTATGATAAAAGTATATGTAGGTCTGACATGGGCACACAAGAGGGAATAACCCGTCCAGCTCCATTAAAAATAAAAAGCCATACTCTAGCATAAATTATAAAGACCTCTATGAGCTGGTCTCTCCTTATCTCAGCTCCCATAATGCTCTCCTTTGCATCTAGCTGAGAGTAAAAGGCGATGATTGGGGCACTGGCTATGTAGTCAGGAGGATCTGCATTCAAATACACACTCCACTGCTTATCAGTAATCAGTGAGTAAGTAATCTTCCTCCACGAAATGGGGGCTAATAATACCTACCTCACAGGTTGTTGTGAAGACTGATGGCAAGGATGCCTAGAAAACATTTAGCAAGTACTTGATACCTAGCTTGCAATAAATTGTAGCAGGTGTTCTTATTTTATCGGTCCCCCACTGCAAGCACGCAGTTTTCTGAGCACAATGTGCTTCTCTGGGATCTATGCCTTTGCCTGGTGAATTCCTGCTCTCTCTTCAAAACTGAATGCAAACATCTGCTCTCCTCTGCCAAGAGTTAGTCATTCTCTCCTCTGTGTCACCAGTACACCAAGTAAATACCTCATTGTGGCACCAATCTCAGGATAACTCTGAACTGAGGACCCCTCGAGGCTAGGGACCATGCGCTATTCCTCTGGGTCTCCCAATGTCTGACACAAAGAAGACACAAGATAAAGGCTCAATGAGTGAGCATAGTTAATAGGGANAGACAACAATGTAAGTGAAGAAGAAGGAGTTAAGATTCTAGAGACTTCATGTGTTTTAAACGCTCTTTCCATTTGATCAGTAATTCTAACTCTAGGAATAAATTAGGAAATAATCTTGAGAGAAAATGTATAGATACAAAAAGGGTTTTTTTGTTTTTTTTTGCAGTGTTACCTACAATATCACAAACCATAATGAAGAAAAGAAGCTAAATATCTAACAACAAAAACATGATTAACATTGAAAATTTTGGGGGCACCAGGTGACACAGTTGGTTAAACATTCGCCTTTTGGTCTCAGCTCAGGTTGTGATCTCAGGCTTGTGAGATCAAACCCTGCATCAGGGTCAGCACTCAGCATGGAGTCTGCTTAAGATTCTCTCTCTCCCTCTGCCCCACCCCCCATACTCACCCTGCCTCTCTCAAATAAATAAGTAAATCTTTAAAAAAAAATTGAAAATATTTATGATATAATGACTTGGCAAAATATTCCACAATCTTTAAATATATTGGCTATAAAAAGCATACAATGACAAGGGAACATGCCAATGATACAAACATAAGTGTACAAAGAAGAATGCGAAATTAAAATTATGATCTAAATGCACACAAATGCACATGCACTTGTGCATACACACACAGAAAAAGGACTGGAGAGAAATAAACCAACCTGGCAAACAGAGCTTGTGTAGATAACAGGATCATAGGTGGTTAGTGATTTATTTCCTTTACTGGGGAAGGGACCATTTTAAAATTCGTCTTCTACATTTTTATAAATAATGTATTACTTTTACAAAGTTTTAAAATTATAATGCACAGGGCACCTGGGTGGCTCAGTCAGTTGAGTGTCTGACTCTTGGTTTTGGCCCAGGTCATGGTCTCATGGGTCATGGGATCGAGCCCCAAGTCAGACCCTGTGCTAAGTGGGGAGTCTGCTTGAAGATTCTCTCCATCTCCCTCTGCCCCTCCTCTCTTTCTCACTTTCTCTCTAAAATAAACAAACAAACAAATAAATAAATGTTTTTTAAAATTATCATGGGCTATTCAACGTGTTTTCCTGAATTTCTCCGGGAATGTTCAGTGGCCTAAGGGCAAGATGGGAGGAACCTGATCACCGGACTTCCTCGGAAGTGAGGAGATGTGGGGATCCTAAGGAAAGCATCATAGGCTTGGCCCACAGTTAGATCCAGTCTGAATAAGGAAGGATACAAAAACCAGAGTAGAGTCATGGTCTCAGGAAATGTGGTGAGAGAGGAGAATTTTAAAGCTTTCTATCTCAGAAATAAAGTCATTCTGAAAGCAAAGCTGACATAAAAGGAAGGATTGTTTGTCAAGTGTCTTACTGGAAGACACCATTCTAATAGGCTAATCATCCCAGCCCACAAAAGGTTAGAAGAAGTTAGTTAAAGGAAGAGTAGTGAACCAGATGGGATGGCTTAAACTGCTGGGTACAGCTTCTCCAGCAATGAGAAATAGGAGCTACGTCTGCAGAGGCGGGAGGCACAAAGACCCAGAAAGCGTTGCAAACAGATGAGGACCTCAAGAAGGGGCAAATGATGTACACTCATGAACGGGCATGAAGGACACCATTGTATCACAGCGTGGTATGAATTACGGTAGAGCAACTTGTACTTGAAACAATGGTCCCCATACTACAAACAGGAGCTCAATGTCTTCCTTTAAAAATTGTCAAAATCAATGAGAAAATGTATTTGAAAGCACTATGTGAGGTGTAAAATGCTGCACAATTAGTCAATTATTTGCAATCCCCTTAGCATACGAAGACAGGGAAGCAGCATCTTTAAATGCTACCATCCAAGGCAATTCATTTTTTTAATTGGCACTTAAAACATATAATTTTCATTTCTCTGGAAATTTTATTTATGTATGTATTCTACTTATGCCTCATTTTCTAATATTGCTGAATAAAAAAGACATTATTGTCCCACTGAGATGATGTCTCATAACTTAGAACAAATGAGTTATTCAGGTTCTTTCCAGAGCAAATTTGGGGGGTGGTGGAGAGAACATAATAGCTCAGGGCATCTGGGGGAGGGGATGCCACAGATGTGGAAAGAAGGAGGAGAAAGAGGCAGTAGGGTTGTCTAAAATAAACTTTCCTTATTCCCCACTTTTGCTAAGTGTTGGCTAGTGACTGGCTGCCAGGCTGCATGCCAAATCCCAAAGGACAAGTAAATAAACAGTTAATGCGAGTTATTCTGCAAATTTGCACATGCCCACCCACACAAGCACTAAATTAAACTTTCCCCAACTGAAGTCAAGCTGCAGGCAAATAAGAATTGATTAGGTATCCTTACTATGACTCTGGCTATGGGGAACATTTTGGTTGTCAAGCAAGCAGATAAGTTAATTTGAACCCTTTTTCTGAAGTCAACTTTACTTGTTGTCCTTGAGGAGAAGCTGCAGACAGTGGTGTGGTCAGATTTATGCTTGCAGAAAAAACAAACCCAAATTCCCTGAAATGTCTTAACTTTGACCAGCTCAAACTGGATTTTATTGCTGTTTGATTTCCAGAGGGCCATGTGCCTGGCTGCCCAGGGGAATAGACAGTGCTCAGAATGAATATTGAAATACCGAGTCATTATTTGCTCTGGGGGACTGCCAGAGCTGCCTGCTGCCTGGGTTTTAGGGGAGCCGAATAAATGGTTCCTATTTTAAAGACCCAGAGTAAAAGAATTCTCTGTAATCCTTTCCAGAAAGAACAAAATGAAGCCACTGCAAACAGTGATGAATCAAAATAATATATATGATGAGAAAGAGCATTTTTTATTGTAGCCAAAAAGTTGGTGGTAAGGCCTAGGACCAACAATTCTAAGTGGCTCCTTCACCTGCCCTGCCCAACACTTGCGTGCAGATGAAATTAGCAAAAATTAATGCCAAGGGCAGATTTGAAAGGGGGCAGGGAGTACTTTAGTGGCTCTACCAACAACCTCCAACTTCCTGTCTGAGTAGCTTGAACAGAGGGGGCGAAAGGGGGTAGCTGATTGTAGATGCGTAAAGCGTATGCCTGTTTTAGAGCTCACTGCATCTTAGCTAGTGCCCTCTGAATGTCTAATTTATCACAGGCAGAGGCCGTTAGGCAACAGAGCAGGAGAATGGGCTAAGGCTTCCCCAGCCACTTTTCTGAAGATTGGCAGTTCCAAAGGTCATCCTGCTAACATGGGAAGTAATTTCACAGGCTGGTGGTGATTCTGCCTTGGGTAATCATAGACAAAGTTGAGACCAATCATGATATTTGGGGTCCCCCACTATGTAGTGATAAAGGAGAGTAATTCTGTTGAATTCTGATTACTTTGGAGGAGAAATGCAAAGAAAACTAATTTTCCCCTTGGAGGTAATGTGCTCATTTGAGGCAAATGGCCCTTACCTGAGGCAGATCCCAAGCTCCTAGAAGGAGTAAATATCCTGCTTTCCTTTCAGGTAGTAACATTTTATTAATTACAAAAGCACATCATAAAACATTAAAAAAAAATAAGGCTTCCTTACTCAAACCCCTGCTCTTGTACACTACAATGCACAGGGAAGTGGGCCCCTGCGTAGATGGGACCAGATTGGAATGTTGGATCAGAGTGCAGCATTCACCATGGATAAAAGATGGGACCCTTGATTTGAGTGAAAGCCAACTCTGGAGTTTCCTGTAACCATAGGAACCAGATCAGAAGCACACATTAATGATAAGCAAAAACAACTGGCAGCCTGCCTAGGCATCACTTAGAAGCATTAGCTTCCCAAGGTGAGTGTTGCAAATAAAGAGCGTGCAGAATGATGGTTCTGGGACAGGCGCACAGTTCGGCGGCACTCCTTTGTTCTCACTGAAAAAAGCACTTCTCACGCTGCCACGGTGCTGAGGGTCTCACCAGCACTTGCAGATACAGAAGTGCTGTGCGAGAGCAGGAAGCAGAGCTACTCCTGGACTGATGTCCAGGATTCTGTGCCTCTTTCTTATCGTGTTCCAGTTACAGATGTATAGTTCCCTCATATGGCCTTATTAATCCAGCTGTACAAGTCCACTGAGATGTTGCAATTTCCACCGTAAGTAACAGCAGGGTAGGCCCTGACAAATCTGAGGACAAGGCACTGGCTTCACATGGAGCACGTGGGGTTTCAGGAGCCCTACAACAGGAGTTTACAGGTTCCCAACCCAATTAGGATCATCAGCGAAACGTGTTGAACAGAATACAAGTGTCCGCTCCTGAAGACATGGGTTCCAGTCTAAGTTTGCTCACTTATATCCTGTGTAACTTTGGGCAACTTGTCTCAGGCTCAGTTACTTACTCCATCTCTCAAATGAGGATTATCAGTTTCCACGTTGATGCCTTCACAAGATTAAATGAGATATTGTATGTTGGGGCATTTGTTCTGCCCCATCAAAAACAACCACTTTCTTCTGTGCCCTCTTAGTCCACTTTTAAAAAATGTCTCTTATTAAACAGCCTGCAGCCTAGCCCTTATTCATAGTTTTATGTAAGTCTATCTCATTAAATTGTGAGCTCTTTGAAGGGAGAAATACGTTAGATTCATGTCTTTGTGTCTCCAATCCTGAACCTAGTTCATTCACATGGATTAGCACATTCATGTAATTTGTATTATTAGGGGCTCAATAAATAAATAAATGTTGAACTGAATTTAACTGCCCTATTTGCCCATCACCTATATTTCCTACTCCTTGTAGGATTGAGCAAAACTGGACAGCGTGGGCAAATGGGAATCTGGAGTAGATTCTAATCAGAGTTTGGGATAGAGTTGAAGCAGTAAACCATAGGATTGGAGGAGTTGTGTCTGTCATGACCTTCTAGACAGGCGAAAGGTATATAGTCAAATTCAAACATTTGAGCCACGTTCCTGATACCACTAATGCTCTTCTTACCGAGATGACCCCCAAGAAGATCCTTTCAATAATTATATTTGCCCAAATTTATTTCTCTATTTCTAGACCCAGGTTGTTATCTCTTTTAGAAAACTGTACTCCAATGGATAGGAGAAGAAAGATTAGAAATGACTTTGGAAGTGATAAGTGAATTTGTATCTTACCCTTAATAATTATTTTTATATTACACATTTTTAATGAAGATAACCACCCTTTATTTCTCATAGCTGAATTCACAAGATAATGTACTGGAAAGAGTATCTGCAAACTTCAAAAGACTCTGCCACATAAAGCTATTGTTATAAGAATAAAAACGTAGCCAGCCACAGTTGCCTCTGTTCCATGTCTTTTAATTTAAGGAATTTGTAAACTTGGATTCACATCCTGGAGCCAGCTCCTAAGTCCAGCTGTCAGGAACGTCACAGCTGAGTCAGGGTGCTTGGTGGGACCATCCTCCCATCCCCAGGATCTCCTCTCCATAGCTGGGGCCACCCATTAGTTGGACCTTTGCCCATCTCATACCAGTTATGCTCTCGAGCATAGGACAAATCTAAACCAAGTTTCTTCGGCTGTTTCTGCGGGTTACACATTCTTGACTTTGCAATCATATGGTACTGCATTATCTTCTGTGAGCATGGCTTTTGTACCCAGCATTGCTCTGGGAAATACAGAGTGCCCTGGCTAAAAGTGAGTCCTGGAGTGTTTCCAGTAATAAAAGGGCAATTGATGCTTTAGTAGTAGCTGGCATTTCAAACTTTGCAATCCCAGACAAGAAATACAATCTTTCAGAAGCAGGGCTCCTAATAGCAAACACTTCTTTAGTACTATATACATGTGCCAGGCACCACTCTAAATTATTTCTAGATATACGAATTTAGTTAATTCATACTACAACACTATGAGGCAGGTACTTTTATTAAACCCATTTTATATGATGAGGCTGGGACACAGAGAAATAAATTCCTTGCCCAAGGTCATACAGCTATGCAGTAGTCGTGCTAGCATCTGAATCCAAATAGTAAGGTTTCAGACTCTTAATTACTAGGTTCTTTATGCATAGAAAGGGAGCATGGAAAAGCAAAAGACAAATTCCAAAATCTCATTATAGCAAGCAATTTCAACTATTTTCTCCTCATTAAGACTCTTTCAAGATGCAGTTTTGTCATCTAAGTCTTTTTTCCTACTGTCTTTCTGGTAATGACCAGCAATCAAATGGACAAAAGGAAAAAAAAAATCCTTCCTCTTTCCCTTTCTTCTTTCCTTCCTTGCCATATTTATTTACTAAATCCTAATATTTACTTGTAATTGACTTCAGAGTGGAAAATGAGCTAAAGAGCGTCCAAAAATAGATCACAACCTACAGGTGGCAACATGTAAGTAGTAGGTCAAAGTTTCAGGTAGAAATATAAAGAAAATTACCTTTTGCAAGGAACACTGAGGAAGAAGAGTTAATTCTGCCTGGGGTCCCAGAAAGACAGAAAGAGAAAGAAAGGAAGAAAGGATTAGGGAAAAGTCCAGAAGTAGATATTAATCCCAACAATTGAAAATTCTTTCAATTCAGCAGTTACTTATGTAGAATCTATTATGAATCTAGCATTATATTAGGGGCCAAAAGAATATTAAAGATAATATGACCAAGTCCTTACCTCAAAATACATACAATTTTACTGAGGGGTAAAAGTTATAACCATAAAATTATTAGAAGTCCATGATAAAGTGCCAAATGCATCATGTAGATGAGAAATGCAATAGAAGATAAAGATGGGAGCTATAAAGATAGCTAGCTAGTCACAAAGAATTTCATGGATATAGGACCTCACTATATGGGTTTTCTGTCCTAGCCTTATCATGGCTCCAACTTATTTACCCACCCTTCTTTTCTCTTAGCTGGAATTTCTCCCTTTTTTTCCCCATTTTGTTACATTTATTTTTATAAGCCAATTTAAATCCATTTATTTATTTATTTATTTATTTATTTATTTAGATAAAAGGGTAAGGAAAGGGAGGGAAGGAGAGGGGGAGGGAAGAAAGACAAGTATTTCCGTTAACCCCTGGACCTTATTATGCTCTAAGCTATGCAGTCCAATAGCATATTATTATGTAGGCATTACATAAACCTCAGCTCTACCACTCATAGGCATGCGATCTTGGACAAGTTGTTTCTTGAAAAAACCTTGAAAAGTTTGAAACTATTTTCTATACTAAGATTTTGGAAGTTTTTGTGTATTTTGCTTTTCTATGTCCCCTATTTCATAAACCACGTACTGAAGCCCCAAGTTCCTCATCTATAAAATGGAAATAATAAGAAAACTTTCTTCAATAGGTGTATTGGGAGGATAAAATGAGTTAATTACATTAAAATGCTCAGGGAAGCCTCTACACATAATTATTATTCTTATTCATTCAACAGCTATTTCCTGAACATTACTATATTCCAAGAATCGAGCTAAATCCTGGGAATATATAAATAAACAATTTACAATCCCTATGTTCAAATATTGCACAATCTAGTGGGAAAAACACTAAACAAATAATTTTAATACAGCTTGGTATTTGCTAAATTAGCAGTATGAACAGCAGTATCTTCATGGCATACTTTTCCAGTGCAGCACATGAACGGACTCACTTTTTACTAGCCATCTCAAACTACTGACTAAAATTGAGCTTGTGGTCAACTAAAACTTCCAGATTTTGTCCTAGGACCTACTACTTATTCAAGTCTTCTCCTTCCTATAACATGCAATCAAATTTTTATGTGTTTTTTTTTTTTCTGTATAACATTTCGTCTGCTTTAAGCACATCACTCCAACTTTTTAGGATGGCTTTAAATCTAAGTGTCCTTTCCCACCCTAGCTCCCCCTCAACCCACCACAAGATTTGCTTCTTCTGTAGATTCAATGAGCATGTCTTCCACATTTTCACTAGGTTTACTGAAGAGAACATTCATGAATAGAACCCCATAGCACCATGAAAGACATCCTTTCATGTTAATACCTAGTTATTAATCATCCTTTTGAAATTCAACCAACTATAAATTTTACCTCACTATGCTATCAGTGAATCCATGTTTTTCAGTTTTGCTCACCAGAATATTTAACTGAGGTGCCATGTTAGGTAATAAGAACTATGGCGTTTTATTAAAATCAAGATATATTCCCTGTGTAGTACTCCCTGGTCTACAATGAAGGAAAATAAATCCTTTTTTATGGTTCACTCTGCCTCCTGACAATCGCCATCTTCTTTTCTAGTATTAAAATGCCTAATGATTATCCCACCTCTCCAACTCCCCATCCCACCCCCTTCGTACCTCCTAAATTGTGAGCTCTTCTAGGTCAACACCATATAACTTTTTGTGTATAGTGCCTACCTTAATTCTTGACATATAACAGATAATCAATAAATAGTTGTTGAATAAATGAGTGAAACCACCTGTCCTATTTGGTTTTGGTTCAAGTTTTAACCAGGATATTTCTTTGCTAAATTACAAGAACTATTCCATGCCAAGTATGTGATCACACTTTGGAATTTATTAAGTTATGGGTTATTAATAATAAAAATAATTTCAGGCATTAACTTAAGAATGATGTTGTAATGTTAACAGATAACAAAGAAAAAATTAGAGCACAGTTTCTGTTTTACTTCTGCCTTTTCAGGGAAAATTATCTCCATGTTGAGAAGGATAGAATAAAATGGGTGAGGTAGATATAGAGATTGTAAGAAATAATCTGCCACTCCCAGTGAGTTCGAGTTCCCCAGTGGATTAAAACCAGGGAACTCAGAAATCTTGCAGGCAAAATCATTGTATCCATACTAGGGAACTCTAAAGTAGAGAAGGAGTCTTAGCAGATATAAGAAGTAAAGGTAAATAGAATTCTAATTTTCTAAAGGTGAAAGAAATTGGATTGGTATTTTATTCGATTTATTCAACTTATTTATTGGTATTTTATTTAATTTATTCTCTTTGTCCAGATTTGGTCATCACTATTATAAAGGTTATTTAATATTATAAAATGAGTTGGGAAAATTTTTTCTATTTTTTTTCCCACTGTTTTGAAGTCTTTGTATAAGACTGAAATGATCTGTTCTTTAGAGTTTGGTGGAACTCGTCTATAAAATCATTTCAAAATGCTTTTATTCTAGGAAGATTGTTGATTCCTGGTAGTGTTGTGGGGTGTTTTTTTGTTTTGTTTTGTTTTGTTTTTCATTATAGGACTTTTTAGGTTTTCTATTTCTCCTTGAGGAGTATGTTCATCTTGTATATGTTTAAATTTTATGGGCAAAATATAAACATATTATTCTCTAACTAACTCTGCTGTACTGTATTATGACCACTTTTCATTCCAAAGAGTTTCTTTTACCTTTTTTCATGATCAGTTTCACCAAGCTGTGTCTGTTCATTTTCAGCTATATTGATCTAAATGATGGTATATTTATTTTCTGTTTTCTACTTTCTGCTTTTATTATCACATTACTTTTATTTTCTTTAGATTGGTTCTATCATTCCTTTTCTAACTTAAATTTTACCGTTAGGTCATTAAATTTCACTTTTTCTTCTTTTTTTGATAAAAACATTTAAAGCTATAAAATTCTTTATACCTGCTCTTTTAGCTATATCCCACACATTTTGAATCATATTTTTTATCACTATTTAGTTCTAAGTATTTTCTCAGTTTTTTGGAGGGAAAGGTTAGTTTATACTTCAATTATGGTGTAGACATATGATATCATCTGTAGGATACTGATCCCTTGATAGTTGAGGGTTGGTTTCTTCTACCTAGAATGTACTCAATATTTGTAAATTCTTCTTGTGTGCTTAAGAAAAACCTAGTTGATCCTCATTATTTGTAGATTTCATATTTGTGAATTCACCTACTCACTAAAATTTATTTGAAATGCCAAAATCAATACTCATGATGCTTTTGCAGTCGTTTGTGGACACTCACATAGCAGTGAAAACTTTGAATTGCCCAATGTGCACATTCTCAATTGAGGTCAAACAAGGTGATAGCCAGCCTTTTTGTTTCAGCTCTCCTAAACTAAATAGGTATCCTTTTTAGAATCTATTTAGTGTCACATTTTTGCATTTTTGTGCTTTCTGACGGTGATCTTTCTATCTAAAATGGCCTCCAACCATAGTGCCCAAGTGCTCTCTGGTGTCCTACAGTGTAACTCAAGTATGAGTTGCAGTGCTTTTGACATTAAGCTCTGTGGTAATGAATCAACAGTTTATATAAATAAGGTGTCTTTAAAGAGAATACACATAAAATGAGCTTATGTATTATTGATCAGCTGATAAAGATGTCATGTCAGAAGCTTACAGGAACTTATCCTTGTATTTCTCCTTGGACCCATGATTCAGTATTCACTACGTGTTGTTGAGGGGAGGTAGGTAGGGGTGGGCAAAATAGATAAAGGGGATTAATAGATAAAACTTCCAGTTATAATTAAATCATAGAAATGAAAATATAGCATAGGGAATATAATCAATAATATTATAATAACATTTTATGGTGACCGATGATGACAACACTTATGGTCATCACTGAATAACGTACAGAATTGTCAAATCAATACGTTGCATACCAAAAACTAATATAACACTGTTATGTCAGTTATATTTCAATATTTTAAAAACGAAAAGAAAAACAGTGCTGCTGTGATGTTATAGACCATAACTACCACCAATAACAAGAATCGACCATATATACTCGCTAATTGTTGGGTAAAGATTTCTAAATATACTGATTAAAGTTTTAAAATGGAATATGTGGACACAGTGTCAAAAACATGGCAAATCTGGACAATAGCAGGTTATTTCACAAGGTCTCATAACTTTAGGAATAAGATTAAGGAGGCCCACTCAAAGGGAATTGATTAATGGATCAACATCTTATTTTGAGGGAGATTTTTAGTGGCTGGCTCTAAGGCTAAGGCCCTGTCCCTTCAACATATTTATCATGGTATAAATAAGAACAGTTAGAGGATATGTTCTTAGCAACTTCTCTAATCCTACTAGTTTCCTATATTTTTTCATCTTCTTGACCTACCAATTTAAATTTTATCACCATTCACTTCCTTGATATTCTTCTTCATTCAAGACGCTAAAAAGTGAAATGCAGTTTCACTGTTCTCTTGCTATTTCTAGGGACAAGTATACAAATCCTCTTGTTGGGGCATCTGGGTGGCTCAGTCGTTAAGCATCTGCCTTCAGCTCAGGGCGTGATCTCAGAGTCCTGGGATCAAGCCCTGCATCGGGCTCCCTGCCTGCTTCTTCCTCTCCCACTCCCCCTGCTTGTGTTCCCTCTCTCACTAGCTGTCTCTCTTTCTGTCAAATAAATAAATAAAATCTTTAAAAAACAAAATAAAACAAATCCTCTTGTTTTAAGAGTTTTGAGTATTACTGCTATAAGGAAATACAAAATAAATCTGAGAAAGTTATCATGGCTTTTCCAAAGAGCTAATAGTTAGGGTCCCTAGAGTGTGTTTAATTCATTTTGACTTAAAGAACATGCTTCTGAACATTGAGCATAGGCCAGGCATTGTGCAAACTGCCTTCAGGGATGTGAAGAGAATAAAATGATTACACTGCCTTCAAGCAAGCTGATGTTTCTGACTTCATTAGAGTTTGTGATACCTGCTGGGAGGCCAGCAATCCTGAGGCATTCCTCCCAAAGCCAACTTATATGAGTGTTGCCTTTTCTGAGTACCTCAGGCCTGTGTGATTCTCATTACAAAGGATTTCAGCACAGTGAGGGAGCACTCCCTGGGACATTTCTTCAGCCCTATTTACCAATGTATAGATGACCAAAACATACCAACCACCACCACTACTCCCACCAACAATAACAATTTGTAGGCAACTTGAATCTAGAAGAGAAACCAAATATACAAACTGAAAAGAGTTAGGATCTAAAAAAAAAAAAAAAATGAGAGTTAGGATCCAAATATAACAAAGTTACATAGCCAGATGTCCACAGGGCAAGGTTAAAAATGGACAATTTTTGGTTATTTAATTATGTGACCTCTGTACCAGTTTATCTTGTTGATTTTTAGGAATAATTACTTGAAAGCTACACTGGGGGCTGAAGAAGGAAAGAATGGGTATACAGTCTCAGTTACGCAAGTTGAAAAGAGTTCTGGAGATGAATCGTGTTGATGTTTGCACAGTGATACAAATGCACTTAATACCATTAAACTATACTTAAAATGGTTAAAATGGTAAATTTTATGGTATATGTATTTTACCACAATAAAAAAATTTAAAGGAAGAAAACTATACCAAATGTTGAAGACAAGGCAAATATGTAATTTTCAAATTTCATTTCCATGTCATAGGATTCTGTCCTCCACTCTCTAATCCTCTCTGTGTACACTCTCTAGGTGATCCCATCTAGTCCCAAATGTTTTAAGATAAAGACTTTGACATTTTTAGTTCTATTTCAGGAATTCTTAAACTTCGGTTCCTTGAAACCCTTTGGCAGCCTGCTAAAGTCATTCACAGGGTAACATTTTTAAATGTATAAAATAAAATACAGACTATTACAAAAAAATAAATTTTATTAAAACTCAGTTATCAAATATAAAAAATATTTATTATATTGCAATAAAAGGTACTTCTTTTTTAACTAATTAAATAATGTGACACAGCAGAGGGCATTAGCCTTAGAGCCAGCCACTAGAACTCTCCCTCAAAGTAAGATGCTGATCCATTAATCAATTCCCTTTGAGTGGGCCTCCTTAATCTTATTCCTAAATGCAATAGTGAGTATAAACAATATCCAAGATATTTGCAACTGCAATAAGATATGAAAATATCTCATTTTTACTGGCGAATATACCGTAAGTATTGCTAATATTACTATGGTTTATTGCCTATAATCATAATTGAGGGAAATACTAAATTTTAATTTAAAAATATCCAGTAAGCTGAGGAGTTAAGATGGCGGAGGAGTAGGAGACACCGTTTTCAGCCGGTCCCCCGAGTCGAGCTGGATAGGTACCAGACCAGCCTAAACAACCACGGAACCAGCCTGAGACGCAGGAAGACGCATCTGGATCTCTACAAATGAACATCTCCAGCGCTGAGTATTGAGGTGCAGAGCGGGAGCCATGAAACTGTGCACAGATATCGGAAGATAACGGAAGAGGGGAGACCGCCGTTCAGGCGCTGGGAGCGGTAGCCACTTGCACGGAGGCGGGCGGCTCGTGGTCGGCACCCGCAAAACAGCAGACTGAGACCGTGAGCCGGGTGCGCGGCGCCACCAGGCATCTCGCGGAACCGGAATCCCGGTGCGCTCACTGGATCCAGACTGAGCGGGAGATCCGGGAGCGCGGCGGCTGGCGGCTGGCGGCATTAGAAACACAAAGGACAGAGCGCGCCGCCCCGGAAGTGAGGCTGGGGCCGGGTGTGGGCGCACATCCCAGGCGCTGCAGGGTTGAGCAGCACCAACGGAAACAGAGTTAAAGTGGCCAGAACATTAGGTAAGAGAGCAGCTGCGATCCCTCTGTTCCGTGCAGAGGCTGAATGGGCCGCTGCTGCTCTGACTCTCAGAAGAGGCATAGCCGGCCGCCAGGGAAAGCCGCCAGAGAACAAAAGCCTGGAAATACCGGCTCAGGGGTGCCCATCCCCATCCCCCCGGGGGACGCGGAGACTCTACCCAAACAGGGCTGCCTGAGTATCGGCGCGCAGGCCCCTCCCAGAAGGCAGGCTGAAACATCAAGAAGCTCATAACCCGGGCGCCGGGTGGCAAGTCGTGGCTGCCGGCTAGGGCGTGATCCCAGCGTTCCGGAAAGGATTCCCTCATCGGGCTCCTCTGCTGGGAGCCTGCTTCTTCCTCTCCCACTCCCCTGCTTCTGTTCCCTCTCTCGCTGGTTGGCTGCCACATAAATAAATAAATAAATAAAATCTTTAGAAGAAGCCCACATCCCTAAGATCCCTATAAAACAAGGGCACGGCGCGGACCCAGTCAATAATTTGGGCTCTGGAAACCCCGCAACCTCTCTTCATCAGAATGACAGAAGGAGAAGCCCCCAGCAAAGAAAAGACAGTGAGACTGTGGCCTCCACAGAAATAATGGATATGGATGTACAAATTATCAAAAGTGGAATTCAGAGTAACGATGTCAAAATGATGAGTAGAATTGAAAAGTATATAAACGAAAAGGTTACTGAGAATATAGAATCCTAAGGACAGAAATGAGAGCGAATCTGACAGAAATTAAAAATTCTATGGGCCAAATGCAGGCAAAACTAGAGGCTCTGACAGCCAGTCGCAGAAGCAGAGGAAAGGGTTAGTAAGATTGGAGGATGGGTTAATAGAGGAAAAAATGAAATAAGAAGATGTGTCTTAAAAAATCCACGCCCACGAATGTAGGTTACGGGAGATTACTGACTCAATGAAACGATCCAATGTTAGAATCATCGGCATCCCCGAGTGGAGAAAAACAGAGTCTAGAAGAGATATTTGAACAAATTGTAGCTGAAAACTTCCCTAATCTAGCAAGGAAACAAACATTCGTGTCCAAGAAGCGGAGAGGACCCCTCCCAAGCTCAACCCACGACAAACCTACGCCACGTCACGTCATAGTGCAATTCAAATTTAGATGCAAGGATACAGTATTGAAAGCGCCAGGGCAAAGAGAATTTCTCAGTACCAAGGCAAAAGCATCAGAATTACGTCAGACCTGTCTACACAGACCTGGAATGAGAAAAAGGGTTGGGGAGCATATTTAAAGCTCTTTCAGAGAAAAACATGCAGCCAAGGATCCTTTATCCAGCAAGCTGTCATTCAAAATTGATGGAGAAATAAAGACATTTCAGAATCGCTAGTCACTAACCAATTTTGTAACTACAGAAACCACCCTACAGGAGATATTCGGGGTTCTATAAAAGTAAAAAGGCCCCAAGAGTGATAGAGACAGAAAGTCACAGCCAATACAAACAAAGACTTTACTGGCAACATGGCAACATTAAAATCATATCTCTCATAATCAGTCTTAATGTAAATGGTTTGCATCCCATAAAACGCCACAGGGTTGCAGATTGGATAAAAAGAAATGACCCATCCATTTGCTGTCTACAAGAGACTCATTTCAAACCCAAAGATGCATTCAGACTGAGAGTAAGGGGATGGAGTACCATCTTTCACGCAAATGGTCCTCAAAAGAAAGCTGGTAGCAATTCTCATATCAGATAAATTGGATTTTAAACTACAGACTATAGTTAGAGACGCGAAAGGGCACTATATTATTCTTAAGGGAAGTATTCAACAAGTGGATATGACAATTATAAATATATATCCCCCAACAGGGGAGCACAAGATACACAAGCCAACTCTTATCCAGAATAAAGAGACATATAAATGAAAATACATTAATAGTAGGGGACCTCAACACTCCACTATCAGAAATAGACAGAACACCCTGGCAAAAACTAAGCAAAGAATCAAAGGCTTTGAATGCCATACTCAACGAGTTGGACCTCATAGATATATATAGAACACTACACCCCAGAACCAAAGAATACTCATTCTATTCTAATGCCCATGGAACATTCTCAAGAATAGACCATGTTCTGGGACACAAAACAGGTCTCAACCGATACCAAAAGATTGAAATTATCCCTGCATATTCTCAGACCACGCAGCTCTGAAACTGGAACTCAACCACAGGAAAAATTTGGAAGAAACTCAAACCTGGAGACTAAGAGCCATACTGCTCAGGAATATTCGATAAACCAGGAAATCAAAAATCAAATTAAACAATTTATGGAGACCAATGAGAATGAAAATACAACAGTCCAAAACCTATGGGATACTGCAAAGGCAGTCCTAAGGAAATACATAGCCATCCAAGCCTCACTCAAAGAATAGAAAAATCTAAAATGCAGTTTTTATATTCTCACCTCAAGAAGCTGGAACAGCAACAGAGGGACAGGCCTAATCCACGCACGAGGAAGCAGTTGACCAAAATAGAGCTGAAATCAATCAAGCAGAAACCAGAAGTACAGTAGAGCAGATCAATAGGACTAGAAGCTGGTTCTTTTGAGAGAATCAATAAAATTGACAGACCACTGGCAAGACTTATCCAAAAGAAAAGAGAAAGGACCCAGATTATTAAAATCATGAATGAAAAAGGAGAGGTCACGCACGACCACCATTGAAATTGGAAGGATTATTAGAAATTTTTATCAACAGCTATATGCCAATAAACTAAGCAATCTGGAAGAGATGGAATCCTTCCTGAAACCTATAAACTACAAGATTGAAACCGGAAGAAATTGATTCCTTAAACAGGCCATTAATTATGAAGATTGAGTCAGTGATAAACAACCTTCCAAATAACAAAACTCCAGGCCGGACGGTTTCCTGGGGAATTCTACCAAGACATTCAAGGAAGAAATAATACCTATTCTCCTAAAGCTATTTCAAAAATAGAAACAGAAGTAAAGCTACCAAACTCATTCTATGAGGCCAATATTACCTTGATCCCCAAACCAGGCAAAGACCCCTCAAAAGGAGAATTACAGACCGATTTCCCTAATGAATATGGACGCCAAAATCCTCAACAAGATACTTCAGCTAATAGAATCCAACAGTACATTAAAAGGATTATCCATCACGATCAAAGTGGGATTCATACCTGGGATGCAAGCGTGGTTCAATATTCGCAAATCAATCAGTGTGATACATCATATCAACAAGAAAAGACTCAGGAACCATATGATCCTCTCAATCGATGCTGAAAAAGCATTTGACAAAATACAGCATCTTTCCTGATTAAACCCTTCAGAGTGTAGGAATAGAAGGTACATTTCTCAATCTCATAAAAGCCATCTATGAAAAGCCTACTGCAAATATTATTCTCAATGGAGAAAAGCTGGAAGCCTTTCCCTTAAGATCAGAACACGACAAGGATGCCCACTCGCCACTATTATTCAACATAGTACTAGAAGTCCTTGCAACAGCAATCAGCGACAAAAAGGGATCAAAGGTATTCAAATCGGCAAAGAAGAAGTCAAAATTCTCTCTTTGCAGATGACATGATACTCTATATGGAAAACCCAAAAGAAGCAACTCCCAAATTATTAGAAGTTATAGAGCAATTCAGTAAGATGGCAGGATACAAAATAAATGCTCAAGAAATCAGTTGCATTTCTATACACGAATAATCGAGACCGAAGAAAGAGAAATTAGGGAATCCATCCCATTTACAATAGCACCAAAAACCATACGTTACCTTGAATTAACTTAACCAGGACGTAAAGGACCTATATTCTAGAAACTATAAATCACTCTTGAAAGACATTGAGGAAGACATAAAAGATGGAAAGTATTCCATGCTCATGGATCGGAAGAATTAACATAGTTAAAAATGTCCATGCTACCCAGAGCAATCTACACTTTCATCTATCCCGATCAAAATACCAGGACATTTTTCAAAGAACTGGAACAAACAGTCCTTAAATTTGTATGGGAAACAGAAAAGGCCCCGAATCTCAAGGAACTGTTGAAAAGGAAAAACAAAGCTGAGGCATCACAATGCCGGATTTCGAGCTGTACTACAAAGCTGTGATCACAAAAGACAGCATGGTACTGCACAAAAACAGACACATAGATCAATGGAACAGAATAGAAGCCCAGAAAATGGACCCTCGGCTCTTTGGGCAACTAATCTTTGATAAAGCAGGAAAAACATCCGTGGGAAAAGACAGTCTCTTCAATAAATGGTGCTGGGAAAATTGGACAGCTACATGCAAAAGAATGAAACTTGACCACTATCTCACACCATACACAAAAATAAACTCCAAATGGATGAAAGACCTCAATGTGAGACAGGAATCTATCAAAATTCTAGAGGAGAACATAGGCAACAACCTCTACGACATCCGCCAAAAGCAACCTTTTTCATGACACATCCCCAAAGGCAAGAGAAACAAAAGATAAAATGAATTTATGGGACTTCATCAAGATTAAAAGTTTCTGCACAGCCAAGAACAGTCAAGAAAAACTAGAAGGCAGCCCACGGAATGGGAGAATATATTTGCAAATAACACTACAGATAAAGGACTGGTATCCAAGATCTACAAAGAACTTCTCAAACTCAATACACGAGAAACAAATAAACAAATCAAAAAATGGGCAGAAGATATGAGACAGACACTTTTCCAATGAAGACATACAAATGGCTAACAGACACATGAAAAATGTTCAAAATCATTAGCCATCAAGGAAATTCAAATCAAAACCACACTGAGATACCACCTTACGCCAGTTAGAATGGCAAAAATAGACAAGGCAAGAAACAACAATTGTTGGAGAGGATGTGGAGAAAGGGGATCCCTCCTACATTGTTGGTGGGAATGCAAGTTGTACAGCCACTCTGGAAAACAGTGTGGAGGTCCTTAAAAGTTAAAAATTGAGCTACCCTTGATCCAGCCATTTGCACTACTGGGTATTTACCCCAAAGATACAGACGTAGTGAAGAGAGAGGGCCATATGCACCCCAATGTTCATAGCAGCAATGTCCACAATAGCTAAATGCGTGGAAGGAGCCGAGATGCCCTTCAACAGATGACTGGATTAAGAAGATGTGGTCCATATATACAATGGAATATTACTCAGCTATCAGAAAGAACGAGTTCTCAACATTTGCTACAACATGGAGCGGCACTGGAGGAGATAATGCTAAGTGAAATAAGTCAAGCAGAAAGACAACTATCATATGATTTCTCTCATCTATGGAACATAAGAGCTAGGATGATCAGTAGGGGAAGAAAGGGATAAAGAAAGGGGGGGTAATCAGAGGGGGGAATGAAACATGAGAGACTATGGACTATGAGAAACAAACTGAGGACTTCAGAGGGGAGGGGGGTGGGGGAATGGGATAGACCGGTGATGGGTAGTAAGGAGGGCACGTATTGCATGGTGCACTGGGTGTTATACACAACTAATGAATCATCGAGCCTTGCATCGGAAACCGGGGATGTACTGTATGGTGACTAACATAATATAATAAAAAATCATTAAAAAAAAAAAAATATCCAGTAAGACATAAGATAATGAATCATGATGAAGTGGGATTTATCCCAGGAAAATAAGACTAGATTACTATTAGTAGAAACAATAACTATAATTTACTACCTTACAGATAAAGGAGGAAATTATGTAATCATCTCAAAAGATGAAAAACACCAGAAGCATTTGATGAAATTCAATATCCACTCATGATTTAAAAATAAAACTTTCTTCAAGCTAGAAATAGAAAGAAATTTTCTCAATCTCATAAGGGGCATCTATGAAACAATCTACGGATAACTCCACAATAAATACGAAATATCAAACACCCTCCTCCTATGATCAGGATGAAATAAAGGATGTTTGCTCTCACCACTTTCAGTCAACATTGTTTTAGAGATCCTAGCCAGTGAAATAGGCAATAAAATAAAGGCATAAATGTTAAAAATGAAGGTACATAACTTAATTCACAGATGATTAAGTATATAGACAATCAAAAGAAATCTTAAAAAATAGCCACCTGAACTGATTACTAAGTTCAGCAACATCGCAGTATACAAGGTCAAAACACAAAAACCAATTGCATTTCTATATACTAGCAACAATCAATTTAAAATAAAAAAAATTACCATTTATAATAGCACAAAAAATATGAAATGCTTAGAGATAAATTTAACAAAATATTATAAGACTTGAAGAATAAAAACTAAAAAAACAAACAAACAAAAAACTACATGTTCTAGAGGGAGGCTGGGAAGATGGCAGAGTAGGAGGACTCGAAGCTCACCTCTTCCCATAGATACAACTAAATAACACTCACATCAGTGTAAATAACCCAGAATACAACCTGAAGTCTGGCAGAACAAACTCCACAACTAAAGGTAGAGAAGAGGCCACATGGAAAAGGGTAGGAAGGGTGGAAACACAGTGGGGAGCTGAAAAGGCCCCAAGTGTCCGCAGCCAGGAGACAGCCACGGGCATGGAGAGGAGAGATAAACAGACCATTACACTGGGAGCCTGTACTGGGAAGAAAATCACCATAACATTTGGCTTTGGAAGCAAGAGGGGCCAAATTTCATCATTTCTTACAACAAGCATGTCCTAAAAGCTAGAATTTTAAAAATCAGAGGGCTGGGCTCTGGGAGAACCCAGCGGGCATTGGGAAGGTGAGTCCCTGCCCTTAAAGAGAGAAAATGACAAACAGCCTGTGGAGACCCAGGATAAAAGTAGCAGTTTGAAAAATGCCTGAAGCGGACTGGTATCATCTCAGAGCATGTCCCCAGAGGCAGGGATCCCAGGGAGACCCCTGCAGGATCACAGGAGCTAGCAGGTTTCACTTCCCTCCCCTGCCGCTCAGCATAAACACCTGGCCACCTACAGGAACCAGCACACTGCAGATACTTACTACCTAGCTGGCTTACACCAAGCTCCATCCCCTCTTCAGCAGATCCACCCTTTCTAGTCACCCTTGCCTCAGTCCCAGAGCTGCAGGTCCCCTCTCCCAGAAGACCTGAATAAACCTGGCCTAAACTATGTCTCCCCACCCCTGCATTTTGTGGGTCCTTGGTCCAGGGGTGGCATAGGTGGCAGCAGGTCCCGCAGAAGCCTGAGATGCACCATGTTAAAACTCATGCCCAGCCCCCACAGCCCCAGTCCTGGCTGCAGCAGCAACTCTAATTTCACAAGCAGCCTGGCAAGCCCCTTATTCAAACTGCACACACCACCCCAGCCAGGGACCAAACACTGCCCATAACAAGCAAAGACAGCCTCTGTAGATGACTGGACTGAAGGAAAAAGCTGCCAGGACACAATAGCAGGGGAAACACAACATGCATAGAAGATACCCCCTAAAGTGCCAGGTCCTGGGGAATAGGGGACACAGCACTGCAGGGCACTGCAGCACCTCTTCTTCATAAGGCCATTACCATCAAGAGCCGGGGACATAGCTGACTTTCCTACAGACAGAAAGAGACACGGACAGTTAGATTAAATGAGGAGACAGAAGAATATATCTGAGATGAAAGAACAGGACAAAACCACGGCAAGAGACCTAAACAAAACGGATATAAGTAATGTGACTGATACAGAATTTAAAGTAATGATCCTAAAGATACTCACTGGACTTGAGAAAAGAGTGGAGAACATCAGTGAGACCCTTAAAGAAAAAAGAACAAATCTGAGATGAAGAACACAATGAATGAAATTAAAAATACACTCAATAGAAAAAATAGCAGGTTAGAGGAAGCAGAGGAACAAATGAATGACCTGGAAGACAGAGTAATGGAAAGTAATCAAGCTGAACAAAAGAAGGAAAAAAGAGTTATGCACGAGAATAACGTAGGGAATTCAGTGACTCCATCAAGTGTAATAACATTCACATTACAGGGATCCCAGAAGAAGAGAGAGAAAGGGGGCAGAAAATTTCTTTGAAGAAATAATAGCTGAAAGCCTCCCTAATCTGGGGAAGGAAACAGATATCTACATCCAGGGAGGACAGAGATCCTCCAACAGAATCAACCCAAGGAGGTCAACACCAAGACACAGAGCAATTAAAATGGCAAAAAGTAGTGATAAAGAAAAAAATTTTAATGTGGAAAGAGAAAAGAAGACAGTTACATACAAGGGAAACCCCATAAGGCTATGAGTGGATTTTTCATTAGAAAGTTTGCAGGTCAGAAGGGACTGGGAGGATATATTCAAAGTGCTGAAAGGAAAAATCTGCAGCCAAGAATACTCTATCCTGCAAGGCTATCATTCAGAATAGAAGGACAAACAAAAAACAAACAAAAACTGAAGAAGTTCATGATGACTAAACCAGCCTAAGAAATGTTAAAGGGAACTTGAGTGGAAAGGAAAGACAATAAGTGAGCATATAAAAAGTAGGAAACACAAAAGCAGTAAAAATAAATATATGTGTAAAAATCAGTCAAGGGATTCACAAAATAAAAAGACATAAAATATAATACCATATATCTAAAAAGTGGGGAGGAGAGGAGTAAAGAATGGGTTCAAATTTAAGCGACCATCCACTTCATATACACTGCTATATACAGAAGATGAAATATACCAACGAAATAATAACCACAAATCAAAAACCAATAATAAACACACAAAGAATAAATAGAAAGGAATTCAAGTATATCATTAACAAAAGCCAGCAATGAAATAGAGAAAGAGAAAAAAAGATCAGAGAAAAATTATAAAAAACAACCACAAAAAAAGTAACGGATGACAATAAACACATATTTATCAATAATTACTTTGAATGTCAATGGACTAAATGCTCCAATCAAAAGACACAGGATGACAAAGTTGCTTAAAAAAGACAAGATCCATCTATATACTGCCTACAAGAGACTCATCTCAGACCAAAAGACACCAGGAGATTGAAAGTGAGCGGATGGAGAAACATTTGTCATGCAAATGGATGTCAAAAGAAAGCAGGGATACCAATACATATACTGGACAAAATGGACTTTAAAACAAAGACTATAATAAGAGACAAAGAAGGACACTATATGATAACAAACAGAACAATGTAACAGGAAGATATAACAATTGTAAATCTTTATGCATTCAACATAGGAGCACCAAATACATAAAATAGTTAATGACAAACATAAAGGAACTAATAGAAATAGTAGGGGACTTTAACATTTCACTTATATCAGTGAATAGATCATCTAGACAATAAATCAAAAAGGAAAGAGTAGTCTTGAAAGACACATTGGACCAGATGGATTTAATAGATATATTCAGAATATTCCATCCTAAAACAGTGGAATATACATTCTTTTCAAGTGTACACGGAACATTCTCCAGAATAGATCATGTACTAGGCCACAAAACAAGTGTAAACATATTCAAAAAGATCGAAGTTATACCATGCATCTTTTCTGAGCATGATGCCATGAAACTAAAAATCAACCACCAGAAAAAGGCTGGAAAAAGCATAAATACATGGAGGTTAAATAACATGCTACTCAACAATGAATAGGTTGACAAAGAAATTAAAAAAGAAGTTAAAAATTACATGGAAACAAGTGAAAATGAAAACACAGCAGTCTAAAGTCTCTGGGATGCAGCAAAAGTGATTCTAAGAAGGAGGTTTATAACAATACAGTCCTACTTCAAGAAGAAAAATCTCAAATAAACAACCTAACCTTACAACTAAAGGAGCTAGAAAAAACAACAAACAAAATCCAAACCCAGCAAAAGGAAGAAAATAATAAAGATTAGAGCAGAAATAAATGATACAGAAACTAAATAATAATAATAATAATAATAATAATAATAATAATA